>NC_089861.1:29405833-29744166 GCF_036373705.1 Amia ocellicauda | reverse complement strand
CCTAAAATCTATTAGAAATGAATTAAAGCTTATGGTAACACTAATTTACCTAAACATGTATATTTTCTTATACAACTACAAATGTCACAGCCGCTGTTTTATTTTTTCAGCAGTTGCGCTTCAGGGCCACTGTAGTACAACCATAAAAATGGGAACAATTCCTACACCGTTCACCCAATTTAGACGTAACTACCCTCAAATTAAAGTGTACACTGAAAGCACACCTTGATTGTTTCCTTTCAAATCCATTGTGGTGGCGTACAGAGCCAAAATGATGACAATTGTGTCACTGTCCAAATATTTATGATCTTAACTGTATATACAGGGTGCTTGACCAGTCCAGTCTGCACCTCTCCTATGTTAACAAATGTCAAGCAGAATGTATTTATGACAAGCAGATATAGCAGAAATCTGCAGTTTTGAATTCCGAAACATTTTCATCTTCTTCTCCTATCCCCTAGTCACTTTTATCATTATTATTGTTATTATCTTTTTTCTTTCACAACAGTTTTCTAAATAATGAACCTGTGACTGTCAATGCAAACTGATGTTTTCCCATTGTTTCCTCTTCACTCCACAGTATCCAGCACAACCCAGGTTTCCTCTGGTTCCAGAGAGGTGACTATACACATCTACACAACAAACATAAAAATAGTTAGTCATAATTACCCTCAAGGTTACTGTTCAGTTTTTAGTTCTGTCCTGCAGGCTGAATAATGGTCCCAGAATCAGCTAATCAGGGTCAGGTGAGGTTACAGGTATTCTGTAAGCGGACACTGTAGAGTTTAAATTCATGGCATTATAAATGTGTCATTTATTAGTAACAGAAACAACACTGTAATGTGTGTTACAGGTGAAGCCAGCAATGAGGAGCCACAGCTGTATGGGCTGCACAGGGAGCACAGTGCTGATGGGAGGGAGGCCTGGAGACTTGCCTGGGTGCAGTCTTGGTGTGGAAGCTGATGTTCTCATAGTCATCTTCATCCTCCTCTATTGGTGCGCTCTGGCACTGCTCTTTCTCTGAGGGGTGTGGATATCCCACATTCACATATATGTCCTCCATGACTGCCTGTGTACAGTTGGGAACAGGCACTGAGAGTGAGCCCACACCGTGATCTCTTACCTTCTCTCTGGTGTGTGATCACATTAGGTAAACACATTGCTGTATCTTACAGCACACAGTAAGATACAGTCAAAGTTATAAATGCACAATGAGAACAGCCTGCATAAACAAACATTTACTGATTTCATTACTAGAATGACAGATTGATAAAATAAGCTTTCTTGCATTGTTTTTTTCCCATCTATTTCTCTGTGAGTAACTCAGCAGACATACAAAATGTTCAACAAGAATTGCATGAGAACTGAGAAGCGGTTTTATTTTGTTTTGTTGATGTTAAACGAGCACATTTACAGTATATGATATTTTGCTTTTCTCGCTGTGTGTAAATGCTGAATTACACTGCAAAGGGATCAGTATATCTTTCTCAGTTGCAGTTGTGTATATTATGGTGTGAGTCTGGGGTAAAAGAAAAAATATTATTATTATTATCAGTGGAGCCAGTTAATAAGTTAATATTCCCTATGGAGCCAGGGAAACATTATTGGGGGTGACTAATAATAATAATAATAATAATAATAATAATAATAATAATAATTATAATAATAATAATAATAATTATTATTATTATTATTATTATTATTATTATTATTATTATTATTATTATTATTATCATCTCTTAGCAGACGCCCCTTGTCCAGGGCAACTTACAAAATATGAGAGCACTAGAAACTGCAATAATACAGTGCAGTTAACATTCTCCAAACATTGTGAGAGCTAACTTACACCTATTAATATTATTTTACAATGAACTTACAATGAAAGAATGTAAAGTACCAGGGGACACTATACAGGTAGCATTGGATACTATAAGGACCTTGACTGTACTGCGGAACTCCACTATAATGACTACTTCACTTTACCCATCCCTGTCTCTCTTCAGTTTACATTTTTTTGCCTGAAAAAACTCACAAACGGTGGCACAGTGTGGCGTTTAGAACTCATGTGTGAAAGGGTTACAAAAAAAAAATTGTCTGACCCTCTACCTCTGTGTCTCTGTTGCTCTCCTCTCCTGACAGACCAGTCATCCTCCTTTGGAGCACACAAGAAACGAAGAGCAACGCAAGTAAATCTCTCTGTCAGCTTTTGTAACACTATAATCCTCCCCCCTTTCAAATATCCTAAGTATAACAGATATCACATGATCTCAAGAAACAGCAGGAATAGCCTCCCTAGATCTCACAGTCCACTGCTTGTTGATGGTTTCTGAAAACAATAGTCATACTTACAGCTGTATTTTGGTTTGACATTTCAGAATATATAAACTCACATAAATGCAGAGTTAAGCCCACTGACCTTCTGACACAGATGAGAATCACTGCAGTGACAAAACAGACAGACAGCACACTCCCCAGGACAGCTGGAAGCACTGTTTTCTGCTTGGCTGGAATTCAAAGCAAAACTGTATCATAAGGTATTTTACATAGATGCACTGAACATTGGGTTTCAACCTTTGTAATCTGAAATGAAGAAACAGTTCCCCAAGGGATTATAGATAGTCACCTTTGACATGGATATTCATGAAAAGCCTTCTGGCAAAGTTGCCAATGGGCCCCTGCTTGCAGTGATCTGCCTGGCCTGCCCCTTTAAAGCCCAAGTGTACTTCATGCAGGCAGAACGTTCTCTTTCACTCCAGCTGTAAAGACCTTGAAAGCTGAGGAACAGTTTCTTCATTACAGATAAGCAAGGTTGAATTCGCAACCCAAAGTTGTCCTTCTATTTTGAAACTGTTCCCCAAGGGATTATTATTATTATTATTATTATTATTATTATTATTATTATTATTATTTATTTATTTATTTATTTATTTATTTAATTTCTTGGCAGATGCCCTTATCCAGGGCGACTTACAACATAAGTGCAAAAATACAGAGAAGTACAAGGCATCAATCATTACAAGTTCAACTTAGCTAAAACATAACAAAATACATTTTACAGATTCCAATTTACAATTTACACAAGTACAGTAAGAGACTTCCTACATCCTGGACGGTGAAAGCTAAGTGCTGTCAAGATGTAGGGTTACAGACTAGGGCTACGGGAAAGGGAGCAAGGAGGAAAACAATCAAGAATGCGAGGAGCATAATAAGCTGAAGTGCTATCTAGCAGGGATAGAGGACTAATATTACAAGTGCTGTCGGAAGAGATGCGTCTTGAGTAAGCGCCGGAATGAGGTCAAGGACTCTGCTGTTTTGACTTCGGTGGGCAGGTCGTTCCACCACTTAGGGGCCAGGGATGAGAAGGAGTGGGCTCTGGAGGAAGGAGAGTGGAGAGGAGGCAGAGTTAGCCTTCTGACACTGGAGGAGCGCAGTGGTCTGGAGGGGATGTATGGAGAGACGAGTGACTGAAGGTAGCTTGGTGCAGTGTGGTCAAGACAGTGGTAGGTGAGGGTCAAAGTCTTGAACTGAATGCGTGCCGCTATTGGGAGCCAGTGGAGGCAGCGGAGCAGTGGAGTAGCGTGTGCGAATCGGGGCAGAGAAACACCAGACGAGCCGCAGAGTTCTGGATGAGCTGGAGTGGGCGGGTAGTGGATGCAGGCAGGCCGGCCAGGAGGGAGTTGCAGTAGTCCAGGCGGGAGAGGACCAGTGACTGGATGAGCAGCTGAGTCGAGTAGTCGGTGAGGAAGGGACGGATCTGGCGTATGTTGCTCAGGAAGAATCTGCAGGTACGCGTCAGCGTGGTGATGTGCTGGGAGAAGGAGAGTGCAGGATCGAGGGTGACTCCTAGATTTTTAGTTGAAGAAGAAGGAGAGAGTGTGGTGGATTCCAAGGGGATCGAGATGGGGAGATCAGCAGAAGGTGAGGAAGAGTGGCGGAAAAAGTTGAGATCTGATTTGGAGAGGTTGAGCTTGAGGTGGTGCGAGTGCATCCAGGCGGAAATGGCAGACAAGCAGGAAGAGATGCGTGAGGGGATCATCAGCATAGAATTATGGGTCAATGAACACCTACGCCAACATGATGGAGGACTAAATCGCCAGAACAGTGGCAAGAGAGCACAATGGAATGTACTCCAACCCCAAGGAACTCAAGCACCAGATATAAAGAGCAGGAAGAACTCAGGCCTGCTGAAATGACATAGCAGAATTTAAAACAGGTAAAGTAAGGGATGGTGCAGCGCTCACCACATCCAACCTGTAAAATACACATAAAAGTAAGCAGCGTAGAGCGGCTCGCTGCAGCACACACCTCAAACAATAGAGCACCTCGTAAGAGAACACATGATGTGCTTCCAGCAGTGCCAAACCATGCATGGAATGAGATCAGAATGCATGCATCTACCCTCACTCACTTAGCAGACATCAGCCAACAGGAACGTTGTCTTCAAAGAAACAAACTTCAAATCAACAACCTGAAGCGGCTCATCAAGGCACCACAAAGGATGTTTGTGACACACAGGGGGGCGAAGATGCCGCACCCTTCTCAAATACTGTGAAGCCAATGGGGATCAGGTGACACACTGTCAATGCTAGGATAGCAAGCAAAATCACTGCCAGGTAGACTTTGCACATGGATGGGGACTTGCCCCCATCCAGTGGCTCCTGCAGTTGACTGCTATTGGTAAGAAATAGGGTCATAGCTAAGGCACAGGCACCAGGATTGAACAGCCTGCTAGCAGTAGCCATATTGAGAGTGCATAGACGGAGCTGTCGCTGGCAAAAGAGCAGAAAAAACTGGTTGAAAGCTGATCCCCTCTCATGGGCCAAATCTGCATCACAGTCAGGTTCAGGTGCCAGAATGCACCACCCGCCTGAGACAGCAGGTCCACCGGTAGTGGGATCATTGGGTAACACATAACTGGGAAGGGCTTACCAGCACGCTTCACACCAGTGAAAATCTGCAGATTGAGGCCTAATAGTGTAGAGTGCTGCACATAGGGCTGAGAAACACTTCCTGTAATCACAGAAATATACTCACCACAGCAATAAGCATGGGACAACTGTCGTACCTAATTGCTGCTAGGGACTTATTTAATGTAAATTATCTGACTACTAACAGATCACACTCAATAATGAATATCATAAAATCAAGAACTGAGGAGAACTCTCTTGGAGAACTCCAAATGAATCTGTGGTAACGGTGCAGTCACACAGAAGACTGTGTTCAAAGTCACATCACTTGTACACCACACAGATGTGGAGTGAGTCAGACTTGAGCAAAGTACACCGTTTGTGATGTCCCTGGAAGGCGCAAATTGCCAGCTTCCAGTCAGAAGACTCTTCTTATGGTGGTAAGTACAGAGTCTAAATATATTGCTAGAAGGGTTTTCATGAATATCTGTGTCCAAGGTGACTATCCATTATCCCTTTCAGATAACTGTTTCAAAATTTAAACATTACTGCTGATGATGTAAAAATAAGTAAATGTAAATGGTGAATGCGTATTGGCACTGACTAATTAAAGAGGATTCAGCACTGGGTGTGCTATCTCTCATGATCTTAATTAACCAGAAGGTTATACAGCTTACTTTAACAGGTATACAATTATGTTCTTATTCTTTCATTGCCATTTCATTTTATTTCTCTGTTTATAAGAAGTACTTTACCTACTGCCCTCTGTCTCCAGAGTAGATATTGTTAATATTTGGTTAATAATTGCCCTTTGTTTAACTCTTTATTGTGATTGGTCTTAAACCAGGTGTAGTTCTGCACTGGTGGGTTTGCATTGCTGCTGCAGGTCAGGGTGACAGAACTGCCTTCCACTATTTCACCAGAGGGGCTGACTGACACTGAGGTGTTCTTTGAGGCATCTGGAAGAGAGAACAGTCTGTGATCATTCAGGGTTTGACTGAACACAGTGTCCCGGCAGTGAAGCCCCAGAGTGCTCTAGAGCTCAGAGTGATGGATGAAGGTCCAGGAGGTTCTAGGTTTGTTTCTCAGCTGGAACACTGGACACTGTGTGACCCCAGGGAGGTCAATGACCCCTCTGACCTTCAGCAATATCAGATCAGTAGGAAATATATACTCACAATGTATGTCCACAGTTACAGCTGTAGAGTTTCGAGCTCCATGTTTATTCTGTGCTTCACAGTAGTACTGCCCACTGTCTCCAAAGCTGATCTCTGTAATGGTGAAACTCTGCCCTGATCCTTTCTCCCAGACAGCAGATCCATTGGTCTTAAACCAGGTGTAGTTCTGCACTGGTGGGTTTGCATTGCTGCTGCAGGTCAGGGTGACAGAACTGCCTTCCACTATTTCACCAGAGGGGCTGACTGACACTGAGGTGTTCTTTGGGGCATCTGGAACAAAAAGCAAATGAGAGCTGTAGATAAACATTAAACATAGAAAACATAAGTTTTTAAATGCCGGTAGAATGGGAGAATGTGTCCCACAACTGAATGTTTATTCTTCTTACCAAAATCAATTATTATTTGTGAAACAGTTCTCTTCATGGTCATATTGAGATGCTATTGGGGGCATTTGTCTGTCAAACAGTCAACTCTCATGATTCGCTTGTCATTGACGTCCTTAAAATTTAGATAAACATTTAACATTCTAATAAAGTAAACTTAGTTAACCTGGATGAGAAATAGAATTGTGATTATGTACAATTAAATTAAACTGAAATTGTACATAGGCTGATAGGCACTTACATTTAACATCCAAAGTGATTTGTGGAGACAGTACACTTGCATTGTCTTTCAGGCCACAGGAGTAGTTCCCATAGTCTTGATAGGAAACATTATTAAAGCGCAGTGTGTTGGCTGGTGTCTGTGTGTGAGAGATGGGCCGGCCATTTTTAAACCAGCTGAGCTCTGTCTGTGTTGGAGAGCAGCTCTCTGTGCTACAGGTCAGGGTCGCGCTGTCTCCCACAGTGATCTCATCACTTCTTGTGGATGTCACTGTAACTTTCAAAGCTTCATCTTTGTAAAATAAACAGATCACATTTTAGTTAGAATATCTGAAAGATAGATTGGAAATCTGATTACAAAAAAAAAATGTCTATACAGAGTTCTATTGTCTTCACAGTCCTTTACAATAGTGACATGAATTATGTCTTAAATACATAAATCAGACTTTGGTTTAAAAGAATCACCAATCTTACCAGAGACAGAAAGAGTCACTCCAGGGGCACCAGTCCATTTAGGATAATTGGTTTCAAATCTGAATCTATAGCTCCCTCTGTCAGCTGCTCTTATGTCCTTTATCTTCAAAGTGCAGTCCTTCTGTTTATCCCCCAGGTACTCTGCTCTGTGATTGTAGTCAGGACTAATAGAACTCCCTCCACTGTGATACACATATGAGGTATCAATGCAGTTTTCATGATCCCGACACCACATCATTTGTTTAACCTCTTTAACTTCGTCAGGGTATCTATAAGAACAGTTAAACACCACAGAGGAGCCTCTCACAGCACAGATGGATTGCTCTGGATAGGTCACACCCCACTCACTGCTGAGGACACCTGCAGAAACACCAGGCCAGTTGTCAGCATTGGCCAGTTAGAGGTACAGCAGTGCTCAGGATAAGTGTAAGTGAGTGTAACTACATTCATATATAAGTATGCATATATAGATGTATGCATTTTGCAATAATGCAGTCAATCTGTATATATGCACAAGCATGCAGCAGCAGCTCAGTAAGAACTAAACTATAAGGATCACAGTATTTTCTTTACAAAAGAAACCTCTCAACAGTGCTGTGAACGCTGGTGAAAAAAGAGATCTGAAAATAAGTGGTTACGGTTATGTATACTTTCTTAATCATGCCCTAAACACAGTAGATACTTTAACACATGACATCATAGTTAAAAGTATCTGCAAAGAAATTAAGATTGAGAAGCAATCAATCAATTTAAATAAGCATTATAACTGAATGCATCTTTTCACTGGGAGGAAATTACATGATACATAGTGGACTTAATGATATATCTTGTTTCTAAACAATAGTTGGATTATACTCCACTATACACTGAAGTTGTAATCCCAGAAAAATCATAACACAATGCTACACAATCACACAAATTATGTTTGTATCTGTGTAACAAGATTTTTTTTTTTTTATTATTGCATTGTTGAAATCAGCAAATAATTTATCTGACATTTCTAATATCTGGAATTTTGAATGAAATACTTTTTATTTCTTATCAAAAAATGCAATGAGATTGAATGAGCAGCTCAGCAAGAGGATGAGTCACAGATCAGTAAGTAAGAAAAAATATATAATAAAAGATTTAGAGAAAGCATTAATTTAAAATATGTAACACAATAAATAATAATCCTATGTTCACTGAGAAGGAAACGTGTTCTCTTAGGATTAAGGTATTTCAGAAAAATTGATTTAGCAAGGTGCCCAGTAACCAAGCAATATGTTATGGATAATGGAATATACTGCTGCATAAACTATATATTTAAATTAGGATCACAGAGTTACCACAACATAGTTATGTGTCAGACATCAGTGATCATTAAGTGATTAAGTCTGTTCTGCAGTCTGTGATGTGTGTTTAATCAGACACTGCAGTGGAGTGACTGAAATGCTCAGTGCCCAGTGATATACATTTTTTAATTATTATTTGAAACTGGTTTTTGAGAATCATCACAGTAGAAATCTGGTATATATTCATGTGACAGAAGTCAGTGTTACCAGGCAGGAGGAGCAGAGTCGCCCCCAGTAAGCGCAGCATCTCTTCCACACCCATAGCGGCAGCTTCAGTTCTGTGATGAGGCGTTAGACCACACTCCTATAGGGGGGTCACTGCAGAGACACAGGAAACAATAGCTGTAGGCACACAGTTTAAACACTTCCTGAATCATTTCACTCATTATTAAGAAAACCTATAGAAACATTGTGCATATTATCACTGAATTCATAGTTACATGGTGCGTCTGGCCCAATATGGATTACAGAGAGGCAGAAAGAAGAAACAGGCAACTTAAACTGCAATTAATTTACAAACCACATACATAAATACAGTCTCAGTGGACAGAATTCTCTGCTAGCCCAGGTTGTAATGCTGCTCCTGTCAACTCTACTGATATGTTTGTTTTGAGCAATTCATTCTCATCCAAATGTCCATATATGGAGAAATCAAGCTTTTTCTATACCAATGGAGCTAAAGCAAAACCCATTAGAGCAGAAAATATTTCCCGAATATGGATGAGTTATCGAAGCTACAATTTTTAAAATCTTTAAATAATATGAAAGCAATAGAATACCCAAAGATGAATTAACCAAAGAACAGCAGAAGGCAGAACATCCAGAACTTTGTTTTATTGATAAACTCTGGTAGACACTTAAATACTATTTTTTTAGAACTACCACAGGACACATGTACAACTCTTCGATAACTTCTTACCATATGGAAAATTTTATATATATATATATATATATATATATATATGGTAGAACTGTGAGATCCTTGTATTTATCTTATGGCAATTAACCAATTAATTAACCAACTTAAATCACACATCATTGTCTCAGACCAAATGGCCCGGATTCAGCATTATTGACAGACCATCACGATTGTTAGTCTTTTGTCCAATAGGAAATTTGAGGTATGAACTGAAGGAAACTGTCCAGAAGCACAAGCAGTGCAATCTGAGGGAGCTGGAAATATTATTACTTGATATCTTAGGGTGACCTACAATTGTTACAATATATCACATTTTAAAATTATTACATGTTTATACAGCAATCTACATAAAGTACTTTGCTCAAGAGTACAACAGCAGTATCCTGTATCCTGAACACAGAACCCTCCACACTGGAGTCTAGGGCCCTAACCACTACTCCACACTGCTATCCTTCTCTAGCCTTCCTCTTGCCCTCTGATTGTACTGATTTGTATTTTAATAATTGTGCAAATCTGAGGATATGCAGAGATCAATGCATAGCTCTGTGCTGCTGTATGGTGTCAATGCTGTATGTGACTCACAGTGGCTCCAGGTCCCTTGGGTTGCTCAGTGTCCAGTGTAGAGAGCTCCGCACTCACAGGCTGTGCTCTGCACCCTGACTGACTGAGGGCTACCAGTGACACTGGGGACGCATCATCTTTATATAGCACTGGAGTTTGTTTCCTTCTCTAAAATGTACAGCCCAGTGCAGGAAGTCACATGTCAGAGAGATCAGAAATCATGTCTAGAATTCATGGTGGAGAACAGCAGTATATGTAGTCTAAAATGCAACAGAAAAATAAACTAGTGTAAAAAAGAAAAAATCAACTCATTAAAATAATTCAACTGATTTCAAACCAAATGGAGTTTCAATGAAACATTTGCACCACGTGAACCAAGCAGGCCATCATTTTTGGAGGGAAGCCCAAATTATTATTAATAGTATTGATTTCTTGGCAGGCACTCTTATCCAGGGCAACTTACAAAATAAAAGAACATTACAAAAGTGCAATACAGGTTACAATTACAAGTTAAAAATTACATAGCGCATAGAAAATAATCCAGTTAATACAAATCCTACATCCTAGATTGTAATAGCTAATAGGTGCAGCCAAAATGTGAGTCATAGATAAGAGCTCAGGGGAAGGGGACATAGGGGAAATCAAAATAAACACTAGTACTAGCAATGTAAAAGCAAGTAGTTTAATGAAACATTATATATAGTGCAGATTTACAGGAGAGCCAAGCCACACAGGGGAATAAACTACTAAATTACAGGTACAGTCTGAACAGATGTGTCTTGAGTAATTGCCAGAAGGTGGTCAGGGACTCTGCTGTCCTGACTTCAGTGGGAAGGTCGTGAAAAGGGATGAAAAGGAGCGGCTCTGGAGGAAGGGGAGTGGAGAGGAGGTAGAATTAGTCTTCTGGTGCATGAGGATTGGCGAGGATGTACGGAGAGGTCTGAAGGTAGCGCAGGGCAGTCTGGTCGAGACAATGGTAGGTGAGGGTTAATGTCTTGAACTGGGCCAGTATTGGGAGCCAGTGGAGGGAGCGCAGCAGTGAAGTAGCGTGTGCAAATCGGGGCAGAGAGACACCAGACAAGTTCTGGATGAGCTGGAGCGGGCGGGTAGTAGAGCAGGCATGCCAGTCAGGAGGGAGTTGCAGTAGTTCAGGCGGGAGAGAACCTGGGTCTGGACAAGCAGGTGAGACAAGTAGTCAGTGAGGAAGGGTTGGATTCTGCGTGTGTTGCTCAGGACGAGCCAACAGGTGCGTGTCAGTTTGGAGATGTGCAGAGAGTAGGAGAGCCCAGCATCAGGGTTGACACCTAGATTCTTAGAAGAGAGGAAGACTGGTAGTGTGTGCAGATTACTCAAATGAGCATGGAAAAAGGTTTGCTTGGAATAGCAAAAGGAAATAGTAAAATAAAGAGAGGACACACCAAACTCAGAGGTAATATTTGTGCACTGCATTATGGAAAGTCACACTCAATGTGTTTGTCTCATAAAGCCTTAATGCTAATCTATTGAATGTGTTTTGTTCAGATTGTTTGTCTTTATTGAAAAACCTATTGAATTATTTAAAAACTATGCTCAAACGTGAAAATAAAAATGATTTTGATTGTAAGAGTGGACTATTTGACAGTCACAGGTAATAAAGGAACCTGATTGTGAATTTGAAATTAGATGCACTTATGCATACATTATGGTAAAACGTATCATTACTTGATACAGTTTTACTAAATTTGTGTGGCCCACCAAATGTTCTTAAAGACCCATTGTGGCCCCTTAGCTAAAAAGTATGCCCACCCCTGGCCTAAGCCATCAGAAATAAGAAATAAAGAATATATTCTATTAAAAGAATAATGTTCAAGTAATACAAAATATACAATAAATAAATAGATCAATAATAATAATAAATAAATAGTCATGGTGTCCTCTCAGAAGGACAAGGATTTGTTTGTTAAAAATCATATTATGGACAAATTCTGTAAAGTCAAATTAAAGGGAATGAAAGGCTAGATTCTACATGAGCAGAGCAGAGAGACTAGTGCAGCCCAAACAACCTGTGAAAAGAGGCAATACAAGACAGACAGCCTGATGTAAATTCCAGGCAGGAGAATGCAAACAGCATAGTGGCATACTATAGTCTTACTTTCAGAAATGTTTGGTTATTGGTGCCAAGCATAAAATACCGGAAGTAAAAGTTAAATTGGCCCCTGGCTTTAAGATGTAGGAGAAGCGCAAGAATTTTAAGGATAAAATTACAACCATTGAATAAGTGAGCTAAATTAATATTGAATAATTTAAAGGAAAAATAAAAATAATATTTTTGTGGTGGTCCAGGAAATAAAAAATGTGGGCATTAGTAGCTATAAGTTCCATAATGAAGAGTTTTGAAATTCCCAGAAATGTCTAAATAAACTGAGTACCTATGAGCTGTGCAGGCGGACATACTCTTAGTGCGCACGCAGGCTCTTTTTTGGGGAAATAATTGACTGGACACATTTCTTGAATCATTATTGAGATCAATGAAAAGGCTTATTTTCCTTAGATATTTCGTTAAGTAAATATTTTAATTCAGTAGCTAAAATAATGGAGTGAAATATATGTATAAATAGTATACATATTGATAAAAAACCTGAATACATTTCTAATAAGAAATTAGAAATTGGAGAAAGAACAGCTGTTGGGATGACAGAGTGATGTTAACCACGCAGGTTAAGAGGGTTTGAGAACTGAAAAGGCTTAAAAGGCTGAGAAAGGAGAATTTGTTATGTATGAGACAAATGTGCTGCCACTTTCAGCACGGGAGTTTCTGATGGAGATTGAATGGAATATGAGGAAAAATAAGGAATTTAATTAAGGTGTAACAATGTAAAATAAATAAATAATTGAATAAGACAGTAATTCATTGAGAACAAAATGACGTAACAACGGTCAATGGAAACCAAAATCACCAACCAACTGAGGGCTGGATTCAAACTCACACCGAAAATCAAAGTAAACAATTGAAATCACAGGCTGTTCCAACTTGCGTGAATTTTATCACGGCAACTTATAATGTGACTCAGTAGTGTGTATGGCTCCCACATGCCTGTATGCACTCCTGACAACATATGGGCATGCTCCTGATGAGACAGCAGATGGTGTCCTGGGGGATCTCCTCCCAGACCTGGATCAGGGCATCAGTGAGCTCCTGGACAGTCTGTCGTGCTACTTTGTGGCGTTGGATGCACCGATACATAACGTCCCGAAGGATCTCAATTGGATTCAGGTCTGGGGAACGTGAGGGCCGGTCAATGGTATCAATGCCTTCATCATCCAGGATCTGCCTATACATTCTGGCCACATGAGGCCGGGCATTGTCCTGCACCAGAAGGAACCCAAGGCCCACTTCACCAGCGTATGGTCTGACGATGGGTCTGAGGATTTCATCCTGGTACCTAACAGCAGTCAGTTTACCGTTGGCTAGCACGTGGAGGTCTGAGCGACCCTCCAAGGATACGCCTTCCCAGGACCATCACTGACCCACCGCCAAACCGGTCATGCTGGATGATGTTGCAGGTACCTCTGCGTCTCTAGACTCTGTCACGTCTGTCACATGTGCTCAGTGTGAACCTGCTCTCATCTGTGAAGAGAACGGGGCACCAATGGCGGACCTGCAAATTCCGGTGTTCTCTGGCGAATGCCAATCAAGCTGCACAGTGCTGGGCTGGGAGCACAGGTCCCACTAGAGGACGTCGGGCCCTCATGCCAACCTCATGGAGTCTGTTTCTGACAGTTTGGTCAGAAACATACATACCAGTAGCCCGCTGGAGGTCATTCTGTAGGGCTCTGGCAGTGCTCCTTCTGTTCCTCCTCAAACAAAGGAGCAGATACCAGCCCTGCTGCTGGGTCAATGCCCTTCTACGGCCCTGTCCAGCTCTCCTCGTGTAATGGCCCGTCTCTTGGTATCTCCTCCATGCTCTTGAGTCTGTACTGGGAGAAACAGCAAACCTTCCTGCGACAGCATGTATGAATGTGCCATCCTGGAGGAGCCGGACTACCTGTGCAACCTGAATGGGCTGCAGGTACCACCTCATGCTACCAGTAGAGACAAGGACACTAGCAAAACGCAAAACCAGAGAAGAATCAGTCAGGAAGGATGAGGAGAGAGCAATTGTCTGTGGCCACCATCTGCAAAACCATTCCCGTTTTGGGGGTTGTTTTGCTATTGCCTCTCCAGTGCACCTGTTGTCACTTTCATTTCCACCAAAACAGGTGACATTGATTCACAATCGCTTAGGCTTCCTAACTGGACAGATTGATATCCCTGAAGTTTAATTGACTTGGTGTTATACTGTGATGATTACGTGTTCCCTTCATTTTTTTTAGCAGTGTAGTAGAAAAAATAAGTAATATACCAAAATGGATATTTCACATAGCAGAAAAAAAATGTAACTCTAAAAATTAATTATATATATATATATATATATATATATATACACTCACCTAAAGGATTATTAGGAACACCATACTAATACTGTGTTTGACCCCCTTTCGCCGTCAGAACTGCCTTAATTCTACGTGGCATTGATTCAACAAGGTGCTGAAAGCATTCTTTAGAAATGTTGGCCCATATTGATAGGATAGCATCTTGCAGTTGATGGAGATTTGGGGGATGCACATCCAGGGCACGAAGCTCCCGTTCCACCACATCCCAAAGATGCTCTATTGGGTTGAGATCTGGTGACTGTGGGGGCCAGTTTAGTACAGTGAACTCATTGTCATATTCAAGAAACCAATTTGAAATGATTCGACCTTTGTGACATGGTGCATTATCCTGCTGGAAGTAGCCATCAGAGGATGGGTACATGGTGGTCATAAAGGGATGGACATGGTCAGAAACAATGCTCAGGTAGGCCGTGGCATTTAAACGATGCCCAATTGGCACTAAGGGGCCTAAAGTGTGCCAAGAAAACATCCCCCACACCATTACACCACCACCACCAGCCTGCACAGTGGTAACAAGGCATGATGGATCCATGTTCTCATTCTGTTTACGCCAAATTCTGACTCTACCATCTGAATGTCTCAACAGAAATCGAGACTCATCAGACCAGGCAACATTTTTCCAGTCTTCAACTGTCCAATTTTGGTGAGCTTGTGCAAATTGTAGCCTCTTTTTCCTATTTGTAGTGGAGATGAGTGGTACCCGGTGGGGTCTTCTGTTGTTATAGCCCATCCGCCTCAAGGTTGTACGTGTTGTGGCTTCACAAATGCTTTGCTGCATACCTCGGTTGTAACGAGTGGTTATTTCAGTTAAAGTTGCTCTTCTATCAGCTTGAATCAGTCGGCCCATTCTCCTCTGACCTCTAGCATCAACAAGGCATTTTCACCCACAGAACTGCCGCATACTGGATGTTTTTCCCTTTTCACACCATTCTTTGTAAACCCTAGAAATGGTTGTGGGTGAAAATCCCAGTAACTGAGCAGATTGTGAAATACTCAGACCGGCCCGTCTGGCACCAACAACCATGCCACGCTCAAAATTGCTTAAGTCACCTTTCTTTCCCATTCAGACATTCAGTTTGGAGTTTGTCTTGACCAGGACCACACCCCTAAATGCATTGAAGCAACTGCCATGTGATTGGTTGGTTAGATAATTGCATTAATGAGAAATTGAACAGGTGTTCCTAATAATCCTTTAGGTGAGTGTATATACACAGACATATACACACATATATATATATATATATACATACACACTAAAGTCAAGTGGGGGAGATGTTGGGTTGGACGTGCACAGTGTGCCCAGCTGGTTAGAGATGAGAGCGGATCCTTCACAGGGTCAGAGGCATTAGAGCCGAATGAGGGAGACATTGATGAGAACATTTACGAGCGTGAGATGATCATTATCACTAAGTGTACATATACATTAATATACATATATTACAATCATAACAGTTTTTAAATTATTGGTACTGTATTTGTTATTTGTGATGTATTAATAGCTCTGTTTGTTTTTTTATGTAATTTGGTGGTGAATTGTCAATGTATGACCAATGTGTTCAAGTTTATAACAAATGGAGGCAACATCACATTGACAAAACATATTGGCTAATAATCAAAATCAAGGCAAGACAATTCAAATAGTGAAACCAACCTAGTTTCATGACTGAACAGTAGAACAGTACTGCCTTTCCATACAATGAATATATATATATATACACTCACCTAAAGGATTATTAGGAACACCTGTTCAATTTCTCATTAATGCTATTATCTAACCAACCAATCACATGGCAGTTGCTTCAATGCATTTAGGGGTGTGGTCCTGGTCAAGACAATCTCCTGAACTCCAAACTGAATGTCTGAATGGGAAAGAAAGGTGACTTAAGCAATTTTGAGCGTGGCATGGTTGTTGGTGCCAGACGGGCCGGTCTGAGTATTTCACAATCTGCTCAGTTACTGGGATTTTCACGCACAACCATTTCTAGGGTTTACAAAGAATGGTGTGAAAAGGGAAAAACATCCAGTATGCGGCAGTCCTGTGGGCAAAAATGCCTTGTTGATGCTAGAGGTCAGAGGAGAATGGGTCGACTGATTCAAGCTGATAGAAGAGCAACTTTGACTGAAATAACCACCCGTTACAACCGAGGTATGCAGCAAAGCATTTGTGAAGCCACAACACATACAACCTTGAGGCGGATGGGCTACAACAGCAGAAGACCCCACCGGGTACCACTCATCTCCACTACAAATAGGAAAAAGAGGCTACAATTTGCACAAGCTCACCAAAATTGGACAGTTGAAGACTGGAAAAATGTTGCCTGGTCTGATGAGTCTCGATTTCTGTTGAGACATTCAGATGGTAGAGTCAGAATTTGGCGTAAACAGAATGAGAACATGGATCCATCATGCCTTGTTACCACTGTGCAGGCTGGTGGTGGTGGTGTAATGGTGTGGGGGATGTTTTCTTGGCACACTTTAGGCCCCTTAGTGCCAATTGGGCATCGTTTAAATGCCACGGCCTACCTGAGCATTGTTTCTGACCATGTCCATCCCTTTATGACCACCATGTACCCATCCTCTGATGGCTACTTCCAGCAGGATAATGCACCATGTCACAAAGGTCGAATCATTTCAAATTGGTTTCTTGAATATGACAATGAGTTCACTGTACTAAACTGGCCCCCACAGTCACCAGATCTCAACCCAATAGAGCATCTTTGGGATGTGGTGGAACGGGAGCTTCGTGCCCTGGATGTGCATCCCACAAATCTCCATCAACTGCAAGATGCTATCCTATCAATATGGGCCAACATTTCTAAAGAATGCTTTCAGCACCTTGTTGAATCAATGCCACGTAGAATTAAGGCAGTTCTGACGGCGAAAGGGGGTCAAACACAGTATTAGTATGGTGTTCCTAATAATCCTTTAGGTGAGTGTATATATGTTCATATATTTAATTTAACAAAGGAAACTATGTGGTAGTTGTTTAATGTAAACAGAGAAACCTTAATATTAATTATTACTATTGCAAACATGTAGCAGGTGTCTTTGTCTTATCAAGTAATTTATTCAGTACAAAACAAAATTACAATCAAACAATGTATGCAAGACATAATACGGTATATGAAATGCAATCATTTGAATTCATTTTACTTATTTACCCTAAAGATGCTTTTCTGAAAATTAGTTACATCATGTCAAATAATGTATAATACAATATTTCTTAAATATAGTTATATACAGCATATTATGCATTAAACATCTGTGGGATAATCCACTTTTTAAATTAAGATAACATCTGTTAAACGTCTAAATATAGATATTTTAAATATATAAATAACATGAATATATAAATAATGAATACATTAAAAACACTAAATATATGTTATACATTAAATGTTGGCAAGTATAACAGCCCCACATACAGTGCAGTGATACCTTTTCATTGCTGGTGCTGATGGTGCTGCTGGGCTCCGCCGCTCAGAAGACACTGAGTCAGATGAGGCTCAATGCGCTTCACAGCATCTCTGCAGTCCCGTGTGGAGGGGAGGGATACTCGACGTCTCTAGTACCACAGCAGGCCTATGGACAGGTTGAAAGTGAAGTAACATGACAATGTATCCGTTTCTATGTGATTAAATACTTACTTAATACTTAATTACTTAAACCTCACTATATAAATTGCAGTCCCCCTGAAACACAATACAAAAACACATTGTAACGTACTGGGGGTGACTGGCCACAGCCATGCTCTCCTGCGTCACTGAGGACTGGCTTCACAATCACTACAGTATTACATTACCTGCATATTGTACTTTAATTCTTGTTTTTAATAGTGGGTATAACACTATTACTATACTACCACTATAAGCTGTCCTAGTAACCACCCACGTAACACTAGAATTCTTCAAAAAAATCTCATCTAAACGTTATATCTGTATGGAAGAGCCCTGGGCCATGTCAAGAAAAAACACAACAAGAATATCTCATGTTAAACCCGAGCTTACAAGTTTAAATGTCGAGTTTTAGGCCCTGTTTCAGAAAGCGGGTTTAGTGAAAACTCAGAGTTAGTTGACTCAGAGCTGAAGGAAACTCTGGCTTGTCGGTTTCACAGCCAGTTCAGCTCAACTCTGTCACTTACTATGGCAACATATTCCGTGAAGCTGACCTGCTCGCTGGCAGGAGTTTCTCCTCCTCTTTAGCTGAAGCCTGCAGACTGAAGGAGGTGTCAGACATGACGTGTCCTTTTCTTGAAGAACCATTTGAAATCTCCGTTGGGAGAGGGTGATCAGACCCTGCTTGGATGTTTTATCATGCCCTGATGATTATGTGTTTGATCTCTACCATTTTTCTGCACAATCAATCAATCATCTGAACAATATTCTCAGCCCTCATATCGTTCATATGACACATTGTGGACATGCTCTCAGTTCGGGACAGATTCTTTGTGTTGCACTTTGTTTGTTTGCCAGCGGGAGTCTCTATATAACATCAGTGACGCTGAGCATATTTCCAAGGCCACCGTCTGTCGGGCTGTCAGAAATGTGACTCTTGCACTGAACATTTACTGTACACTTTTGTGGTATTCCCAAGTCACAGAACCACAAGACTCGTCAAAGAAGAATTCCACAGAATTGCAGGTATCAGTCTAAGCAATAATTTATTTATTTAGTATGAAGCCTTGAGACTTGAAGCACTAATCAGTTAATTTGATATATTTTAGGGTTTCCAGGTGTGATTGGCTGCAGAGATGGCACTCATATTCCTATCACAGCTCCTTCGGTAAATGAAGGAGATTATGTGAATAGGAAGCATTAATGTGCAGTTAAGCCTAATAGTAGCCTTTAGCATTCCAATGAAAGATACTTCACAATACAGCTACTGCAGCTAATTACTGTTCTGCACTGTGAATGTGATGCAGCCCACATCATCAGCAACGTGGAAGCAAAGTGGCCTGGGTCCGTGCATGACTCGCAAATATTTCATGAGTGTACACTAAGCGCCAGATTTGCCCGTGGTGAGTTTATATATATAGCTATATTCTATTATAATCAATATTTTGTTTCCTCCTATTGCAACTGGAAATTTAAACTAATCTCGTATTATCATAGGAGAGTTCGATGGTTACCTGCTTGGTGACAGAGGGTACCACCTGCCAGCCCTATTTGCTGACCCCTTACCCTGATCCTGAGCCCGGCCCGCAGCAACGTTATAACTTGGCTCACTGCAGGACACGAGTCAGGGTAGAGATAACCATTGGGATGCTCAAGGCCCGGTTCCAGTGCCTTCGTAGGCTCAGGGTCACCCCAGAAAGGGCATGTGACATTATTGTGGCATGCGTGCTTCTCCACAACATTGCCACAATTAGAGAATAACAATGTCCTACTCAACCAGTGAACGATCCTGATAACAATCCTGACCACCCCGCTGACGCACGAGATGGAAGAGCAATCAGAGACACAATATGCTATCATCATTTCTGATTGACCCATCACGTCCCCAGTGTCAAATAAAGACAATATGCCTTTCTTTTTATGAAGTCTTGTTCATTTCCTGCAAGTAAAAATGCAGTACATTAGTTACTATTTTTATGTTGTTCAAACAAGTAAAATCATCCACCTGTGGGCACCTCACCCACCTTTAACCGATGTTCCAGCAGTTGTATTTCTATTTTTGTCTTTTGCATCTGCAGCCTTATGTGGTCCATTTGTAAATTCCAATATTCAATTTGTTTCAATTTGTGAGACTCGGGGGGGGTGCGGCCGAGTTTTCTCCCGTGAGAGCTGGGGGAAGTTTGCCATTAGGGGGCCCTCCCTCAGCCCGGGGCCCCAGGCAACTGCCTAGGATGCCTACCCCCTTGCGACGCCCCTGGCTATAGGAACAAATAAAAAATGACATTGAATTGCACAGTGCCAGGTCTACTTAGTTTCATTATAAGTCATGGGCCAATGCTAAACAACATCGTTTTGTTGAATTTGTAATGATTGATGCCTTGTACTTTTGTACTTGTACTTGTATTTTTTCACTTATGTTGTAAGTCGCCCTGGATAAGGCCGTCTGCCAAGAAATAAAAATAATAATAATAATAATAATAATAATAATCTTACTGAGGTAAGTTGTGCTGTGCTTTCTGAAACCAGGGCCCAGTATTGGTGAGTCGAGTGAACCTTTTGCCATTGCCAAACCAAAATTAATTCAAATATCAGCAAAAACAAAATGACAGCAGACAGTAAATATCTGCGTGTGTGCATTTCTCCTGCTTATCCGTTCATATGTCACTAAAAACTTGAATTAAATAGTGATACAGCATTTCAGCTGTGAACTCCTCAGATGTAATAAGTTATAAACACTTTTTCCAACCACAGAGCCTGCAGTTTATGTGGTAGGATACTGAACACAATATAGCTGACAATCTGGGCTTTGTAATAAGACTTAGTCTTTGTGAAAGGGTTCGTGTTGAGTTCTGAAACATGATTTTCTATGTGATGGAGCAGGCTAATCCCTCATTTAAAGATGCTGGAAAAAACCTCCCAAACAAAGGCTTACCTGGGGTGGGGTAGTGGAGCAGCCATCTTAGGGAAGGCAGTGGAGGGTTACAGAGGCCATCTTAGGAATGCAGTTTAGAGACCTAGGTCGCCTTTTCACTGACATGGGGGGGGGAGGTTAAGGTCCTGGTGTGGAATGTAATTTCCTTAGTTTATAGGTTAGGGTTGTTTCTTCTTCAAATCACTTTATTATAAGTTTACATAAATGTAACAACTTATTTTGGCAATGTATGCTTGGGGTTGTGTAATTTTCTTTTTTCTTGCTACCATGATTGTCTAATGGTTTGGTCCAGGGGGTGGGCCTAAGTGGACTATAGTAGAAAAGCAGGACCAAGTAGTTAGTGGGGAAGATGGTGCTGGAGTGGGTTGGATGGTACAGTGGGCCTATGCGAAATATATAGTTAACAGTGAACCTGGGACTAGGAAGCTGTGTGGCATTATTTATCCTGCTGGTGGGGTTTTTGTTTCTTTTTTGGACTGTGTTTTGTTGGAATCTGTTATTCCTTATGGCTGTTATTCATAACCGGTGACTATGAATAAACTGTATGTTTTTCTGGAAACCACCTTTTTGCTTGTCTGCACACCTGTTTTTTCTAACATCTGGCCCTTGGTCCATAACATTCTACAAGTATATTAATATATTATTGTCATTATATTGTTATAGCAGATTTGAACGAGTTTCTAACTTTGTAATTCAATCTCCATCTCGTTGCAAAGCCAGGTCTCTGGATCAGTGTTTGATCAGTCACTGTTTGTTCATGAATGCTTTCCTGGATTTCCTGGATGGCAGTTTTAAAATAATTGTTCGATTTTAGTCAAGAAAGGTTATTAATTTAGAGAGAAGTGTGTGTAACCATAGTAAGCCGAACTGTGGTATGAGGCACACAGATTCTCTTCTACCCGGTAAATGTCAACTACACCACTTTGGGAATTTCACGCAAAGAAGTACTTAAAACTAAAGACCAATTCCTCAATGCAGGCGCCCCCTAAACAAATAAGAGGAAGCAGAGACGTGGAAATAAAAAAAAAACAGTAAGTTTATTTCATATATTATAAGACTAGTTAAAAGTATTCAAAACCGATTACAATACATAGAAGTACAATCGAACAATCACCACCAGGGGGCGACCAACACTCGCTTCAGCTAACCAGAGTAATACATGACATGTCAAATTACATTAATCATAAACCCAGAACCAGTCTATAAATGTATACATGAACTATAAGAAAATCACTGCACACATACTTTTCAAAAACGACCAATTATAAAAAGAAAATAAACTAAAAAAAAATATATATATAAAAACAAACCATAATCCAATCACTTGTCCACTGTAACAGATTAAAGCTGATCACGTTCTACCGCCCCTCCCACTTACGTACAAACACACAAAGTTATATAAAATAAAAGAAAATACGTAGAAAACAGCAGCTGACGCTCTCCTTCTGAAGGATATAAAAACCTCATTTAAAATGTCACCATGGTGACCAGAACAATACCTCAGGTATTCAACTTCCCTACATTACCGTGGCAATGGATAACATTTACTCCGGGATTCAGCTTACCCTACCCCACACCCATACATGTAATACAAAGTTACCTCCCGGTACTGCAACATCCTGCATCACAAAAGAACCTACAAATAAGAATAATTATAGCTAGCCAATATAAAACCATAAAGAAATACAAACATTAAAACAAAACATACCTCTACGCAAATCGAAACCAACTCAAGCACCCTGGCATAAGGGAAGGTAGAGACATGCTCCACACGCTAGGAAGCTCGTTTATATATCCCATACCCGTGGAACCCATTAACAAAGTTACCTGCACCAGCTGCATTTAATAATGAGGACCAATTAACCTCACCGGTTACATTCTACCCCTAAGTTTTAAATCGTCCCGATGATTATTCCCATTACTGCCAAGGTTGAAATGCAGTGGGTACAAAAGGACAGCTACTGGGACCAGATACCAGAGGAAGTAGAGCCCCCTCTTTTCTATTTACAGTAATCTCCGAAACTGTACTTTGAGGTAAATGATGAAGTTTACGATGCCTTCCAGCCGTATGTCGAGTTGTCCTCCGCAGGTCCATCTGTTGAGTAATCAAATTACTCCCCTCAACCCCCAATGGCATTTATGGCTGCGCATTCATGGCTGGCTCATAATGAACCAATGCCCATTGATCTTCACCCTCCAAGTCATCTTCCTCTACAGCACCTACATCATCCAAACCTGGGTCTGCAGAAGTAGATCTTCTGGGAAGTACAAAGTTAGATACAGAGTGCATCTGCGTTTGATGGACATGTTTAACACTTCCAATAGCATCCAAAGGTGCAACCGTGTACACTGACCCTCCCTCCATTGGGGCCTTCATTATTTTGTAGACTACAGTGATCTTGAATTGTATTCCTTCCCCGTATGCCATGTTCCCTTAAATATACAAATTGACCTTCCAATAGGGTTACCTCCCTCACCTTCTTATTGTGTCGTTCACCCCTCCTTACAGCAGTTGCCTCCAGGCGTCTTCTTGCCTTCCAATAGACTACTCTTGATGCTCCACTATCCAATCTTCCACCCGACCAGCCCTTGGTTCTTCTTCAACACCTAGCAGAAAATCAACCGGGAATTGTGGTTCACGGCCAAACATTAAAAGATACAGGGACTCGCCAGTAGACTGATGAACTGAAGTGTTATAAGCAAATGTCAATTGAGAAAGATGCTCAGTCCAGTTTCGCTTCTGTGCAGGAGGAAGAGTACACAAAAGGTCATGCAAAGTGCGGTTAAACCATTCACACTGGCCATTACCTTGAGGATGGTAAGGTGTTGTGCGCGTCTTCTAAATACCATACAGTTGACATAGTTGATTAATAAGAGCACTTTCAAAGTTACGACCTTGATCTGAATGTATTCTAGTAGGAATTCCAAATTTATAAAACCATTCTTGCACTAGTATTTGGGCAACTGTGACAGCTCGCTGTTCCCTCGTTGGAATGGCCTGCGTGTACTTAGAGAAAACATCCGTTATAATCAGAACCTGCACCCTCCCATCACTAGATGGCTCCAAACAGGTGAAATCAATAGCTAAAACCTCCCCCGGTTGGGTGGCAAGTAAATGACCCATAAATTTGCCAAAGTACAGTATTCAGTCTTTACTCCACTGCTTAATATCATATACATACCAGGCCAATAACAGCGGTCCTAAACCAATTCTGTAGATCGTTCCATGCCCATGGTTATCATGCAGTAACACCTCTGGTTGTAAACTTTTTAGGCAGGAGCAACTGAAACTTTGTCACCTCCATCAGTTGGGGAGATGCATCGGTACAGGAGACCATCCCTTTGAGCAATCCGATCCCACTGTCGAATTAACTCCAGTACTGGTTTCAGTGTACTTCTCAGCATTGAGGAGACCATTAATTCTGACCAAATCCCCAACTCCATTTGCAGAAATGCA
This sequence comes from Amia ocellicauda, assembly GCF_036373705.1. Classification (NCBI taxonomy): domain Eukaryota; kingdom Metazoa; phylum Chordata; class Actinopteri; order Amiiformes; family Amiidae; genus Amia; species Amia ocellicauda. Next base: position 29,719,715 of record NC_089861.1, on the reverse strand, counting down.
GCCCCAAACTTATAAGGAACCTCCACCATTCTTCACTGTTGCCTGCAGACACTCATTCGTGTACCACTCTCCCGCTCTCAACTGCCTCCTGCTACAGCCAAATATTTCAAATTTTCACTCATCAGGCCAGAGCTCCTGCTGCCGTTTTTCTGCACCCCAGTTCCTGTGTTTTCATGCATAATTGAGTTGCTTTGCCTTGTTTCCAAGTTGGAGGTATGACTTTTTGGCCACAAGTCTTCCATGAATGCCACTTCTGACCAGACTTCTCCAGACAGTAGATGGGTGTACCAGGGTCCCACTGTTTTCTGCCAATTCTGAGCTGCTGGCACTGCTGGACATCTTCTGATTGCAAAGGGACGTAAGCATGATGTGTCTTTCATCTGCTGCAGTAAGTTTCCTTGGCCGACCACTGCGTCTACGGTCCTCAACGTTGCCCGTTTCTTTGTGCTTCTTCAAAAGAGTTTGGACAGCACATCTGGAAACCCATCTGCCTTGAAATTTCAGCCTGGGAGAGACCTTGCTGGTGCAGTATAACTACCTTGTGTCTTGTTGCTGTGCTCAGTCTTGCCATGGTGTATGACTTTTGACAGTAAACTGTCTTCAGCAACCTCAACTTGTTAGCTGAGTTTGGCTGTTCCTCACCCAGTTTTATTCCTCCTACACAGCTGTTTGTTTCAGTTCATGATTGTGTTTGAACCTACATATTGAATTGATGATCATTAGCACCTGTTTGGTATAATTGTTTAATCATACACCTGACTATATGCCTACAAATTCCCTGACTTTGTGCAAGTGTACCTAGAAGAATTGATGCTGTTTTGAAGGCAAAGGGTGGTCACACCAAATATGGAATTAATTTAGATTTTTCTTCTGTTCACTCACTTTGCAATTAGTTGATAAATATAATCTATTAACATGTCTATTTTTGAAAGCATTCTTACTTTACAGCATTTTTTCACACCTGCCTAAAACTTTTGCACAGTACTGTACATGGTGAGCTACAAGGTACGCAGATATTTGTAAACACTGCAAACAATGTTTACAACTCCCCAAAGGTGATGTATACTTTTGTGAACCTGAAGTTTACACCTTTCATTATTCTGTAAACAGAGTGTGAAACAAAGATTACAGTATGCAACCCAGATGGTGTGCTACTAGGGGATCTTTGTAAGCACCATGAAGTTAATGTTCATAAAGCAGTTTTACATACTGTGAAAATGTAATAAACTTGTAGATTACTTGAGTTTTCAAAGAATTTGCAGATTTTATAAATGTTTCATTTCATGCAGTATAAGGGATATGCAGATGAGTGACAAATTAAATGAAAAACCATCATAAAGTGTCTCAGTAAGTTGTTGGGCCACCACGAGAGGCCAGAACAGCTTCAATACTCTTGGCACAGATTATATGAGTCTCTGCAACTCTACTGGAGGGATGGAACACCATTCTTCCAAAAGATATTCCCTCATTTGGTATTTAGATGATGGTGGTTGAGAAAGCTGTCTAACACGTCATCTCCCATAGGTGTTCAATTGGGTTGAGATCTGGTGACTGCAAAGGCCATAGCATATGATTCACATCACATCATTCACATTGCCCTGTGGATGGGGCCATTGTCATCCTGGAAGAGACCACTCCCATCAGTATAGTAATGTTTCACCATAGGATAAAGGTGATCACTTTGTAATGATTTGCAATGACCCTTCCCTCTAAGGGGACAGGTGGACCCAAACCATGCCAGGAAAATGCCCCCCACAGCATAACAGAGCCTCTGGACCCCCTCACTGTAGGGGTCAAGCAGTCAGGCCTGTACCGTTCTCTTGGTGTCGCCACACATGCACTCGCCCACTTGTCAAGAACACTAGCCAGTTGAGCGTCTTCGTGACTGAAGCTCCTGCCATTCGTGCTCCAATAATGACCCCTCTTTCAAAGTCACTTAGATGCTTTCCTCTTGCCATCTTGATCCAAAATTGTCACAGAGCATGATAGGATGTTAATTGCTTCATCGTATCATGCAGTACACCTGTTTTGAGACATCTGCATTATGTTCCTCCACACATTTATTCAGGTTTTTCCTTTAATTTGTCACCCATCTGTATATACAGGGAACTAATGAGCCAGGGAAACAAGACGCAGGTGTGTTAATTGACAATGAGGCAGGGTCAGGGATCGATAATGATGTGGAGATGAACAGGGAACCAGGAAAACTAAAATAAAACTGGGGATACTGTCAAAGTATAATATACATACTTAGCCATGCTTGTAGTAATAAAAAATGATTTGGAAGCAAAGAGGGGAAAACAACAAGTTTTTCAATCCTGTCTACTGAGATTAAAGATTACTGAATGCCTTGTGCACAAACTTTAGCAAAACCTTATACAAAAGCCCTAAGAATGCACAATTTAATATTGGACAATATTCACTATATGTGTAAGCTCCTTTTGAAGCTCCATCATTGAATGGTAGATATAACTATTGGACCTTGTCAGCTGATCATGCAGAAACACTGTACCGTCCCCTTTGATTAGCGTGTATTGATGTATTATAAATAATCTTTGCCTTGGCTTAAATAAGAAAGGTGCTTCTGTATTCATGCCCTTAAGGGCTCTATACATAAACCCGGGGTAATTTAGTCTGCTTATAAATGTGTCTGAACAGCGCCCCCACATAACGCCCATGTTTTTCTTTCAGCATCAATAAAACCTCTCCTGTAAGAAGACAAAACAGCACCCTGATGTGATTCTGTAGGTTTGTCATACCTGTAAATAAGAAACCAATCTATTAACTTTAAAGTATTGGATGAGTTATTGTATTGGTCAATAACACATTTTCACAATTCACTGTGTGCTTGTGTGTTCTTGGAACTAATGGCTTCCGTTGTTCAGCAGTATGCTTTAGAACTGGCTTTTTATGGTTATACAAAGTTTAAGCTATAGTTTAACCCTGCTCCATGAAAAAAGTTAAGTTGACAGTAGCATTGGGGTGGGGTCACAGAGACCCCATGGTACCACAACAGGGTTAAAATTCAGAGGGTGGCCAGTTATTCGCAAAGAACATTATTGCTGAACATTTATTTAAAAACAAATATTTACAGTTTTTCTCGATTGCTTAAACACTATAACCAGGCTTTTGAACTAAAATTTCAAAACCATAATGCCATTTATCAAAAAGCACACCCAAATCCCTAAACTCTTTCAATATTGTTCATTCAAGTCAGCACAGCTTGAGCACAATTAGCACACAATTACACAGGTGGAAACACTAAGAGTCAAAATTGATCACACACCAATCAGAACCTTCAATAGATAGATAAAAGGGCCTGAGTCAGTTCATTTAGTTTTGGAACAATGGATCCAGAGAGACGTGAAGGAAGAGGTCGAGCACATCAACGAGGACGAGGACGAGGACGAGGACGAGGACGAGGACGAGGACGAGGACGAGGACGAGGACGAGGAGAAGGAGAAGAAGAAGAAGAAGAAAGCAGTAGGGAGTGGAGGAAGAGGTGAAGGAAGTGGAACAGTAGGAGGTGGAGGAGGAGTAGGGAGAGGAGGAGGGCAAGGAGACAAGCAGTCTGGGATTAAATCTGTGCCACTCTAGTTGACCATGTCCTTGTCCATGGTATGACTATGAGGGAGGCTGGGCAATGAGTACAGCCAAACTTGAGCCGCTTCACCGTCACCTCAATCATAAGAACCTTCAGGGAGGAAAACAGGTAGGTGTACTTCAGACTGCTCTCTACTGTAACTTTTGAGTGCTGTACTCTGTGCTGTTACAACACATACATGTACTGTAGCTGTTACACTATACTACTAAAACAAAAAGCATCAAATTGCCTCACATACAGATAGTTTCTGTACGCTTCCATTTTGTAAAAAGGATGTGTTACAGTACTTCTATTTTTGTAGGACACAGAGACAATCACCTAGTGGAGGCAGGCTAAGGCTTTTGTCAGAGGAACAAGAGAGGGAACTGGTAAATATGGTCAATGCCAACAATGTAATCTGCCTGCAAGAGATTCAAAGGAGAGTGATTGAAGACAATCACCAATTTCGAGGGATAAATGCCATCAGCCTCTCCACAATTGATCGCATCCTCCGAAAGCACAGGGAGGAACATAACTGGCCATCAGGCTATTGTGAATGTCCCTGGCCAGCGAGGAGGGAATGTCACTATGTGCATTGCCATCAGCCAACGAGGGGTAATCCACCACCATGTCATTCTTGGACCCTATATCACTATGCTCCTCCTTGGTTTCCTTGATGGTCTAAGAGAGCGTGTGTTCCAGCTTGACCAGAAGGAGCCAACACAACCAGTGCAGCCTCGCTATGTTGTTGTTAGGGATAACGTCAGCTTCCATCGCGCTGCTCTGGTTCGTGACTGGTTTACCAATAACCCGAGGTTTTACAACATCGTTCTGCCTGCATACTCTCCCTTTCTAAACCCGATAGAGGAGGTTTCTTTGGCATGGCGGTGGAAAGTGTATGACCGAGAACCTCACATCCGTGTTCACCTCCTCCAGGCCATGGTAGAAGCCTGCCTAGACATTTCAGCTGATGCGTGCCAGGGGTGGATCAGGCATGCAAGAGGATTTTACTCCCGGTGCCTGGCTAGGGCCAATATAGCCTGTGATGTTGACGAGATTCTCTGGCCTGTCCCAGACCAAAGACGGGATACTGGGGCAGAATATTTTTTTAGCTGTTTGGTGTATTGTACTGTACAGTACATTAAGGAATAAAAAATGTGCAAATGTATACCTTTGTTGTGTCTTTTGTTGTGTTCATCATGTGAAAAGGTTTTTGAGTGGGAGAACCACAAGCAACATAACTTATTACCGGTTTTTGTAGTATTGTTTTGAATTGCTCACCGGTGTGTAAGACTATGTTGTAGTGTGTGTGTTTTTGAGGGCTTGTGTGTCATGTCTGAGGGCAAAGTTTGGTTTTTCAGCAAGATTGAATGGTATTGAGTGGAGAGCTTCATTTTGACCTGAATATAGGAAGTTTGGGGAATTGGGTGAGAAGTTATGGATTTGTGTTTAGAGTTTCGAGAAAAGGAGGCATAATTTCAAGAAATGTTTAAGTAATTGAGAAAAACTGTAATAGTGGTTGGCCAGACAGTGAAAAAGAAATGGTGATTGGTTAGTAGTCATAAAGCCACAGGGGGTTAAAAAGCCAAGCGGTGAGATTGAGAGATCAGATTCAATTTTAGGCCGGATGATTCAAGATACACATTTTCCTCCACAGTGATCTCTTACCATTGGTACTGGTAGGATGCAGTGTTAATTTTGTAAACAAAACTATGACTAAAACTATTCATCAGTGACCTACAGTGCCTTGCAATAGTATTCACCCCCCTTGGCATTTTTCCTATTTTGTTGCCTTACAACCTGGAATTAAAATTGATTGTTTTGGGTATCTTTTAATTTACACAACATGCATGCCTACCACTTTGAAAATGCAAAATATTTTTTGTGAAACAAACAAGAAAAAACACAAAAAAACTGAAAACTTGAGCGTCCATAACTATTCATCCCCCCCAAAGTCAATACTTTGTAGAGCCACCTTTTGCAGCAATTACAGCTGCAAGACTCTTGGGGTACGTCTCTATAAGCTTGGCATCTAGCCACTGGGATTTTTGCCCATTCTTCAAGGCAAAACTACTCCAGCTCCTTCAAGTTGGATGGGTTCTGCTGGTGTACAGCAATCTTTAAGTCATACCACAGATTCTCAATTGGATTGAGGTCTGGGCTTTGACTAGGCCATTCCAAGACATTTAAATATTTCCCCTTAAACCACTTGAGTGTTGCTTTAACAGTATGCTCAGGGTCATTGTCCTGCTGGAAGGTGAACCTCTGTCCCAGTCTCAAATTTCTGGAAGACTGAAACAGGTTTCCCTCAAGAATTTCCCATCCCATCCATCATTCCTTAAATTCTGACCAGTTTCCCAGTCCCTGCCGATGGAAAAACATCCCCACAGCACGATGCTGTCACCACCATGCTTCACTGTGCAGATGGTGTTCTCGGGAGATGAGAGGTGTTGGATTTGCGCCAGACAGAGTTTTCCTTGATGGCCAAAAAGCTCAATTTGAGTCTCATCTGACCAGAGTACCTTTTTCCATATGTTAGGGGAGTCTCCCACATGCCTACTGGCGAACAGCAAACGTGTTTGCTTATTTGTTTTCTTTAAGCAATGGCATTTTTCTGGTCACTCTTCTGTAATGCCCAGCTCTGTGTCGTGTATGGCTTAAAGTGGTCCTATGGACAGATATTCCAATCTCCACTGTGGAGCTTTGCAGCTACTTCAGGGTTATCTTTGGTCTCTTTGTTGCCTCTCTGATTAATGCCCTCCTTGCCTGGTCCATGAGTTTTGGTGGGCGGACCTCTCTTGGCAGGCTTGTTGTGGTGCCATATTCTTTCCATTTTTTAATAATGGATTTAATGGTGCTCCGTGGGATGTTCAAAGTTTCAGATATTTTATTATAACCCAACCCTGATCTGTACTTCTCCACAACTTTGTCTGTGACCTGTTTGGAGAGCTCCTTGGTCTTCATGCTGCCGCTTGCTTGGTGCTGCCGCTTGCTTGGTGCTGCCGCTTGCTTGGTGCTGCCGCTTGCTCGGTGCTGTTGCAGACTCTGGGGCCTCAGAACAGGTGTATATATATTGAGATCATGTGAGAGATCATGTGACACCTAGACTGCACACAGGCGGACTTTATTTAACTAATTATGTAACTTCTGAAGGTAATTGGTTGCACCAGATCTTATTTAGGGGCTTCATAGCAAAGCATGTGAATACATATGCACGCACCACTTTTCAGTTTTTTATTCTTTAGAATTATTTTAAACAAGTAATTTTTTTAATTTCACTTCACCAATTTGGACTATTTTGTGTATGTCCATTACATGAAATTCAAATTAAAATCCATTTAAATTACAGGTTGTAATGCAACAAAATTGGAAAAATGCCAAGGGGAGTGAATACTTTTGCAAGGCAGTGTATTTTCAGTGACCATAACTATGACGATAACAAGACAAGATACTGGCAAAAAAATTAAGGGATCACGTAATCATCGCAGTATAACATCAAGTCAATCTGTCCAGTTAGGAAGCCTAAGCGATTGTGAATCAATGTCACCTGTTTTGGTGCAAATGAAAGTGACAACAGGTGCACTGGAGAGGCAATAGCAAAACAACCCCCAAAAAGGGAATGGTTTTGCAGGTGGTGGCCACAGACAATTGCTCTCTCCTTATCCTTCCTGACTGATTCTTCTCTAGTTTTGCATTTTGCTAGTGTCCTTGTCACTACTGGCAGCATGAGGTGGTACCTGCACCCCATTCAGGTTGCACAGGTAGTCCGGCTCCTCCAGGATGACACATCCATAGGTGCCATTGCAAGGTTTGCTGTGTCTCCCAGTACCCAGTCTCAAAAGCATGGAGGAGATACCAAGAGACAGGCGTTACACGAGGAGAGCAGGACAGGGCCGTAGAAGGGCATCAACCCAGCAGCAGGACCGGTATATGCTCCTTTGAGTGAGAAGGAACAGGAGGAGCACTGCCAGAGTCCTACAAAATTACCTACAGCAAGCTACTGGTGTGCATGTTTCTGACCAAACTGTCAGAAACAGACTCCATGAGGGTGGCATGAGGGCCCGACGTCCTCTAGTGGGACCTGTGCTCCCAGCCCAGCACCTTGCAGCTCGATTGGCATTCGCCAGAGAACACCAGAATTTGCATGTCCGCCATTGGCGCCCCGTTCTCTTCACAGATGAGAGCAGGTTCACACTGAGCACATGTGACAGACGTGACAGAGTCTAGAGACACCGTGGTGAACATTATGCTGCCTGCAACATCATCCAGCATGACTGGTTTGGCGGTGGGTGAGTGATGGTCTGGGAAGGCATATCCTTGAAGGGTCGCTCAGACCTCCACGTGCTAGCCAACGGTACCCTGACTGCTGTTTAGGTACCAGGATGAAATCCTCAGACCCATCGTCTGACCTTATGCTGGTGCAGTGGGCCCTGGGTTCCTCCTGGTGCAGGACAATGTGGCCAGAGTGTGCAGGCAGTTCCTGGATGACGAAGGCATTGATGCCATTGACTGGCCCTCACGTTCCCCAGACCTGAAACCAATTGAGAACCTTTGGGATGTTATGTATCAGTGCATCCGACGTCGCCAAGTAGTGCCACAGACTGTCCAGGAGCTCACTGATGCCCTGATCCAGGTCTGGGAGGAGATCACCCAGGACACCATCTGCTGTCTCATCAGGAGCATGCGCAGATGTTGTCGAGAGTGCATACAGGCACATGGGGGCCATACACACTACTGAGTCACATTATGAGGTGCCGTGATGAAATTCACGCAAGTTGGAACAGCCTGTGATTTCAATTGTTTACTTTGATTTTCGGTGTGAGTTCAGCCCTCAATCGGTTGGTGATTTTGGTTACCATTGACCGTTGTTACATAATTTTGTTCTCAACAAATTACATAATGTACAGTAAAGATTTTGATCTTTTATATATCAGTGGGTTTCTGCAGATCTAAGCAGAACCGCGGAAATCTGCACAACAAAATGCAACCCGATTGTACCGAAGCGTGTGTTTCGCTAAACATTGAACATGCTTGATGTGATTTACTGTATTGGGCTCAACATGAAGTTGATGCAGATTGTGTGAAGTTAAACGCCTGTTCTTTTGTATATAGGACTGGTAAGTGCGGGTCTTGTAATTAGTAAAGTTAGGATCTAATTGGTTAACTTATAAGTACAGTAAGCCAAGCATGCAATCTTTTGTGTATCAGTGGGGGAAGGCTTTGAAAATGAAATGTTGTTTATGCAAAAGCCATTTGAAATGTTAATATTGTCAGCGAATGTGCGTACTCGGATATAAAAATACAAATGACATGATTATATTTGCATTTTTACTTAAATAACGCTTGCATAAATGGAAAATGAAGATTCAATTGTGGGATTACATTTGAATTTGAATGAAGTCCACTATATGCTTCCATACTGTTCTTGTAACTCTAACTCTATTTCAAGAGAGACTTCAAACTTAAAAAAAGAATGAATTATAGAAATTGGTGACCATGAAGTTTACATTAGCTGCTTGTGACTTGATTTCAAATACATTTCAAAGTAAGTCAATCAATATGTTTATGTTTTGCATCCAACCACTAATTGATGTTAAACATCTGGCATCAGACATACTGCATAATGGTCAGGCATGTGCACAGGTAAGGCTCAACTATTTTTCCCTAAGACTCCCAAAGACCACACTTTGGCAGCTTCCCCCCTGGACCGCAGTTCGGCACACGCACACTTGGAGGTGGTATGGAGAGAAAGGACAGGACAAGAACGACAAAGAACTTACAGAGCAACCGGTAACTCTGTATTTCTTGCTTGAAATTAAACTTCTTCTGGATCACGAACTCTGGATTGGCTGCAAATTGACTTGTTTTTCTTTGTTAGTTATTTGTGCAGTTAGAAATCTGGGTCCACACTTAAAGTTTACAAACAAGAGGAGGCCATTTGATCCATCGTGCTTGTTTCCATTAGTAACTAAGTGATCCAAGGTAGAGGTCTTCACGGGTCCAAAAATGTGTGCCCGAACCCGAAGTGACCCAGATGTGTGCTATCCAGAACCGACCCAGACCCGTCTATTATTTGAAAGTTTGGACCCGGATTTCTGGACCCGACATTCTGTCCCGATCTGGTGGCATGTTTTCTACATTTACAAGAGCGTTCTTTATACTGTAAATGGGGGCAGTGACTCTTCAGAGGAGGCGGGGTGTGGGCGGAGTTGGGTGCGTGTATCGGGGGACACGTGGGTACAGTCAGTCGTGTGAACGAATGTGATAACACTTTCTCTCTCCAAATGGTCACCCCCACCCTGTGTCCACATTTTGTTTTTGAACAAGATCACGTGAAGACACACACGCTCTACATGTTGACCGTAGCACGCACAGATACAGATGTATGCTGAGATAAACTTTATCAGAGTGAAATGGACATCAATGTACCACCCCAACAGAATTCTGTTATGAGAAAAACAATTTTGGCAGTTACTTGGTATGTCCTGTGGAATAAAATTGAGTGTGTTTCTTAGAATAAATATGAAATACCATTTTGCCCCCGATAAATAAGCAACTCCATGCGGCTAATTTACACGTCAGAAACAACCACTGTTATAAGTGTCACATTTTCAACATAATATATTAATGGACACATTCTTCATCATGGCATCTGACTGGAACACCTTTCATGAGACAGAGCTATTAAATGTATTATGTAACAATGGTAAGTATGGTTTTTATAGTAATAGAGTTTAAAAGTGTTAGTATATTATGTATAGTTCATGTATAGGTGTTTGTATCATTTCAGCCGAAATACTGGACTTACAAAGATCCGAGATACTACAACATAGAAAAACAAACCCAAGACTGTTGGGCTCAGCACCCAGCGGCACACCACGGAGAGTGGAACTCAACCCCCAACGCCTACGTCCCGAATAGCGCATTCCAAACCACAGGAGACACGAGTTCTCAAGGTAGGCCAAAGCAATTTGTTCAATGCCCCGTTTGATTCAGATTTTATGGTATGGCATAGAACGAGCTGTTACATATTATGAATTAATTACATCTTCTAAAACATAATAACAAATAATGTGTAAAGTTACGGTACCAATGTTTGTTTTCACTTTTCATGTTGACAGTTGTGTGGGATAAACACACTGATCATAAACAACACACATTTAAAGAGAGTGAGAGGAAAGTCAGTGAGGCAGCATTTGTAGCGTTATGTTGGGTGTATTTTGAGAAGAGCATGTTGGGCTCTGAGCTGAAGCACAGATCTAAAGAAGACCTCTCCCCCCCAAAGTTATCAGATTTCCTTAGCTCATCAGCTTGGAACTGGTTTGCATCAAAGTGACAGTTTTGGGGAGGATGGCACCGAGAAGAGGCCAAATAGTTTGGAATTCTGCTATGAGATGTCTGGAGAAAGAGGCCTGTAGGTGATAAAAACTCTTTGAAGTGGACGAGAGCCGAAATCCCGACATAGAGCTACAAACCCAGGCCAACCGGCATTTCCAAAAGATGGCATGGATTGACATCAGTCATAAATCAAGCCCCCCTCCAATAGGACACTGGGGGCTGAAACCGATATCCAATCTCAAGAACTCAGGAACCAATCACCTATTGATCTGACAGACTATAAGGAACAGCGGACAGTCTTTCTCTCTCTCTCTCTCTCTCACCTGAACCAGAAACTCGCTGCCACAGCTCAACCTGTAGCTCTGTTGCCAGAACCGGAACCAGAAATCAACCAAGTCTTTGCCGGCAACAGAAGGGTTAAACTGGGAGAAGGAGATTGAGCCGTACGAAGAATTCTTTTAAAGGACTTTATTAAATAAAGAACTTTACAGACTGAGCTGCCCGCCTGTGCCCACCTGATCAGTGGTGTTTTACAGCTGGACAATTGACTAAGTCGACTGTATATGAAAGTGTCAGTCATTTAAATAGCTATTTGAGTCTTAAGAAACTTGACCCTTGGAACAAACAGGGCCCTGCTTTCCTCAAAGACTTCGTCTTCAAGTAACTACGGTGGAACCCCTGCTTACAAAGAAGATTTTGTGCACAACCTTGGAGCCTTCAAACCAGTGGAAAATCTGTTTGGAAACGACTCTACTTTCGCGAAACCCCAACTTCCAGGTGTATCGACTGAGTGGAAGTTCTTGGACAAAGCCGAACCGGACTGCCTTTGTTCCAAACCACACGGACCTCGTGCCGTGTGCTGTTATCTGAGCCCGAAGACAGAGAGGCCTCTCTGCGACGAAGTTCAGATAAGTTTAACAGTTTGGAGTTCATGATTCATGACATTTGAGAAATCAATTAGAAATGTTAATCTGTGATTCATAACTCTAGAATGTGTAATATCATTTAGTTTTCTTAAATATAAATGTGTGTTGCATTAAACTGTTTTGTTGATAATTTTAGAAATAAAATCTGTCAACGCCGAGAAATATCTTCTCATTCCTGTTTAACTGTTTAGTCTGAAATTGACACAAGTTAATAGACATTAGATTATTGGTGGCCCTGCCTATCCTTAATCATTGAATAATAATCAGTTAAGGGAAATTGTGGTAACAAGTAATGATAGGATCTTTCTCGGCACCTAAACGTAAATGAGACTTATATATATATATATATATAACGAGAAGTTACCTGACATAAATACTAACCTGCGTAGTTATTTAATGTCTGACTAATAATACTAACGAGAGACTCACCTTCGTCTTACTAACCGGTATTGTAGTCAATGTGTTTATAACCTTTTTTGTTTAACGATTTGTGTTATCATATGCGATCCCATGTTCTTTGATTTGGTCACGGAAGTGATTTGTCTTTGATTTGTTGATCTAGAGTTGAATTTTAATTAGTTTTTCCCTTTTGTATAATTAGTGTAGTGCTACATTTAGTCTTTGTTTTGAATACATTTGACAATTTATATCTTTGGAATTGGTGTCTGCGTCCAATTATTACAGAAATTGAGTTCTACAAGATTCCAGGATTCGTGATAAGGTGATACTATAAATTCACTTCTTTAATTGAAATGTATAAGTGTACCTTACGCTACACATTTAACCTGCATAACTACGCACTCCCCCACGCAGTTCAAGTGACAGAGCAAACTTTGAATGGAGGTATGTAACATTCACTGTTTTTTACCGATGTTATTATTATTATTTTCGAAATGTTGTGAAAAGTCACCGTATAAAGTGTAAATACCATGACACTGTCTGTTTTCTTATAGCTGAAAATGCTGCATGACCAGTGTGATCAGTCCCCCTGCAGGGACCATTGAGAGGTGTGTCAAGAGGGAAACGGCAGAAGAAACCCGATCGTGTTGATAAGGGAACGGGCAGTCTACAGCAGCGCAAGCAGCCACCAGCAACACAGCTGGTAAACATAGAGCCCAGAAAAGCACTACATAAGACAGACCGTTTTGCTCGATACCTCTAATGAGGAGCCAGCTTGAAAAAGACAACGGCTTATTGATGGTACCTCTGATGTGGAGGGGCAATGTGCGAAAGTGATCAAACCGAGCCCTACTACTGTAAAAAGAGGTAAGCGGGCCAAGAACTGCTAACACCACCCCGGGTGGAGATACAGAGATTAAATGTGATCAATCACCCTGTGCAGACATACAGACCCCTGGTGATTCCAGGGCCCTGATGTTTAGCAAGATGTGCCTATTTGCTGGCAGCTTGTGGAGGTGTTTAAAGACAGCTCAGTGCAAAATACATTTTTTGTCAAATTTGTTAAAACAAAAAGGGTATTACCCCTTTTCTGATGAGAGTTTGATAAATGGGGCCACTGTGAGTGAACCAGTCTCTCTGCAAGATCTAGAAGTGCTGTTACAGAATAAAAAATCAGGAATATATAGATTTGGATTTGTCTGATAAATTAGCATTACAAGATGATGATAATGTTAAATCAGATTGGTGGTGGTGATGCTGTGATGTTTGAGGTGATTAATGAAAATAACGATCTACAAATGGGGGTGGCTGGTGATGGTGGGGACCCGTCTCGGGTGTTTTTGGAGCATATTCGTCGCTATGACCAGTAAAAAACTTTTCTTTGCGTTCTGTTGGACGTTCACTGACACAAAACAGGGTTCTCCCTGCACACACAGCAATGAGGAGAGAGCGCTTACAGGTGTCTTGTGCATGCCACAGCTGCTGGCTGCTATAGACAAGGGTTACAGAAAAGCTGAAATATTCGAGATCTGGCATTTTAAACACTCATCCAACACATTGTTCAGTGACTATATTAAAACACATCTAAAAGACAAAGAGGCTTCAGGCTACCCTGAGTGGTGCAAAAATGACACAGACTGTGAACGCTACATCATTTCAACATTACTAAGAATCCGACCCGATTTACAAAACACCAGTATTGTGAGAGACCCCAACGAATTATTTAAATATGTTTTTGCCCCATACCACGAGGTCTCGTCTTGTGATTTTATTGATGATGACTGCGCCTGTGTCACCTGGAAACGGGCAAAAGAGCACTACACACAGCTGTTAAATGTAAATATTTGTATTGCCAGTTTCAATATGGCCTATGCTAGGTTAGAACTGTACTCTCTTCTGGATGCATGACAAGATAGTTGTTTGTATTATGACACTGATTCAATCATTTATGTAAGCAGGTCAAACCAGTGGGACCCCGAATTAGGAGATTATCTGGGTCAATTGACAAGTGAACTGCCTCCAGGTCAACAAATTACTGAGTTTGTTTAAACAGGACCTAAATCCTATGGATATAAGATCTCAGGAGGGAAAGTGTGTATTAAGATAAAAGGGATCACATTAAACGTGGCTAATAGTGAGAAAATTAATTTCGATAGCCAAAAAGATTTGATACTTGACTATGTGGATAAGGAGACTGGTGCAAATGGTGAAATAAAATACATTAAACTGTGGCAAACGGGTATAGTGCATATTAAGAGCGACTGGCACCGAGAAACAAGAACACTGCAAAAGACACTGAAAAGTCGTGAATGATAAACGTGTCCTGAGACCAGACCTTACATCCTTGCCCACGGTTATTGAACAAAGGATTTTAGACTACAACACCCGTTTTCATGTATTTTGTCAGGGCCCTCTAACTGCAGCAAGAGTTTTTTATCTGACTATTAGACAATAGTAGCCGTGCGTTATCGTGCATGCCTGATAAAATTGTATGGTGTTATAGTTGCATGCAGCCTCTCTATAAAGAACTGAAGTTAAAATACTCATTACATGTATAGAGGGCTTGCCTGAAACATTTAATGATGATGAATTACTGCCCTGCGATAAAGTAAACATGTTGATTATTGATGATCTTATGGAAAAGGCATGTGAAAGCGATGAGATTGAAAAAGCCTTCACTAAATACGTACACCACAGAAACCTCAGTATTTTATACATTGTACAAAATGTGATTTGTCAGGGATGGAAAAGTAGAACTATCACTTTAAACACCAAATATATGGTCCTTTTCAAAAACCAGAGAGATAAATTACATATTACAACGTTAGCATGACAGATGTACCCAGCCAAGCCGCAATATTTTTTGGAAGCTTATGAAGATGCCACCAAGAAATCTTTCGGATATTTATTTGTCGATCTCATGTCAAATACTCCAGATGAATACTGTTTAAGGACAGGTATTTTCCCCCCTGATACTCCGGTGGTTTATTTATATAAAAAACAGAGACAGTAATAGCTGTCAGCTTTCCAACTTTGAGCGCATTTGCTACCTCTGACTCTGGCTGTCAGTATGTCAGAGCGCATGCAAAGAACCATCGCTGTCCTGCAGCTACTGGTTAAAGCCGCCCCGCAGCAGAGGAAGGCTATTCTGTGTGCGGCGGGGAGTGATCTAGTGCAGACTGTGTCTGAAATCGCACTAAATACACTGAAAGGAAACATCCACTTGAGCGCTAAACAATTTCAGAAACTCAAGTAAAGTGGCAACATTATAAAAAGTAAAAGACAGTGTTTGTTAAGAAAAAGAGAAATCTATTGAACCAGTCTGGGGGTTTATCAGTAATTTGCTAAGTATTGCCCTCCCCCTCATTACCAGCTTACTGGTCAAGTAAAAAAAATGCAGTTCACAGAGAAAATGTATTAAGTTCATCGGAAACAGATGGAACGAATTAAAGAGGACTTTCCAGTTGAACACAACATCAGAAAAATAGCCACATATAAATTGGATGGGGAAATGAAATATATTTAGTAAAACTCTCAGTTGGGTGAATTTAAAAAATCTAAACACTATGCAGAAGTATTACAGTGGTACCTGGCCCTGACGCGGCAGGCAGAATCCGAAAAAGCCACTTTAACTTTGCAGATGCCCGACACAAATACTCCGACCGAAATAACACCTACAGAGCCTGTTTTTGATGATATTTTAGAGGCTATACCACAGAGGCAAAAGAAAAATGCAGAAATATTACTTAAGAAAATGTCTCCAACAACGCTGTAACTTCATGGAATGAGAATGGGGAATTTGTGTACAAGGGGGCTCCTATCCTTTTTGTGATAATTGGGCTGAATAAAAATGTAACGTGTAACAAACAATGGTTTGTATGTGTGAATTTATTAACTAGGTAAAACCGTAATTATTGTGTATATAATGTTTTATTATCTGGTTAACATACATTACATATATGAGAATTTCAAATTTCATTAAAGTTAAACACACACACACACAAGCACTAATCTAGTGTGTCTATACCTCTATAGCGTCATTCATACATGGCTCTAACATTGCTCATTTCTGTTCATGGCTGATTTATCAATTATGACAGATCCTAAAATCATGCATTCGGTTACACACCTGGCAATTCTCATTTACAAAACAAAACAAACAAGCAGGCCTCGTTCTCCAGTTATTATAACTTTTCACAAACTGTATTACCATATTGTCATTACTAATTCAATCTTCAGAACACAACTTTAAAATCTGATAAGCTAGCCCTTTACAATGCTGTTGTAAAAAGTACACACAGTGGTTTCCACATGTTGTGGATAAAGCATCTTGCAACTGGTTACTGTTATACATGATTAACATGGCATTTGTGTTTAAAAACGCATGATTGATTTAGGGAAAAAGGGAGCATTGGGAGGGAATCCATAAGAATCAAATAATTCAGCCTTCCCATCTCCTCCTAGATAGATAGCGAGCCAGTGCTCTCCAGGACGATCGTGGGGGTGGGTGTTCATGATGAAACAGACCGGTCTCCTATTCTGGACTCGTGATCGTTTGGGGAGCTTATCAGATGGAAACACCCAGAAAATAATTTCTCATGTAAATGTCATTAGTCATAATGTCACAAAGTTGCTTGGTATCCATGGCTACTTTTGCGAAAGGCACAAAGCAATAGTTTTTTTTTTTTCAGCTGTAGTTGTAAAGGACTTGGCGTCTCATGTTAATTTCAACTGTTGTCAAAAACAGCATACACTATCATGTTCATGGTGGTTGGTAATGGTTGGGCAAAACAAATTTCTGCTCTTAGGTTCCCTGTTTTTATGAGCGAATAGTGCCCGGTGCACTCTTGATCCGGGCTGAGGTTGAATGCAAACAGCGTGTAACCTTTAGCAAATTCTTTGTGGCCCACTACAAGAGGCTTGTCTTTTAGGCGCTTTCCGGCTGTTTCCACCAGGTTAAAGTACTCCCGGACACAGTTATCTTTTGCGAAATCCAGTTGTAGCAGTTTAGTGGGAATCTGCTTTCCATCTGCATACAGGGCCAGGAAATTAATATCACAATGTTTAAAGTTGAAGGGGTTTTCTGTAACATCACTGTTGAATGCGGCGTTATCCACAAAACCAATTACTATTATTTTAGGCAATTGGCCCAGAAACAAATTTTCCTGTTTGCACACCCGGCTTCCTTTGGCCAGACTGAACACTTTCATCTGAACCCGATCTACAGGGTATTTTGCATTAGCCACCTGCAGCGCATCGGCGTGACCCAGCCTGACAGCGGGGACCACCCGGACCCTCTTCACAAACAGAGCTGCTGAGAGAACCGACAGTTTGAAATCCTCAGCGGTGCTCATGAGACAGGACGCTTCTCTGATACGCGTGAGTTTTATTTTTATATCAACGCTGTTCAGCATTAATTTGTCTTGAAAAAACATGTCTGCATGAATACACCCCAACAATTCCAGTTTTCAACTTCCTGCTGTATAGGCAGCTCTATTTTTGAACCCCAGGTTTGCCCCGTTCAGAGCGGTTAATTCATGCTGGCTGGCTGTGTCCTTGACAAAAAGGCCTGCAGAGTACTGTGTGTTCAAAGTGCTTTCACTGTAGTTGAGAATTGATTCTATTATAGCCCTGTACGGATAACAGTTGTTGCTCTGGCCAATAAGTCTGTCCCCGATTGTGATGTTGACCTGGCTAAAGAGGGAGGCCACAGGGTAATTTACCAGGCCCACCCGATCATCCTGGGCCAGATCAGTGCCATCGTGCTTAGTTATTTAACAAGTCAAATAGATGATGGTGTTGTTCAGATCTAGATAGTCTTTGCCATTTCCAGTGATGTAGAATTCCAGTGGGGCATTGTCAGAGAGTGCTGTCAGGGGCGGCACCTCCACATAGAAACTCTTCTCAATACTGGTCTGTGTGGGGACCAGTTGAAAAAGGTCCAGTTCAGATTTGGTGAACGAAAGCCATGTTTAAAATATATCCCCATGATGTTGTTGCCTGGAGTTCCTCTTCTTACCGGCCCTGTTTCTTTTATGATTGTGTTTCTTCCGGTTGGCCCTACTTTAACAGGTGCCAGGGGTCCTGTGAGCCCCAGTGGTGTCGTTCTTTTCCTTTTAATGCCTCTCCTTATATACATTAGTCCTGAGCCCTCCTGTTTCGGAGCATTTATTCTACTGGCCACCGCACTTGTAACCTGCCCGCCCACATCTTTAGCCATGTTTGTGGCAGCCAATCTGACATGTGGTTTGACAATTTCTAATCCACGTCTAAATATACCAGCTACCCCCGCACCGTATTGTACCGGCATCCCGGCGAAACCAGGGAGGCCGTTACCCGCCTGATACTTGTAGTAGTTCCTATACATGTGCGGGTCTCCATAGTTTTCAACAATCACCATTATTTTAAAAGTGGTTGTATCTAACAGGTCGGAAATGCAACTTCACTATCACCTTGCCGTATGCGAATGTGACATGTTCGTTCTGGTCAGTCTTTATTTCAATGCTGATGGTGTCGAATTGATCCATGCTCAGGGGGACATAGTGAGGCTTATCATATAACAGCATAACAAACTTGCCTTTTTCCCTTTTTTTAGGTACACAGCGCAGAAGTGGGGCATAAGTGTCACCCACTAATTGGTGTTCAATTATATCAGTATAAACATACATGTGGTTAAAACCCACAGTAATATCCACAGGATGGGGCGATTTTTTTCCCCCCTTCTCGGGAATGAACCCCAAGACTTGTGCTAGTTGGCCCCAGGTAAAAAACAAAGTTGAATCACCGAAAAGCCACACACTTCTACTAATATAATTGTATTGAAAGTATACCTTGGGCGATGTGGAGACTGCCTTGATAGCATTATTCATGGCTGTTAACACTATATCAATGTTTTTATAGTAGCCTAGTAGTTTTTATAGTTTGTATCGGTTGTCTCAGAATGCAATTCGAAGCTCTGTTTCCTGTCAAACATATTGACAGTCATGGGGTAGTGCATCTCCACCATCCCTATCTCCCATTTACCTGATAGATCGATGGATTTGGTTAGATGATCAATAAAGTTGGAGATCTTGTTATTAGGAAATAGATCCTGTGAGGCGTTGCTGGTTAAAGTCAGGTAAAATCTGTTTTCACTCATTTTTTGAGCTTCTTACAACCCCGGTGCTATGTCTTTCACCTCTGAAGCTTTGATCCAACTATTAAATTTAACCCCCCACCCCAGCCATTTGACTAAGACTTGTTTATTTCTGCCATGACCTCTTGAGTCTAAAATGTTTTGTATACGATATACTCTGTCAACATTTGGGTTTATCTTTTGTAACTCTTCTGTGTAAAACTGACCTTTTATCTCATCACCAGCATAATATTTTAGTTTGTAAATGGGTCTTAATCCAGGCACACATTCTTTGACTATGAAAATTTAATCAGTGAATGTCTGCTCATACCACTTTTCAAATTTCCCTTTAATCCTTGATACCCTCACATGATCGCCTTGTTTAAACTTGAAAATTGAAGGTTTGCTTTTTAAAAATGATCCATACACTGTCTTCCATACCCTCAGGGCATTGTCAGGGGTGACATCTACTGAACGTTCCTTGACAGTTCTATGGAATGTGTGATTGTAACTGCGCACCAGGTCTGGTAAGACATCCACATACCTAAAAGTATTCACAGTTGTAAAGTACTTCCACATTTTCGATTTTATAGTCCTATTGAAACTCTCTACCACACTGGCTTTCACTTTACTGTTTGTCACAAAATGTACAATTTGGTGTTGCTTGAGAAGACTTTTTGGTTGAGGAATTCTTTCCCCTGATCTGTCTGCAGTTTCTTTGGAACGTGCCCTTGGGTGAATATTCTTTTAAAGGCTGCACACATTTGCTGACCCGTTTTGTTTTTTAACTGTACTGCCCAGGCGTATTTGGACAACACATCTATACAGGTTAGAATGTATTTCATAATGTTATTGAACTTTGAGTACTGACCCATTTCCTCCAGGTCCACCTGCCATTGCCAGTCAATGTCTTGTACCAGTGTCAAGTTCCTCTTAAACTTCACCCGCGCTGGTTTGTGCACTGAATATGTATATTGATTTGATAACCATTGCGAAACATGTTCTCTTTTTACATGGGCACCCTTTGCTCTGGCACAATAATAACTGCCTTTCACCTGGATCAGGTCCCCTCTCCCTTTGCCAGAATTCCAGAAAACACCCAATTATTGGATCAGAGGCCTGTAGAGGGATCAAATCAGCTTTCGAATATGAGGAAAAAACAGTTATAGAATTTTGACTCTGTTATTCAGCCTCCAGGAAGTTGTAACAGAACCTTAGGAAATGGCGTCCCTGGAATAGCAACTTTAAGTGCTGGTTCATCCTGTAAATACTGCCGAGACAAAGAATCTGAATTTCCATTACTTCGACCTGGACGATACTTCTTGGAAAAATCAAACGCGGCCATTTGAGCAACCCAGCGCTGTTCCATTGCACCCAACTTGGCAGTTTGAATGTAGTTTAAGGGATTATTATCAGTGTACACAACACAGGACTGTCCCAATAAATACTCTCGACATTTTTCCATCAATGCCCACTTTAGTGCCAAAAACTCAAATTTCATAGAGCTATAATTCTCCATGTTGCGCTCTGTTGGCCGTAGCCCCCGACTGGCATAGGCAACTGGGCGCAACTTCCCTTCATGTTCTTGTGAGAGAACTGCCCCTAACCCACTATGGCTAGCATCAATTTCAAGCACAAAAGGGTTTGAAAAATGTGCGTAGGCCAACACTGGAGCAGACACTAATCTTGATTTGAGTGTTTGAAAACCCTGCTCACATGCCTCAGTCCAAAGTTCTTCTAGTTGCTTCCCAGAACCCCTTTTCCTCTTGGTCCCCACCAATTCTGCTACCAATTGGTGCAAGGGGGCTGCCAAACTTGCAAATCCCTCAACAAATTTCCGATAATAGCTGGTGAACCCCAAAAATTATCGAAGTTCTGAGACATGCTTTGGATGTTCCCAGTTTGCTACCACAGAAGTCTTTTCCAAATCAGTAGAAACTCCTGCATTTGAAATAACATGTCCCAGGTACTTTACCTCCTTTCTAAAGAAACAGCATTTCTCCAACTTCACTTTCAGTCCCTGTTGTTGTAATTGTTCTAGTACCAGTTCCAATCATTGCATATGTTGATCCACTGTGGATGAAAACACCACCACATCATCAAGATACAGTAGTAGAGACTGAAAGCGCTAGTCCCCAATCATACGTTTCATTAGACGCTGAAACGTACCTGGGGCATTACAAAGGCCAAAAGGCATACGATTAAATTCAAACAGTCCAAATGGAGTACAAAATGCAGTCTTTGAACGATCAGGTTCAGCCACAGGGACTTGATTGTATCCACTGGCTAAATCAAGAGTTGAAAACCACTGGGCCCCTGACAAGGCATCCAAGGATTCCTTAATATGGGGTAGAGGAAAAGCATCCTTGCGAGTTTTGCCATTCAGTTGTCGATAATCAACACACATCCACAAACTGCCATCCTTCTTTTGGACTAGAACTATTGGGGAAGCATATGGGCTGCTACTTTCACAAATAATCTGGTCATCCAGCATCTGTCGAATATGAGCTTTCACAGCATCATATTGAGATGGAGAAATACGCCTATACCTTTGACCGACTGGTGTGTCATCTAACAAAGGGATCTGGTGGGAAATCAAAGTTGTACAACCCATATCCCCCTCTTTAACCGAAAACACAGATTTATATTTACTGAGTAATGGTTGTACTCGTCCCTGCTCCTGCA
Source organism: Amia ocellicauda (assembly GCF_036373705.1). Taxonomy (NCBI): domain Eukaryota; kingdom Metazoa; phylum Chordata; class Actinopteri; order Amiiformes; family Amiidae; genus Amia; species Amia ocellicauda. The sequence continues at coordinate 29,697,670 of NC_089861.1, read as the reverse complement.
CAGTCAACTGTGAGAATTCAAATGACTCAACTCCCTCTGGACTGCTTCCTGCATACACACTTTGAATATTAACGGGAGCATTGATCACTTCCCAGGGGGTAAACTCACAATCTCAGCCTGACATACCGTACCGAGAGTGGTCCGGGGATAGAGGAGGGCCTCACTCATCCCCACATTTACTACCGGGACATAGACTATACCTCTCCCCATTGTCAGGGTCTCAGGGGAGGACCGCAGGGCAAGAGAATTAGGACCCTGGTGCAGTGTTTGTGGAGATGGCAGATCAGGGCTAGGCAAGGATGTGATCGAGGTCACAGGCAATGGTCGTGGGTTCAAACAGACAGACAGGCAAAGGCGAGACGGAGTCGTAAATGAGAAGACAGGCAAAGGTCGACAAGGAGCGAGGAGACAAGGAGCAACGAGACAAGGCTTGGAATCGTAGACAATGCTGATGAGACTTTGCCCCGAGTGAGGGCAGTGAGGGGTTTAAGAAGAGGAGCAGGAACTGGGAAGGCAGGTGCAGGGCCAATGGAAACAGAGGTAGAGTGAACAAGTGCACATGGGAGACCGGAATGTTATTAGAGTAATTGACAGGAGCTGGCAGAAGTAACAGGGAAAGACAGGGTGATGGCGGCCTCTACCGGTGAGAGAGGGTGAGTACGTGGGAACCGTGACACCCATTTTGACCATAGCAGGAGACACTAGCAACCCAGCAGGTAAGACACCTCCATACCCTAGAGGTTCCAATAAAACTTAAATCCTAAAGACTTAAAATCCTTTTGGGAACAAGTAGTCACTACCAATCTCATTGTACCAGCGGGTATGCGTACCAATTTTCTCCCTTGAACTTTCACAGTCCGTGCTCTAGTATCCCCCGAATCTGCTTCTATCTGTTGGCACTGCAGAAAAGCCTGCTGCCATGTATTGGGAGCCTGTTGCACCACAGGGAGATTAAACAATGCAGTGCCATGTTGACCAAACAGCTCATGGTAACAATCCCTAATAACTTTCATTCCCAACAACCCCAGAATCCTTCTTTTAGACTGAGCACTCACGCTAGGAGGGTCTTTATATATTAACAACCAATACCCCACAATTTGGGATAGATTTTGACAATACCTTAATCTCTATCTCTAAATAACCTACATATGGAGTCTCAAGGCCATTAGCCGCATGAAGTTGTAGCCATCCACAACCAGGATGCTTCTCTGTACCCTAGGACCCAAAATACTGCTCAAAGAAGTCTTACGAAATTGTGGTCGCCATAGAGCCAGTGTCCAACAAACATGGCACTTCTACCCCCCTCATAGCCACAGTACCCATTGGACACTGACCCACCAATTGTACAGCCATAGGACACACCAGCCAGAGTTAACCCCTCCAAAAGTATGGCTCAGAACTTCAGAGGGCATTCGTTTTCCGAAGGCTGATCAACTTTCTGAACCTGCCTTCCCATAGAGTGCTGCAGAGGCTGTGATACCACTGCAGCAGTTTGATCCTTACCACAGTATCGGGCTATATGGCCCACCTGATTACACTGTCTGCATATGGGTTGTCCATTTTGACTATATTGATATCTCTGATTAACAGGATTTTGCAATCTCTCTATATATTGAGAGAGTTTATCAAGTTGCATTTGTTGCCTCTCTAATATTCCTCGTAACTCAGCGAATTCCAATCTATTCCCACCCCTAGCAAAACCAACCTCTGCCCTCCCCTGAATTTCATATTGAAATGCATAACATGGAGAAGCTGAGCTATCCAGTCTTGCTTCATAGGTTCGTTTTCCTTCAGCTTCCTATCAAAAAGCCTCCTTTTAAACATCCAAAAAGGTAGATTGAGAATTAAGACGAACAAAATGTTTTAGTTCCCTATGCAATGCATTTTCTTGTACATGCTCTACAAATTGATCCCTCAATAATACAGCAGAGTTTGGCATTCCATCTGGAGCATTCTGCACTACCTTCTCCATAAGGGCAAATAAGGCATGAGAAAATTCCTGCAATGATTCACCCTCTTGTTGTTTCCAAGCAAAAACAACTCTGTTGTAACCCCACATATGATTCAGAGCAATCATACAGTTCTAACAAAATTGTAAAGATCTTTTCAGGATCTTCTCTCTCTTGTAGGGAACGATATTTTAATTCAATTTTAGATTCACCCTCTAAATGATCCATTATAAATAGGGCTTGATCTGCAATAGACATGTACCTTCCACGTATGCTGACCCGTGCTTCCTCCACCCATTCAGCTACAGAAATTCCACCCTTGCCACTAAATCTAGGGCATCTTCTTTCCCTGGGAATACACACTAATCGCTCTACCATCGGGGAGATTCCTCCAGCTACCTGGGAGGTACTAGGGGCCGAATCAGCTACTGTGCGTTCTTGTAACTGGTCATTATCAGTTTTTAACAGCTGCAACTGCTCTCTCACTTTGTAATTCCTCCTCCATTCTGTCCATAAAATAAAATCAAGGATACCAATTACCAAATTTAGAATAGGCCTACTCAAAACATAAAATATTTAGGTTAAAATAAAAGAAAGTCCCTTGATGAGGCCAGGGATCCCAATTGCATTAATTCAGCTTTCCCAATGTCCACTCAGGTTCCACAATGCCAGCTGCTGTTTTCTATGAAAAAACAAAACTAAAACAAACACAAAACAAAAATATAATAATAATAATAATAATAATAATAATAATAATAATAATAATAATAATGGGTAAATTGCAATGAACTTAGTACGGAGCTGCTTACTAACCAGTTAGTGTGCTGCTTTCAGTTCTTTGCAATTGACCCATTAATCCTAATACATTATGCATACTAATTAAAATTTACATTGATTAAATGATCCCAGAGATTGGTAGTTCCTCCATGATAGACCACTTCAGTTGTACAGCTTACATTCAAATTTTTTGGTGTCTTCTGTGCATTTAGCAAAAAATCCCAAACAGCAGATGTTTTTCGAGACATTTATTTTATTTTTACGTTTGCATTATATTGCACAACACTTTGCACAATGACAGATAAAGAAACAATAATGCAGAATAACAGAGTGGTCCACATGCATGCTGATAGATGGGGGATAGTACTCTTTCAGAAGAAAAAAATAGTTAAATTATCAGTGTAATCGTACATTTTCAAAATACATTGTTTAAATTTAATCTGGTCCAATAATACCACAACTTTTATTTAAGTAATGGGGATTATACAAATCAAATGTTTTAATGTAGATAGACTACAAGTGACATCTGAAGTCAATGGATGTATTTGAAACCGCATACTACCCATACTATACGTACTACATACCAACATTTCAGTAATGTACATGTAGTATGGGTAGTATGCAGTTTTGAATACAGCCAAATAAAAATGTGATTGTCCTTCAAAACCTCCGAAGGTCTGGAAACCGAACGAACCTTCGAACCTTCCAAGACAGGCCTAATTACTATATTTTTTTTTAACAAAAAATGTATTTCTATTTTAAAAGCATTTAAAAATCTGTTTGCGGCCCACAGGTTGGGAATCACTGAGCTAGGCTGTGCAATCCTGAGAGGCAGCAGTTCGCAGCTTGTTGTGAAAGCATACAGCCGCCCTCGCTTCAGAGCGTCTCCAAAGCCACGCCCCCTCTATCACACATGCGCACACACACAGAGCAGAGTCTCAGCGCCAGGAGAGACGTGTGGGTGGAATCGATCGCAGCGGGTTCAGATGACCTCATGTCTCATTCACAGGTTAGACATTACAATAATAACGAACGTAAACAACTTATTTACGTTTATTATGTTTTTAAAAATAGTAGCTGCGGCTCGCCTTCCATTCTCGCGCTCGCGACAGCGTCAAGGTTACCGCGCTGCCGACGCGGCGGTATGCAAATATAGATTGACAGACAGGAAGGACATCCTATCATTACATTCGGACCGAATGCAATCATTGGTCGGTACTTTTTTAGTGCTGTCCCTTCCACAGAAGACCACTTAAATTATTGATTGCTAACAGGATGTGAAGAGACTTTCAACCAGTATAACAAAAAATGTTTCTGGAAAAGATTACCTTTAAGCTACAGGCAACCCGGTCTCTGAGTGCCTCCGACAAAAATGACCTAAACTCACATGTTTTCCAGTTGCCTTAACACAATGATGTAGTCGTTCTCAATTCACTTTCCTTGTTAAGTCAAAGGCACTAAATTAAATGGACACCAGGGAGAAAAAACTGATACAATTTCCAATTAATGCAAGTAGGAGGAACTAAATCAATTCATCATTGCACTGCCAGAACTGAACAGACAGATAAATAGATGCACCAAAACATGTTCCAAAATGTCCACAAGATGGCAGAGTACGCTTCTGAATTATTACTTATTATTACTATTATTATTGCTGTTTTATTTCAAATAAAATGTTTAGGCTTTCACCACATAGTTCTGCTGTATTTAGTTTCAAGTGAGCTCTAAAAAAGATGAAGAAAATTGATATGAAGTTAAATTTAAATCCGCTCTGTCATGAAATAAACACAGGAATGTTCTATAATTTTGTGCACTTAAAACTATCATTTGAAGGACTACATGTCTGTGGCCGGAGACACACACAGGGAACAAGCAGAGGGGCTGTACAGGTGCTAGGAAACCCAGCCTGGCTGGACACACACAGGTAAGTACAGTAGATAGCGATCAAGATCACACAGTACAACTATGTACAGGGTGCTTGACCAGTCCATTAGTGGCTATTGTCCAGTTTAAGTCTGGGAGGATGTTCCCAGCATCCCTTATGCCTGGGGACTACTGTTATATATATTTGTGAATTGTAACTCAAAATTCCCTCTCTCACAATAATTCTTAACAAGAAAGCCAAATTTACTAAGGTTACATGTATTTATAGTTCATGACTGAAGCACAGCTCTCGTTTATTCCCTGCGTTCAGACACCGTTTGGTCAAGAAATTACCATGCAAAATATATTTATTACAATACAATTATTATTTTACAAAAAGCAGTCGTTTTCAATTCCCAAACAGTTGCTTCAATCTCACCTCTTATCTCCTGATTTTTTTTAAGGGATGTATTATTATTCAAGAGTATTATTATTGATAGACACATTATTAACTTCTTCATAATAATGTTTATAATAATCTTTTTTCTTTTTCACTTAAGTTTTCTAAATAATTAACCTTTTGCTTGTCAATGTAAAGTGATGTTTCCCCGCCATTTCCTCTTCACTGCACAGTATCCAGCACAACCCAGGTTTCCTCTGACTCCAGAGCAGTGACTATACATATCTGCACAACAAACATAAATGTAGTTAGTCATAATAGTGAACAAGTGTCTCTGATTCAGCTGATCAGGGTCAAAAGTAACAGGAGCACCGTGGTAATGCGACAGTGTCTGCGGCTCTCTGTGTGTTACAGGTGATGCCAGCAGTGAGGGGCCACTTAGATTGCTCCAGTAAACTGCCCATCTGTATAAATGGGTACAAATTTAAGTCGCTCTAGATAAGAGTGTCTGCTAAATGACAAATAATGTAATGTAATGTAATGGGCTGCACTGGGAGCAGAGCTCAGGTTGGGGAGAATCCTCATTATCTCAGCACAGGGAGCACAGTGCTGGTGGGAGGGAGGCCTGGAGACTTGCCTGGGTGCAGTATTGGTGTGGAAGCTGATGTTCTCATAGTCGTCTTCATCCTCCTCTATCGGTGCACTCTGGCACTGCTCTTTCTCTGAGGGGTGTGGATATCGCACATTCGCATATATGTCCTCCATGACTGCCTGTTTACAGTTGGGAACATATAGAATAAGACACACGGCTATAGCTAAATTACTGTACCCTGCCCCCCACCCCTCCAAAGTTTTTGTAATCATCACTCTGGCCATGCAAGGTGTCTTTAAATAGTGTGTTACTTTTATCACTGCACACTGCTTCTAGATTGTGACAGTCCTGAGTGGCCATTTCTCAGGATCACAGACCAGTCAGTGGTTTCCATAGTGCTCTACTGGAGACTCCCTCACAAGCCAGAGCCAAGAACTGGTCTGCTGTCTGTGATTAATTAATTGTGTTTGCATTATGGATCTCCTACTGGTTAATAGTAAGTAAGTAAATGTATCTGGGGAAACTGAAATGTTACCGCTGTGGGTAAGCTGCTTACAAATGTATTATTAGTGAACACACACACGCACACACACAAACACACAGAGCCAGCCAGCTATATTTAGATTTCATAGTATAAATGTTTAATATATTATTAATAGCTATTTTATAAAATACAAACAATGCATTATAAATTAGTTAGAATGGTCACAAAACCAAAAAGGTAGCTAAAAAGTGTCGCTCTTAAAATAATGTATGAACAGGTTATAAAGCAATACATAAATAATGACATTATTTTACCCATTTGATTATAAATGATTCATAAGAGGGACACATTTTAGCTACCTTTAACACCTTATTATATAGTGTAACCCAGGTATGTAATATATCTCATATTATTAATATTATTAACATTATTAATAATATTTTTCTGAATCTATACCTGAGTCCCTGTGTCCCTGCTACTCTCCTCTCCAGATGGACCAGCCTTCCTCCTTTGAAGCACACAAAACACAAAGACCAGAGCAAGTAAGTCTCTCTGTCAACTTTTTCAACACAGTCCACGTCTTGTTGGCACTTTCTGAGAACAATATACATAGACATACAGTTGTATTTTGCCTTGAGAGTTCAGAACGTTACAAACTCACACACATGCAGCGTTGATGCCACTGACCTTCTGACACAGATGAGAATCACTGCAGTGACAATACAGACAGACAGCACACTCCCCAGGACAGCTGGAAGCACTGTCTTCCACTTGACTGGAATTCAAAGCAAAAGACAAAACAGTTTCATATTTTATTATACGTAGATGGCCTGAGCTGCTGACACTGAAGTAAAAATAAGGAAACTAGAATCGGGTATTTTTATTAACACTTGAAATGGTTTAATTAAGTAATTAAAGAGCATTCAACCCAGGGTGTGCTATCTCTCAGGATATTTCTTAACCAGTAAGTTCTACATCTTTGTGATTCTTTCGTTGCCATATATTTTTATATAACTTTCTAATAAGATGTTGTGTACCTGACTCACACTGTACATCCATAGTTACAGCTGTAGAGTTGTGAGCTCCATGTTTATTGTGTGCTTCACAGTAGTACTGCCCACTGTCTCCAGAGCTGACCTCTGTAATGTTGATACTCTGTCCTGATCCTTTCTCCCAGACAGCAGCTCCATTGGTCTTAAACCAGGTGTATCTCTCCACTGGTGGGTTTGCATTGCTGCTGCAGTTCAGGGTGACAGAACTGCCTTCCACTATTTCACCAAAGGGGTTAACTGACACTGAGGTGTTCTTTGGGGCGTCTGGAAGAGAGAACAGTCTGTGATCATTCAGGGTTCAACTGAACACAGTGTCCAGGCAGTGAAGCCCCAGAGTCCTCTACAGCTCAGAGAGAAGGGTGAAGGTCCAGGAGGTCTTGGGTTTGATTCCCAGCCTGATCACTGGACACTGTGTGACCCCACAGGGAGTTCACTGACCCCTCTGAACTTCAGTACTCACAGTAGCAAAGATATACTCACACTGTACATCCATAGTTACAGCTGTAGAGTTGTGAGCTCCATGTTTATTCTGTGCTTCACAGTAGTATTGCCCACTGTCTCCAGAGCTGATCTCTGTAATGGTGAAACTCTGCCCTGATCCTTTCTCCCAGACAGCAGCTCCATTGGTCTTAAACCAAGTGTAGTTCTGCACTGGTGGGTTTGCTTTGCTGCTGCAGGTCAGGGTGACAGAACTGCCTTCCACTATTTCACCAGAGGGGCTGACTGACACTGAGGTGTCCTTTGGGGCGTCTGAAAGAGAAAGCAAATGAGAGCTGTAGATTAACATTTAACATAGAAAACATGGTTTTAAATACTGTTAGAATGAGAGAATGTGTCCCACTACTGAATGTTAATTATTCTTTCCAAAATAAATTATTATCTGTGAAACAGTCCTCTTCATGGTCATATTGAGATGCTATTGGGGGCATTTTTCTGTCTAACAGTCAATTCTCATCCACTTTCTTGAACCAGCTACTAAGCTGATTCTCTTGTCATTGAAGTCCTTAAAATTTAGATTAAACAATTAACATTCTAATAAAGTAAACTTAGTTAAACTGGATGAGAAATAGAATTGTGATTATGTACAATTAAATTAAACTGAAATTATACATAGGCTGATAGGCACTTACATTTAACATCCAAAGTGATTTGTGGAGACAGTACACTTGCATTGTCTTTCAGGCCACAGGAGTAGTTCCCATAGTCTTGATAGGAAACAGGATTAAAGCGCAGTGTGTTGGCTGGTGTCTGTGTGTGAGAGATGGGCCGGCCATTTTTAAACCAGCTGAGCTCTGTCTGTGTTGGAGAGCAGCTCTCTGTGCTACAGGTCAGGGTCGCGCTGTCTCCCACAGTGATCTCATCACTTCTTGTGGATGTCACTGTTACTTTCAAAGCTTCATCTTTGTAAAATAAACAGATCACATTTTAGTTAGAATATTTGAAAGATAGATTGGAAATCTGATTACAAAAGAAAGTGTCTATACAGTGTTCTATTGTGATACAATAGTGACATGAATTATGTCTTAAATACATAAATCAGACTTTGGTTTAAAAGAATCACCAATCTTACCAGAGACAGAAAGAGTCACTCCAGGGGCACCAGTCCATTGATCAACATTGGTTTCAAATCTGAATCTATAGCTCCCTCTGTCAGCTGTTCTTATGTCCTTTATCTTCAAAGTGCAGATCTTCTGTTTATTCCCCAGGTACTCTGCTCTGTGTCGGTATTCAGGGCTGATTGAACCCCCTCCACTGTGATACACATATGAGGTATCGGTGCACTTTTCATGATCCCGACACCACATCACTTGTGTGACCTCTTTAACTTTGTCAGGGTATCTATAAGAACAGGGAAACACCACAGAGGAGCCTCTCACAGTACAGATGGATTGCTCTTGATAGGTCACACCCCACTCACTGCTGAGGACACCTGCAGAAACACCAGGCCAGTCGTCAGCATTGGCCAGTTAGAGGTACAGCAGTGCTCAGGATAATGAGTGTAAGTGAGTGTAATTACATTCATATATAAGTATGCATATATAGATGTATGCATTTTGCAATAATGCAGACAAGCTGTAAATGTACATAAGCATGCAGCTCAGTAAGAACTAAACTAGGAGGATCACAGTACTGCAAGTGGCTTAGTTTGCTCAGTGCTCAGCTTTTTTCTTATCTAAACACATTATGGAGAATGACCACAGTACAGGGCTGGGTCTCCTGTGTTGAATGTATATACATTCATGTGACAGAAGTGTTACCAGGCATGAGGAGCAGAGTCGCCCCCAGTAAGTGCAGTGTCTCTTCCACACCCATAGCTGCAGCTTCAGGTCTGTCAGACAACACTCCTATAGGGAGTCACTGCAGAGACACAGGAAACAAGAGCTGTAGACACACAGTTTAAACACTTCCTGAAATCCTTCCATTCATTATTAAAAAACCTAGAAAACCATTGTACATATTATTAATGAATTAATAGTTACAGGGTGCTCAATATGGATTGCAGGAAGGCAGACAGAAGAAACAGGTGGAGGACACTACAGCGTTCATTCTCAATATATTTTGTAAGTCGACCTGCATAAGGGCATCTGCTAATAAATAAATAAATAAATAAATAAATAAAAATAATAATAAATAATAATAATAATAATAATAATAATAATAATAATAATAATAATAATAATAATTCAGTCTCAGTCTAGACTCAGTAGCCCAAAATGAAAATTATAACTTACTTTTTCCTGCAAGCTTGAGAAACCTTAGTTGAATGAAGTCTCATACATATACAGTGAGGGAAAAAAGTATTTGATCCCCTGCTGATTTTGTACGTTTGCCCACTGACAAAGAAATGATCAGTCTATAATTTTAATGGTAGGTGTATTTTAACAGTGAGAGACAGAATAACAACAAAAAAAAATCCAGAAAAACGCATTTCAAAAAAGTTATAAATTGATTTGCTCTCTTAAAGGGAGTGCTCCTAATCTCAGCTCGTTATCTATATAAAAGACACCTGTCCACAGAAGCAATCAATCAATCAGATTCCAAACTCTCCACCATGGCCAAGACCAAAGAGCTGTCCAAGGATGTCAGGGACTAGATTGTAGACCTACACAAGGCTGGAATGGGCTACAAGACCATCGCCAAGCAGCTTGGTGAGAAGGTGACAACAGTTGGTGCGATTATTCGCAAATGGAAGAAACACAAAATAACTGTCAGTCTCCCTCGGTCTGGGGCTCCATGCAAGATCTCATCTCGTGGAGTTTCAATGATTATGAGAACGGTAAGGAATGAGCCCAGAACTACACGGGAGGATCTTGTTAATGATCTCAAGGCAACTGGGACCATAGTCACCAAGAAAACAATTGGTAACACACTGCGCCGTGAAGGACTGAAATCCTGCAGTGCCCCTGCTCAAGAAAGCACATGTACAGGCCCGTCTGAAGTTTGCCAATGAACATCTGAATGATTCAGAGGAGAACTGGGTGAAAGTGTTGTGGTCAGATGAGACCAAAATCGAGCTCTTTGGCATCAACTCAACTCACCGTGTTTGGAGGAGGAGGAATGACCCCAAGAACACCATCCCAACCGTCAAACATGGAGGTGGAAACATTAGGACAACTGCACCGCATCAAAGGGACGATGGACGGGGCCATGTACCATCAAATCTTGGGGTGAGAACCTCCTTCCCTCAGCCAGGGCATTGAAAATGGGTCGTGGATGGGTATTCCAGCATGACAATGACCCAAAACACACAGCCAAGGCAACAAAGGAGTGGCTCAAGAAGAAGCACATTAAGGTCCTGGAGTGGCCTAGCCAGTCTCCAGACCTTAATCCCATAGAAAATCTGTGGAGGGAGCTGAAGGTTCGAGTTGCCAAACGTCAGCCTCGCAACCTTAATGACTTGGAGAGGATCTGCAAAGAGGAGTGGGACAAAATTTTTTTGTTGTCATTCTGTCTCTCACTGTTAAAATACACCTACCATTAAAATTATAGACTGATCATTTCTTTGTCAGTGGGCAAACGTACAAAATCAGCAGGGGATCAAATACTTTTTTCCCCTCACTGTATAAACATATAAGCATTCAAGCTTGATCTATATGCAAGTTAATGGCGCAAAAAATGAATCCACTTAATGAATATGTATAATCTCTGGAAGATTGTTATTTAATGTAGAATACAAAGAGGAAAATACCAAACAACATTGTAGTAGAATATTCTGTTTTAGTTTTGAATTATCGCTATTCACCTAAATACTAATTTCTAGAACTTTCTCATATCCAAAACTGCAACAAGACACATATACATATCAGTATTTTTAGAAAAAAGTTAATAATAACTACATACCCAAATTCAAAAACACAAACATGTGTAATATATAGTAGAAGTCTGTGCTCAGCATATTCATCACATGCCAAAATTGGGCCCTTTTTGTATATTTATAATATATGGGATGTATTAACTTTTTCTTATTCAGAAATCCATATATCATTTTTATTAGTTTGCAAATATACGGTGAGGTTAATTTCTAAAATATTTTTCAATGTATTAATTTCACACAAAAATATTAAAAATATACCCCAAATATTTTAAATACTGTATACAAAAAGGAGGGAATGTTGGCAGCATATAGAGATCACACAATTCCACAACATATTACAAATATCAAATTGTTCCCATGTGGGAATATCGGGGTAAATTCACAATCGTTAATCACATATCCAAGTCTCTGACTAAATGACACTGAATCAGCATTATTGACAGGCCACCAGTCTTTAATCCTACAGAAATGCAAGTTATGAACTGAAGGAGGCCGTCCACAAGCACAAGCAGTGCAATCTGAGGGAGCTGGAAATATCCTCCTCTATCCTTCCTCTCGCCTTCTTGTTATTGTACTGATTTGTATTTTAATCATTGTGCAAATCTGAGGATATGCAGAGATCAATGCATAGCTCTGTGCTGCTGTATGGTGTTAATGGTGTATGTGACTCACAGTGGCTCCAGGTCCCTTGGGTTGCTCAGTGTCGTGTAGAGAGCTCCGCACTCACAGGCTGTGCTCTGCGCTCTGACTGACTGAGGGCTACCAGTAACACTGGGGACTTTTAAAACATGAAAGTAAATCTTTATATAGCACTGGAGTTTGTTTCCTTCTCTAAAGTGCCCAGTGCAGGAAGTCACATGTCAGAGAAATAAGAAATCATGTCATGTCATGACGAATAATTTGCGGGTGGTGCTGGTTTTGGAGGGGTGGTGGGGCGATGATGTGGGGAGGGGTTAAACCAGGTGTACAGATAATGTAGTTATTTTATGTTAAATGTCTAATTATCAGCAGGAATGATGAGGAATTTCGTTATGAATTAAATATGGATGTTACTCAATGTAATTAAGCCACACATTTTCTATCCACAAAATCTGAATGTGTATAGAGCACTCAAGTTTACTTCTTAAAATTAGCAGCCCAGCAATTGCAGTTCACAGATCTGTGATCTGTGATGTGGAGTAGCAGTATATACAATATAAATTGCAACAGTTTTACTGAGAGAGAAAATCAACAAGGAAATGAAACCTGAAAAGAAAATAAAAAAAACTGTTTAAAAATAGATGTTTATATAGAAGTGAAGTAACAATCTTTATTACTGTATGAAAGTCTTGTATTAGAAGTCTGTGCATTTCTTTAAATAATGAAGATAGAAGATAGTTATCAATTAGGACATTATTTTATATAAATAAATATATATACATATAGACAGGTGACAAATTAAAGGAAAAACCTGAATAAATTAGTGGAGGAACATAACGAATGCAGATGCATCCAAACAAATGTACTGCATGATACCATTAAGCAATTAACACTAGAGATGCGCCGATCCGATAATCCAAAGTTGGTATCAGTCCAATATAGGCCAAAAACACTGGAGTGTGTGTTGAGTGTGGTTTGGAAACGTGGAAAAGTAAATTGTTTAGTTAAGTAGATTGTATAAATTAGTTACATACATAGTCTAATACATTTTGTATTTCTCTGTTATGACCAGAAAACATTGCCACAAGGACGCTAATGTTAAGGCATTTTCGGTGCAGCTCACATTGCTAAACTATTAGGCTATTGAATGAAAAATAAAGTGAAAACTTAAATGTATAACTTAGGACCAACACTGGAGATGCTATTTACATTAATGTTAAGTTGAGTTACATTCTACATTGAAAATTATATTTTTTCACTGGAAATATTTATATATACTTTATATATAAATAAGCATTTCCATATATATTTGTTTGAGTTATTTATAGTCATATTTTAATCCAGTGTATGACACTAGAATATATATATATACACTCACCTAAAGGAATATTAGGAACACCTGTTCAATTTCTCATTAATGCAATTATCTAACCAACCAATCACATGGCAGTTGCTTCAATGCATTTAGGGGTGTGGTCCTGGTCAAGACAATCTCCTGAACTCCAAACTGAATGTCTGAATGGGAAAGAAAGGTGATTTAAGCAATTTTGAGCGTGGCATGGTTGTTGGTGCCAGACGGGCCGGTCTGAGTATTTCACAATCTGCTCAGTTACTGGGATTTTCACGCACAACCATTTCTAGGGTTTACAAAGAATGGTGTGAAAAGGGAAAAACTTCCAGTATGCGGCAGTCCTGTGGGTGAAAATGCCTTGTTGATGCTAGAGGTCAGAGGAGAATGGGCCGACTGATTCAAGCTGATAGAAGAGCAACTTTGACTGAAATAACCACTCGTTACAACCAAGGTATGCAGCAAAGCATTTGTGAAGCCACAACACGTACAACCTTGAGGCGGATGGGCTACAACAGCAGAAGACCCCACCGGGTACCACTCATCTCCACTACAAATAGGAAAAAGAGGCTACAATTTGCACAAGCTCACCAAAATTGGACAGTTGAAGACTGGAAAAATGTTGCCTGGTCTGATGAGTCTCGATTTCTGTTGAGACATTCAGATGGTAGAGTCAGAATTTGGCGTAAACAGATTGAGAACATGGATCCATCATGCCTTGTTACCACTGTGCAGGCTGGTGGTGGTGGTGTAATGGTGTGGGGGATGTTTTCTTGGCACACTTTAGGCCCCTTAGTGCCAATTGGGCATCGTTTAAATGCCACGGCCTACCTGAGCATTGTTTCTGACCATGTCCATCCCTTTATGACCACCACCTCTGATGGCTACTTCAAGCAGGATAATGCACCATGTCACAAAGGTCGAATCATTTCAAATTGGTTTCTTGAACATGACAATGAGTTCACTGTACTAAACTGGCCCCCACAGTCACCAGATCTCAACCCAATAGAGCATCTTTGGGATGTGGTTGAACGGGAGCTTCGTGCCCTGGATGTGCATCCCACAAATCTCCATCAACTGCAAGATGCTATCCTATCAATATGGGCCAACATTTCTAAAGAATGCTTTCAGCACCTTGTTGAATCAATGCCACGTAGAATTAAGGCAGTTCTGAAGGCGAAAGGGGGTCAAACACAGTATTAGTATGGTGTTCCTAATAATCCTTTAGGTGAGTGTATATATATATATATATATATATATATATATATATATATATATATATATATATATATATATATATATTGCATTAACTAAATGTTGTGATAAGAATTTTGGAAAAGAAAAAGTGGTATCGAACCATCCATAATTAACACCTTATCATGCTCTGTGACATATAAAAATGCTGAGCAGGCCCAGTTGACCTCAATTTTGGATCAAAATGGCCAGAGGAAAGGATCTAAGTGACTTTGAAAGAGGGGTCATTATTGGGGCACAAATGGCAGGAGCTTCAGTGACAAAGACGCTCAACTGACTAGTGTTCTGGACAAGTGGGCGAGTGCATGTGTGGCGACACCAAGACAACGATACAGGCTCTGTTATGCTGTAGGGGGCATTTTCCTGGCATAGTTTGGGTCCACTTTTCCCCTTAGAGGGATGGGTCACTGCAAATCATTACTAAGTTATTCTGAGTGATCACCTTTATCTTATGGTGAAAGCGATCGGTCACTGAAAGGTTTAATGAGTGTGAAAGTGAAGTTAATAATATACTATGGGCTCAGATCTCAGCCCAATTGAACACCTGTGGGAGATTTTGGACCGATGTGTTAGACAGCGCTCTACACCACCATCATCAAAACACCAAATGAGGGAATATCTTTTGGAAGAATGATGTTCCATCCCTCAGTAGGGTTCCAGAGACTCTATGTCGCGATCACGAGTTAACGGGAGGTAATTTATATCGTGGTCACGACATAATAACTCGTTATATTGTGATCACGAGATAACCAGAGGTGTTTTTTTTTTTTTTTGGATGTCCTCAACGAGCCACTGTAAATGTTTAACTACTATATACTGTAAAAAAATATATTATATAAGGTAAAACTGGTATTTAAGCATATTCCTCTACAGGAATTCGAAAAACATTTGTTAATATAAATAACAAAATACAATGCGACATAAACAAATGTAGTTATATACAGCTTATTAATAACACATGATACTTTAAATAAAGTAATTTCAACTAAGAATCTGTTTGTTTGGGGTTTTCATTCTAGGTTCATCCAACAGATATTTGTTGCAGGGGTCCAGGGTTCCAGTGGACTCATAGGCCATGGCAATGGTGTCCACAGTCCAATGTGAGAGGCCCGGCTTAGAAAGCGCCTGGCCCTGTGTCCTTGCTCCGTAGGACACGAACAGCTGGTCCAAGCGCCGAGTGACCTTTGTGTGCACCAGATAGCACCTGAGGGCCCACACAGGGCAGAGCAGGTGATGCCGACTCTCCTCCTTCAAAGAGAAGGGAGGAGGATGGAAAGCCATCAACTCAGTTGGCCTGTTGACATGGAATGGAGACAGCACTTTCAGGAGGAATGCAGGATTAAACCGAAGAGTAACCCTGGAGTTATCTGCCGCTAGACGGATACATGATGGGTGTATGGACAGGGCGTGTAACTCACTCATGTGTTTTGCAGAGGTGATTGCCAGCAAAAACGTGGTCTTTAGTCACACTAATTTGAGGTCAGCTGACTACAGTGGCTCAAAAGGGCCTTGATTAAGTGTGTCCAGCCTACATCAAGGCTCTATGCGGGCAGCGAAGAAGCACAAGGAGACCACAGCCTACAAGCTCCCTTCAGAAACTGCGCAGCCAGGAAATGAGACCCAGGAGGCTCACCATCAATCCGGACATGACGTGTGGAGATATCCGCAAGATACACTGCCAGACTTGCCCTGGTCCAACAGCTATTGTAAAAATTGTAATATGACCTCAATGGGGCAAGTAACTGGGTCATGACTCCCGTCTTGGCACCAGGTGTGAATTGTTGTGTGGCGGTAGGAATACGGGTAGCTGCTAGCACCCTCCGACCAGTAGAGAGACCAGTTCCGCGAACCAGAATCTGCAAGGCCACAGGGGCGCTATTAGCAGAATTGTCACTCGTTCTCTCCTGACCTTCTCCAGGACCAACGGGATTCTTGAGCAGACAGAGAACTATAGTGGACAGTAGTTGGACTCTGCTGAAGTGAAGAGATCCACTTCCACTCCAGCTCTACAGCTGTTGGATTACAAGTGGGTGGAGGCTCCATTTTGAACCCTTCTGAGAGAGGAGGTCCGCCACCATGTTGGATAAGCCGGGGAGGTGAACTGCTCTGATGGAACGGAGCCAGTGTCCACAGAAGCAGACGGCATGCTAGACAATCTAGTCTACGTGTCCAGAGACCTCCTTGCTTATTAAGATCCATGTCTGTCCCGTAGGACTGGCAGAATGTGAAACAGCCAGAAGAGCACCGCTTGTAACTCAAGGACGTTGCTGTAGAGGATTGGTGCATGCGCCGTCCATCTGCCTCGGACTCCACGTCCATTGCAGACTGCTCCCCAACCTTTTTGGGCATCTGTTGTCATCACCACTTGGTGACAGATTGGTTCAGGGGCACACTGAGGGTTATATTATGAGGACTCCACCACCAACAGAGCACCATCCAACACGCTGGAGTGACTGTGACTTGGCATGCCCAATTGCGGCAAGGATGCATCTGAAGAGACCTGACCTGACCTGGCCTCACTTGGAGGGGGCCTCTCCGTCGTCGCACTCCTGCAGGCTGGCAGCGGGGATTGGGCTGGGGTGTAAAAGGGTAAACCCAGGCCAGCTGCAGGGACTGCTCCTTGTCCTGGAGAGTGGGTGTCAGCATATCCTCCGTGGAGGGGCCGATAGTAAAGCCTGGTGATATGGTCAGTCTCATGCACCCGCCTCGCCTATGACCGCCAGAGCTTGCAGTGCGCCACCACGGTGGCTGCCAAGGAGCGCCCAGTACCCTTGCGCTATGACTTATCACAGTGACCAGCAGGGCGGTGCCTGTGAAGCAGTGACTGTGTCCGGGGCCGTAGCGTGCTGGGCAAAGTAAAGGTCCAGCGGCTCTCCCAGTTAAGCAGGCTTGGGCTCCAGACTCGTGGGCCCTCCAGAGAAAGGTCTGCATCACATGACATCGCCTGCTTGGGCAGGCCAGGTCACATGGTTCCACAGACAGTGGGTATTTTATTGTGTGTGGGTTAGTGTGGGTTTGATTTTCAATTACTTTCTTGAATTATTCAGTTTAGTTATTCAATTACTTCATTTAATTGTCTTAATTGACTTAATAGATTTGTATGCGTTTGATACATTTTTGCATGGGTTTCTCATCACCTGACAGTAGTGCACCTGTCGAACTTAATGGTGTCTCCCGTCCTCCCAACTGGAGCACTTTCTAAATTATCTCCCCACCCTAAGACTGCCCAAAGCCTTGTCTTTAAAGAGGACACTTAATGCTCAGAGGGGGTGTTCAGACAGAGATGCATGGACGTGGATTGAGAAGCCAGAGCTAGAAGAAAGGGAACCGTGTGTAGGGAATGGGATTATACAGGACCAGTATTTGATATCCTGAGGAGGAAAGCTGATGGGGTCATGAGGATATCAGACTGGCTGCAGTTTTATAGGAATCCAAGTCTTTTTCTATTGCCTGATTAAAAAGTGGATTTGCCACATTTTTTGCTACACCCCTTCCCATGTGAAACCTGCCCTGCTTATCCCTGTGGAAAGCATGATGTCAGTCAATTTAGTAATCTAAATCATACGACCTTATTTTGGCAAATATATACACAAATTCATATACCTTCCTAACTGAGAAATTTAGGCTTGTGTTAAAGGACTTAAGGAGACAGCTTTGAGGTTCTGTGTTTTATGACAGGCCTGTTCTCACCAAAGTACGACAGATAACACGTCCATGCTGGAGACCCCCCCCCCCCCCCCAAACTGACAAATGGGCTGCCATTCCCTGTCTCCACAGAGACTAGCATCACATTCCAACTGAATATTTATTTTGTGAAACTCAATGGTACTTTATATATTCCATAGACCAGGGCAACAAACCCAAATATAAACTACATGCTGCTAACAGAAGTTTTACCCAGCTTCTTCCTCAGTTTGATAACAAACAAAAAAGGTGACTTCAAACTAAGTTAATGACACTTAAGTAATTCTACCTCAGAACCAAAACATGCTCAAGCCATGTTTAGTCTTAAAAGAAATACCATTAGCTAAAACAACCATTGCACGGATTGAATTTGGTTATTTTTATCCACAGTAGACAATTAAAATGGTAATTAAGATTTGCATTTGTTTAATTTTCTTGCATATTGTACTTTGCATTTTGTAGTGTATGCATTTTTAAACAAGTGAAAGTGCATTTTGATACCGTTTACATTTTTACAAACTGACATAAATCAGACATATCAATAATGCGTTAATGTCAAAGGTGTATGTCATTCACTGTCATTTTAATGCATGCACATGTTTTGTTTTCTGCTAATCAGTCATATGTGAAACGCATTTTCTTGAAAACATAAACAGGTATCTTCTCTAAATTGTAAGTACGTTAAATGCTTACACAGTCTACAATTTATTTTGTTCTATTTGTGAAGATACACGGATCAAGCAACTTGCTATAACAAATGGGATTTAAATGCATTGTATTTTTCTATCCATGAGAAATGCAGTCACGAGTTTCAAATCACCCGGCACCGAAAACACACACTGAAATCAATGCAATTAAGCTGGTATTTTTTCAGTATCAATGAATGTTATGCATCTTGTTTCGGCAATTAACACAGTATTGATGTCTTACTTTCTTTTAAGTGATATCTATTGGTTTGTAAACATTTAAAGGTTACATGTGAGGATCCCCTGAAAGCACACTCTGTTAAAGAGCATGGCATGGCACTGGTTAGGACGATTTTATTCAGTTGTTATTTTGGTATTATATTAAGTATGTTATTGTTAAGATGACAGAATCAGCTAGGATGCACATTTACATGGATTTATCTTAAATTTGGATAGGATAACGAATTACTGCAAATGCAAACTATTGATAACACTTTTGGTTATACTATGCCTGTGTTGCCGTTTTGCTTATTCTGCTTTCATAAAAATATGTAATTATTAAATTTGTCCATTGCAACATTTTGGCTGTATCTTATCAGATCAGCATCCTTTCATTTAATTAAACTATTTACAGTAATCCGCACGGCTACTGTAGATCTTCACCTCCCATCTGATTCCCTAACAGGGAATGGTGGAGACAGGGTTCCCTTTGAGAAGGCAGTATGGAGGTAGAGTGGCTAGAGAGGGTAGAGTAGGGGTCCCCGTCAATTCGCCCCACAACATTTCGTCCTGCGACAATTCGTTCCCGACGACAGTTCGCCCCCATCATTATATGTTCTCCACTTTGTATTTGTAACAATGAGTGTGTTCACTTATTGCAGAGCCATAGAACACACATATGTGTAGACACTGATCAGCCATAACATTATGACCATTGACAGGTGAAGTGAATAACACTGATAATCTCATTATCATGGCACCTGTCAGTGGGTGGGATATATTAGGCAGCAAGTGAACATTTTGTCCTCAAAGTTGATGTGTTAGAAGCAGGAAAAATGGGCAAGCGTAAGGATCTGAGCGACTTCGACAAGGGCCAAATTGTGATGGCTAGACGACTGGGTCAGAGCATCTCCAAAACTGCAGCTCTTGTGGGGTGTTCCCGGTCTGCAGTGGTCAGTATCTATCAAAAGTGGTCCAAGGAAGGAAAAGTGGTGAACCGGCGACAAGGTCATGGGGGGCCAAGGCTCATTGATGCACGTGGGGAGCGAAGGCTGGCCCGTGTGGTCCGATCTAACAGACGAGCTACTGTAGCTCAAATTGCTGAAAAAGTTAATGCTGGTTCTAATAGAAAGGTGTCAGAACACACAGTGCAGCACAGTTTGTTGCGTATGGGGCTGCGTAGCTGCAGACCAGTCAGGTTGCCCATGCTGACCCCTGTCCACTGCCAAAAGCGCCTACAATGGGCACATGAGCATCAGAACTGGACCACAGCAATGGAAGAAGGTGGCCTGGTCTGATGAATCACGAGTTCAAGGTGTTGACTTGGCCTCCAAATTCCCCGAATCTCAATCCAATCGAGCATCTGTGGGATGTGTTGGACAAACAAGTCCGATCCATGGAGGCCCCACCTCGCAACTTACAGGACTTAAAGGATCTGCTGCTAACGTCTTGGTGCCAGATACCACAGCACACCTTCAGAGGTCTAGTGGAGTCCATGCTTCGATGGGTCAGGGCTGTTTTGGGACCTATACAATATTAGGCAGGTGGTCATAATGTTATGGCTGATCGGTGTATATAGTAGGCAGGCTATATGAATATATATATATATATATATATATATATATATATATATATATATATATATATATATATATATATATATATATATATATAATACACACACACAACTATTTTGTATTATTTATTATAATGTATGTTTTTAATTGATACATTCATTTGAGACTATAACCCCAATAATTAAGTTTTATACAATTAGTCACGACAGCTGGCAGCGACGGCTGCAGGCTATTTAAAATAGTGTAATGCTCGGGGGCTCTTCCAAGAGATGAGCCCAACTCATATTTCAAGGTGCAACAATAAGTCCTTTTTATTGTTTATTCACTGCAACAGTGCTCATATGTACTGCACACACCCTAACACACTCTGAAGCCTATCCTTCTGCTTCCTTTCTCTTTTATTCCCTCTCTCTATGATCCTCCCACCACACCACCTCTACTCATTAACCCCTTATAGTGTCGTGGCATGTTACAATAGCGGTTAGGTAATAGTACTGTGACCATGGTGATCTGGGTTTGATTCCTGATCTGTACTTGTAATAACGTTTAATAACAATGTACACATAAGAAAATCACATGTACTGATCAGGATTTGAACACAGATCACCAGGATAACAGTGCTGTTCCCTAAACACTGTACCAACTGATTTACAATTTCAACATTAAATCTATTTTAAGTAGCCAGCAGTCATCGCTGCCAGCTGTTGTGACTAATTATTTAATTAATTAACGTAATTATTGGCATTATAGTCTCAGATGAATGTATCAATTAAAAGCATACATTATAATAAATTATACAAAATAGTTGTGTGTGTGTGCGTTGTAGCGTAAGGTACACTTATAAATTTCAATTAAAGAAGTGAATTTATACTATCACCTTATCACGAATCCTGGAATCTTGTAGAACTCAATTTCTGTAATAATTGGACGCAGACACCAATTCCAAAGATATAAATTGTCAAATTTATTCAAAACAAAGACTAAATGTAGCACTACACTAATTATACAAAAGGGAAAAACTAATTAAAATTCAACTCTAGATCAACAAATCAAAGACAAATCACTTCCGTGACCAAATCAAAGACCATGGGATCACATATGATAACACAAATCGTTAAACAAAAAAGGTTATAAACACATTGACTACAATACCGGTTAGTAAGACGAAGGTGAGTCTCTCGTTAGTATTATTAGTCAGACATTAAATAACTACGCAGGTTAGTATTTATGTCAGGTAACTTCTCGTTATATATATGTCAGTTTCATTTACGTTTAGGTGCCGAGAAAGATCCTATCATTACTTGTTACCACAATTTCCCTTAACTGATTATTATTCAATGATTAAGGATAGGCAGGGCCACCAATAATCTAATGTCTATTAATTTGTGTCAATTTCAGACTAAACAGTTAAACAGGAATGAGAAGATATTTCTCGGCGTTGACAGATTTTATTTCTAAAATTATCAACAAAACAGTTTAATGCAACATACATTTATATTTAAGAAAACTAAATGATATTACACATTCTAGAGTTCACAGATTAACATTTCTAATTGATTTCTCAAATGTCATGAATCATGAACTCCAAACTGTTAAACTTATCTGAACTTCGTCGCAGAGAGGCCTCTCTGGCTTCGGGCTCAGATAACAGCACACGGTCCGTGTGGTTTGGAACAAAGGCAGTCCGGTTCGGCTTTGTCCAAGAACTTCCACTCAGTCGATGCACCTGGAAGTTGGGGTTTTGCGAAAGTAGAGTCGTTTCCAAACAGATTTTCCACTGGTTTGAAGGCTCCAAGGTTGTGCACAAAATCTTCTTTGTAAGCAGGGGTTCCACCGTAGTTACTTGAAGACGAAGTCTTTGAGGAAAGCAGGGCCCTGTTTGTTCCAAGGGTCAAGTTTCTTAAGACTCAAATAGCTATTTAAATGACTGACACTTTCGTATACAGTCGACTTAGTCAATTGTCCAGCTGTAAAACACCACTGATCAGGTGGGCACAGGCGGGCAGCTCAGTCTGTAAAGTTCTTTATTTAATAAAGTCCTTTAAAAGAATTCTTCGTACGGCTCAATCTCCTTCTCCCAGTTTAACTCTTCTGTTGCCGGCAAAGACTTGGTTGGTTTCTGGTTCCGGTTCTGGCAACAGAACTACAGGTTGAGCTGTGGCAGCGAGTTACTGGTTCAGGTGAGAGAGAGAGAGAGAGAAAGACTGTCCGCTGTTCCTTATAGTCTGTCAGATCAATAGGTGATTGGTTCCTGAGTTCTTGAGATTGGATTTCGGTTTCAGCCCCCAGGGTCCTATTGGAGTGGGGCTCTCATCCACTTCAAAGAGTTTTTATCACCTACAGGCCCCTTTCTCCAGACATCTCATAGCAGAATTCCAAACTATTTGGCCTCTTCTCAGTGCCATCCTCCCCAAAACTGTCACTTTGATGCAAACCAGTTCCAAGCTGATGAGCCAAGGAAATCTGATAACTTTGGGGGGGGAGAGGTCTTCTTTAGATCTGTGCTTCAGCTTAGAGCCCAAATGCTCTTATCCAAATATACCCAACATAACGCTACAGCGTGTATATATATATATATATATATATATATATTTATTTTATATAGCCTGCCCGGTATATATACAGTGAGGGAAAAAAGTATTTGATCCCCTGCTGATTTTGTACGTTTGCCCACTGACAAAGAAATGATCAGTCTATAATTTTAATGGTAGGTGTATTTTAACAGTGAGAGACAGAATAACAACAAAAAAATCCAGAAAAACGCATTTCAAAAAAGTTATAAATTGATTTGCATGTTAATGAGGGAAATAAGTATTTGACCCCTTCGACTTAGTACTTGGTGGCAAAACCCTTGTTGGCAATCACAGAGGTCAGACGTTTCTTGTAGTTGGCCACCAGGTTTGCACATCTCAGGAGGGATTTTGTCCCACTCCTCTTTGCAGATCCTCTCCAAGTCATTAAGGTTTCGAGGCTGACGTTTGGCAACTTGAACCTTCAGCTCCCTCCACAGATTTTCTATGGGATTAAGGTCTGGAGACTGGCTAGGCCACTCCAGGACCTTAATGTGCTTCTTCTTGAGCCACTCCTTTGTTGCCTTGGCTGTGTGTCTTGGGTCATTGTCATGCTGGAATACCCATCCACGACTGAAGACTCTGTATAGGAAGTTGAAGAAAGTGTTTTGTGATAATTATTTAATGTTTTGTATTGGTACTAGCATTGGTACCAGATTCGATTTAGCAGGACAAGTAAAGGGTCAACAAGGTCGATTTGTTAGAAACTCCCGTCAGTAATGAAAGATTATGCAGTGCTGAAATAGCCTACAGATGTCTGCTGAGAATTTGTTTATGGCTTAATCGTTTCTCCAGATAAGGCAGGAATGTTTCTGTTAATGAGCGATTGACACCGGTGAATGACCACCGTGGGATCGCATCTTCCTAGTGCACATCAAAGACGGACATCTGCTTTTTGTATCCATCACCTCTTCACAGGAGGACAGATCGTAAAACGGACCCGGACCTGTATCTTCTGATTGGATGAATGGCCATAAGATGTTATGTCATTTTTCCTATAAAAGTTGTACTCATGTCTGTAAACATTAAGCCTCACTGAAGGAATTATTTCTGACAGTGGAACTTCCGAGCCGGCCCGATTAAAGTTCTGTTTGCTTTGTCTCCGCGACTTCTCCACTTATTTCTGAGATGGTTCTACAACGACCCATTTTCAATGCCCTGGCTGAGGGAAGGAGGTTCTCAACCAAGATTTGACGGTACATGGCCCCGTCAATCATCCCTTTGATGCGGTGCAGTTGTCCTGTCCCCTTAGGAGAAAAATACCCCCAAAGCATAATGTTTCCACCTCCATGTATGACGGTGGGAATGGTGTTCTTGGGGTCATTCCTCCTCCTCCAAACACAGCGAGTTGAGTTGATGCCAAAGAGCTCGATTTTGGTCTCATCTGACCACAGCACTTTCACCCAGTTCTCCTCTGAATCATTCAGATGTTCATTGGCAAACTTCAGACTGGCCTGTACATGTGCTTTCTTGAGCAGGGGGACCTTGCGGGCGCTGCAGGATTTCAGTCCTTCACGGCGCAGTGTGTTACCAATCGTTTTCTTGGTGACTATGGTCCCAGCTGCCTTGAGATCATTAACAAGATCCTCCCGTGTATTTCTGGGCTGATTCCTCACCGTTCTCATGATCATTGAAACTCCACGAAGTGAGATATTGCATGGAGCCCCAGACCGAGGGAGACTGACAGTTATTTTGTGTTTCTTCCATTTGCGAATAATCGCACCAACTGTTGTCACCTTCTCACCAAGCTGCTTGGCGATGGTCTTGTAGCCTATTCCAGCCTTGTGTAGGTCTACAATCTTGTCCC
The DNA here is from genome assembly GCF_036373705.1 of Amia ocellicauda. Lineage (NCBI taxonomy): Eukaryota > Metazoa > Chordata > Actinopteri > Amiiformes > Amiidae > Amia > Amia ocellicauda. Next base: position 29,672,454 of record NC_089861.1, on the reverse strand, counting down.
TGACATCCATGGACTGCTCTTTGGTTTTGGCCATGGTGGAGAGTTTGGAATCTGATTGATTGATTGCTTCTGTGGACAGGTGTCTTTTATACAGGTAACGAGATGAGAGTAGGAGCACTCCCTTTAAGAGAGTGCTCCTAATCTCAGCTCGTTACCTGTATAAAAGACACCTGGGAGCCAGAAATCTTGCTAGGGGATCAAATACTTATTTCCCTCATTAACATGCAAATCAATTTATAACTTTTTTGAAATGTGTTTTTCTGGATTTTTTTGTTGTTATTCTGTCTCTCACTGTTAAAATACACCTACCATTAAAATTATAGACTGATCATTTCTTTGTGAGTGGGCAAACGTACAAAATCAGCAGGGGATCAAATACTTTTTTCCCTCACTGTACACATATGTGTGTTCTATGGCTCTACAATAAGTGAATGCACTCACTCATGGTTACTAATGCTCAAGTGGAGAAGGTATAATGATGGGGGTGAATTGACGTGGGTGCAAATTGTTATAGGGTCGAACTATCGCGGGGATGGATTATCAGGGACGAATTGACAAGCTCCCATAGAGGAGGGACGTGTACAGTGACTAACAACAATAGTGCCTTAATGAATGTCCAGCGCTGTGCTGACGACCCCTCATAATTCCCTCTTTTGACTCTCTCCTCTATCTGTGATCACCGGCGGCACTGTGAAGGGAAGCCAGAAGAGGGGACACCAAAGAAGGGACCGGTGCTGCGTTGTTTTGTCAACTTTTAGATTAGATTTTTTTATTTTTTTATTTTGCTATTAATATTTTAAGTGTTTATATACATAAGTTCGTAGTTGCTCAGTTTTATTAAAAGCTATATTAACTGGTATGTACTAGGACAATAGCCCCTGGCATTAGTGGGCTTCGTGCCCCATTGGACTTTAACTGGTATTCTAACAGCATCTCTAATAAATATCGTTAGCCAATATTGGAGATTCTGCAGAACCTGCACGGGGAAAGAGGGGAAGTAGTGAGGCACCCTCCTCACCATAAATTAATTTGGGTGTGTGGTGGGGTAGCCAGTAAGGGAGGCTTGGAGGCTTGGAGACAGACCACAGGCAAACAAAACAGGCTTTATTAAATAAAGAAAATAAACTGGCACAATGGCCAAACAAAAGATACACAAAACTCAAACAATAATACACGGGCTGGTCAAAGGACTTCACCGTGCCACAAAAGGAGCAAAACCAAAAGTTAACAGTTAACCCCCTCCCTGCCACAGGGTGGCATGGTCATTTTTGACAGTGTGAAGTTTCCCCTTTGGTGATGTCACATAACCCCTTATCGCAGAAACAAAACACAAACCTTGCAGGCTTTCAATACAATGGGGGTGGTCGTAGGGGCTCTGTTCCTCAGTCTCAAAACAAAACAATTATTTGAGTCCTCTCCAGTAGTACAACCAACACTACATAAACTGTTCTGTCATCTGTGCTGTGTGTTTAATCTGACACTGCAGTGAAGTGACTCGGGTTGCTTAGTGCTCAATATTATACTTTCTGTTTCAAGCTAATTAAACCAAGCTGTGGAGAATCAACACAGTACAGGGCTGGTGTTTCTTGTGTGAGAATTTATAGTCAGTGTTACCAGGCCAGATAAGCAGAACCGCCCCCAGTAAGCGCAGCGTCTCTTCCACACCCATAGCTGCAGCTTCAGTTCTGTCCTTCTACTGTCTGTCAGTGGTGAGGAGTCAGACCACACTCCTATAGGGGGGTCACTGCAGAGACACAGGCAAAAAGAGCTGTAGACACACAGTTACCACCAACTAGACCTACACCCAGACAGTAGATAAATCACCATTTTCACAATGCACATGGGACTGAGAAGATATAAAAACTTGAACTTTGGAATATCATCAGCTGCTGAAGTATTCTAAAATGCCATACACAAAACATGGCAGGGCATATCTGGTGTCAAAAACCTGAGTGATGACATAATTGTGTGACCTTACAGTCTTCCACAGTCTAAAAGAACATAAGAAAGTTTACAAATGAGAGGAGGCCATTCGACCCATCGTGCTCGTTTGGTGTCCATTAATATCTAAGTGATCCAAGGATCCTATCCAGTCTATTTTTAAATGTTCCCAAACTTTCAGCTTCTACCACATCGCTGGGTAGTTTATTCCAGATTGTGACAACTCTCTGTAAAGAATTGTCTCCTGTTTTCCGTTTTGAATGCCTTGAAGCCCAATTTCCATTTGTGTCCCCGGGTGCTTGTGTCTCTGCTGATCTGGAAAAGCTCCTCTGGTTTGATGTGGTCAATGCCTTTCATGATTTTGAAGACTTGGATCAAGTCCCCATGTAGTCTCCTCTGTTCCAGGGTGAAAAGGTTCAGTTCCCCGAGTAGGACTTTCCCTTCAGACCTGGAATAAGTCTGGTTGCTCTCCTCTGAATTGCCTCTAGAGCAGCGATATCTTTCTTGAAGTGTGGAGCCCAGAACTGCACACAGTATCCAGATGAGGTCTAACTAGCGCATTGTACAGTCTTAACATTACTGCCCTTGTTTTAAATTCTACACTTTTGACAATATATCCTAGCATTCTGTTTGCCTTTTTTATTGCTTCCCCACATTTTTGGATGGAGAAAGTGAGGCGTCCACATAGACTCCTAGGTCTTTCTCATGCATTACTTCATCTAGATCTGTACCTCCTATAGTGTAATTATAGTAAACATTTTTGTTACCTGCATGTATTACCTTGCACTTGTCCACATTGAAAAGCAAAGGCCCTAGTACTAATCCCTGTGGAACTCCACTAACAACCTCACTCCAGTTAGAAGCAACTCCTCTAATCGACACCCTCTGTTTCCTACACATCACCAGTTCATAATCCATCTACTTACATTACCCTGAATGCCTACAGCTTCCAATTTGAGGATCAGTCTTTGGTGTGGAACCTTATCAAAAGCTTATTGAAAATCTTAGTATATCATATCATATGCTTTCACGTGATCTACAGCTGCAGTTGCATGTAATTCTAATAAATTAGTAAGACATGATCTGCCTCGTCTAAACCCAGAATATGGTTTTCATTAAGATGCTCCTCTATTTTCTGTCTAATCATTTTTTACAACATTTTACAAGTGATGCAGGTGAGACTGATCGGTCTGTAATTTCCTGGCTCAGTTTTGTCCCCTTTCTTGTGGATTGGTATGACATTTGCTGTCTTCCAGTCAGTTGGCACATCCCCTGTTCTAAGTGTCATTTGGAATATTTGACATAGCGGCCTATAAATAATTTCCCTCATTTCTTTAAGTACTGTTGGAAATATACCATCTGGCCCAGGTGATTTGTTTGTTTTTAATCCTAGTCCCTTTAGTACCTCCTCCTCATTTATCCTGATCTCTCTTAGGGTTTGACTGGACTGATTGTCAACCTGTGGCATGTCATCTGTTTTTTCTTTTGTGAAAACCTCTGTGAAACACTCATTTAGAACATTTGCCACATCTTGTTCGTTTTCCAAGATACCTCAATTTTTGCCCTTTATCTGTTTCACTTCCTCCTTTATTGACCGCTTGCTGTTGTAATATTGAATAAAGCTCTTTGCATTGGTTTTAGCTCCAAGAGCTATGTTTCTTTCTATTTCCCTCTTTGCTTTCCTGATCTTAAGATCTCTTTGCAGCTCAACATATTCTATGTATTTTGTTTCGTCACCATCCCTTTTGTATGCGCTATACAACATTTTCTTTCTCTTGATATTTTTTTGCATACCTCTGTTAAACCATTTTGGCCAGTGTTTTTTGGTCCTCAATTTGCTAAGTTTTGGTACAAATTGCTCCTCAGCCTCAGGTAGTATGTTCTTAAAATATACCCATCCATTTTCAACTGACTCTGTATCCAATGTGCTCCAGTCTACCTCTTCTAAGTGCCATCTCATACCTTCAAGGTTTGCTTTTCTAAAATTGTAGACAATTGTTTTAGACTTGGACCTTGTTTTTTGAAAGAATGCCTCAAAGCTAACCATATTGTGATGACAATTTGCCATTGGTTCTCTAACTTCTCTCCCCCTGACTCTATCTTGGTCATTTGAAAATATCAAGTCAATACATGCACTCTCTCTGGTTGGTTCCCTGACAAATTGAGTTAGAAAGCAGTCATTTACCATCTCAACCATTTCTATTTCTGCTTCTGTAGTCCACACTGGGCTTTCCCAGTCTAAGTTTGGGAAATTGAAATCCCCCATTATAACAGCCACATCCTTGCTACATGCAATCCTGATTACACTGTACAATGCAGCATCTTTCTGAATATCTGAGTTTGGTGGCCTGTAACACACTCCTACCGCTAATCCTCTAGATCTCGTGTTCAAAAGTTTCACCCACAAAGATTCTGTTCCGTTACTGGGATCTATTACAAGTTCTTCTGCCTCAATGTCATTTTTCACATATAATGCTACCCCACCCCCTCTTCGATTTTGCCTGTCTCTCCTAAACTGTGTGTATTCTTCCAACTTGTATTCATCCCCATCATTTTCTGTAAGCCATGTTTCTGTCACTCCTACATCGTAGTCACATGCTAGCATTGTGGCTAGAAAGTGAGCTGACACTCAATCAATGCAAATGTGAGTACAGTAAATATTTGGACAGTGACACAATTGTCATCATTTTGGCTCTGCACACCACAACAATGGATTTGAAAGGAAACAATCAAGATTTGCTTTAAGTGTAGACTTTCATCTTTAATTTGAGGGTAGTTACATCCAAATTGGGTGAATGGTGTAGGAATTACACCTATTTTTACATGTAGTGCCCCCAATGTTAGGGGCTCCAAAGTATTTGGACAAACTAACATAATTATGATTTAAATTGTGTGTTTCAATACTGCAAATCCTTTGCAGTCAATGACTGCTTGAAGTCTGGAATCCATAGACATCACCAGATGCTGGGTTTCTTCCTCCTGCTTTTGTCAGCAATCATATCATCAATAAATACAAGGGAACCAGTTCCCTTGGCAGCCATACATGCCCATGCCATAACACTACCTCCACCATGCTTCACAGATGAGGTGGTATGCTTCTGATCATGAGCAGTTCCTTCTCTTCCCATCATTCTGATACAAGTTGATCTTTGTCTTATCTGTCCATAGGATGTTGTTCCAGAACTTTACCGGGTTCTTTCGGTGTTTTTTGGCAAACTCTAATCTGGTCTTCCTGTTTCCTGTTTACATCTTGTTGTAAACCCTCTGTATTTACTCTGGTGAAGTCTTCTCTCGATTGTTGACTTCTTCTGTCATCCACCAGAGTTGTTTTCTGTGGGTTTGTGATCCTTTTGGTGTGCCTGAGCTCAACTGTGTGTTCTTTCTTTTAAGAATGTACCAAATAGTTGATTTGGCCACACCTAAGGATTTGGCTATCTCTCTGACTGGTTTGTTTTGATTTCTAAGGCAAAACTGAAGGCAAAACAGCCCAATGCCCCAAGAACAAGCAGGAACTAAAGACAGCTACAGTACAGGCTTGGCAGAGCATCACCATGGAAGAAACAGAGCATCTAATGATGTCTATGTGTTCCAGACTTCAGGCAAAGGATTTGCAACCAAGTATTGAAACTCACAATTTAATTCATGATTATGTTAGTTTGTCCAAATACTTTTGAGCCTCTAAAATTGTGGGGACCACATATAAAAATGGTTGTAACCTACACTGTTCACCCATGTGCGATGTAACTACCTTCAAATTAAACATGAAAGTTTACACTTAAAGCACATCTTCCTTTCAAATCCATTGTGGTGGCGTACAGAGCCGAAATGATAAAAATTGTGTCACTGTCCAAATATTTATGAACCTAACTGTACATCACCAGAGGACACCATCAACCTCCTGCTTACCTTAAAGACTGTCTAACAAAACAACATCACAAAAAAAACTAACCAAAAAGAACAGACACAGTATGTCTGTTCAAAGCAATAATCAGTTTTATGTTGTTTCACATCAACAATGGGTACAATACCATGTCTGTTCAAAGTGAGAATCAGTTTTGTTTTACATAGAAAGTGAAACATATAAAGAAAAGGGAGGGATGTTGTGTATTGAATACACTGTGTCATATCATAAAGAAACACTGTTTTGCGATAAAACTAGCTTTACATTATGGACTTAGTGTGTGTTTAGAAGGAGACCATATTTAATAAAATGATCACTTCTGATTAAGCGGAGTATGTGTGCTTCTCATTAATAAGATAACGGAATCTTATGGTGCAGTGACCTTACTGCATCACTAAAAGACCCAGGCCCCTTAGTGAGGCCTCAGGATCGCTACATTACTTCAAGTAATCAGTAAAACTATAATTTTAGCTTGCAATCAAATCTATTGGGCTTTACCATATGCAAATTAATTTGTCTGTGATTACATAATTCACATGTGAGTACTTGCGGCATAACTCTGCCAAGAAATAAAAATAATACAAATAATTTCATCCTACAGGAAATGTGAGGTATGAACTGAAGGAGGCCAACCACATGCAGTGCAATCTGAGGGAGCTGGAAATATCCTCCTCTATCCTTCCTCTCGACCTCTTGTTATTGTACTGATTTGTATTTTAATCAATGTGAAAATCTGAGGATATGCAGAGATCAATGCACAGCTCTGTGCTGCTGTATGGTGTCAATGCTGTATGTGACTCACAGTGGCTCCAGGTCCCTTGGGTTGCTCAGTGTCCAGTGTAGAGAGCTCCGCACTCACAGGCTGTGCTCAGCGCTCTGACTGACTCAGGGCTACCAGTGACACTGGGAACTTCTAAACCTGAACCTGTCATCTTTATATAGCACTGAAGTTTGTTTCCTTCTCTAAAATGCACAGCCCAGTGCAGGAAGTCAGAGAGATCAGAAATCATGTCTAGAATGAGCAGCAGTATATGCAATAATGGAAATAAGGAAGTAAGGAAATAATGCAAAAACCCTTTAACTCAGTTTTAATAAATATAATGTAAAGCAACACGCAAATTTAATGAAATAGCTGACTTAATTGTGTTTCAATTAGATGTCAATTAGATCATGGCCGATTTACCAACAGTACTCTTGTATCTTGGGATATGGATCAAGTGCTGGCCGCGGTGAACAAAGCTGGGAGAACAAGACGACAGACAAACAGACTAGAAAAGGCAATCCAAGAAGGCAGGTAACAAGAACAAGGCTTAGGTTAAAAAAAAACACAGAAAGGCAGGCTACAAAGAAAAGGCTTGGTAGTACAGCGGTTATGCAAAACAATACTTTGCAGAGAGGAGCAGAGCAAAAGGCTATAAATATTGCGGTGGATGAATGGGGGTTATGCCTGAAGTATCTGAAAGTGACGTCAATTTACTCCTACTTTTAATCTTAGGAGTAAAAGCTATTCATAAAGATTCTGTAAATTAAAAGTCCTTCTAACTCGATCAATATTTAGGAGACCTCACGAGTGCAGCTTCTGTGAAAGGAAAGGTGTTACAGCAGTTTGATGATGAAGAGTTATTGTGATTATATAGATTGGACAGAAATTAAATAGTTTGTTACGGAAAAAACATATGTTTTCAATATTTTGTAAATGTATGCATTTTAAGCGGATTTATATGTTACCTATATACAGCACATATCTATATATTTACATTAATATTGTAACGATTCGGGACTGGGTGCAAAAGAAAAAAGAGGGGTGCCCTGGTTCCCACGCCCCCAGTTGTAGTTGTTGGAGAAGCGAGAGAGCATCACTCCAGTTCGAATTAAAATAAAGTTCTTGTCCTTGCATCCTGTGCCTCCGTTCTCATTTCTTCTGCAGAGTCACGTACCAGAGCCAGAGAAATGGTAATTGTTACAATATATTCCTAGTGTGCTAAGAATATATTGAGGAACATTTATGTTTAAAGATGTTATACAATAAATGTTGATTTGATGAAATAATATAAATGAAAACAAAAAAACTAATTTAAATTATTTATTAAGACAAAAATAGTATCAATTAATATGTTCATCATACACCACAAATCCTTTAAAACTTGTATAAAATGACTTCTGTTTAAAATTACATTCATCCTAAAAAGCACATATCAAAGAGAACCTATCATACTAGATACTTTACACAATCAAGGGGCGCTCTGCCAAAGGGAGGTGGACATATTTCTACTTTTCTAAGCAGACAAGAGGGGGGGAAACTACAAATGTATTAATAACACATCAGTACTGCTATGCATATTACATCGGTCGTGTCTCGGTAATGCTAATTTCCACAGTTCTGCAAAGAATGTGACCATTCTGCCAATGAAAGAACAGTGTTTGAGCAGATTCTGCTCAGAAATACTTAATCTTAATTAAGTAAAAAACTTAACTAAACAACTTAATACTTATTCATGTGGCGCAGATTTGGGTGCCGACGAAGTGCAGTTTTGGGGGGGGGGAATGGGATTCGACCAGCCCACCGAAGTAAAAAATGGACCAGCCCATCTGGCCAGTCCACCTATGCTTGTGTGACAGTGATCACGTGGTTTCTGGCAAGTTGTCACCAGACTTAGATTTGTGAAGTGTCGGTACCGCATCGTGAAGCCTGCTTCGAGCCTAACCACTATTGTTCAAATTTACTTTCCGATCTTACCTACAGATGAGAAGAATTGTATTACCAGATTATTAAGATTTTGTCTTAACACATAGAACAGGGGGGGAACCTGCCCTTTAACAAGAATTGAATCTGTGATATCTTATTATATCTCTTTTTGATAGAAAGGGGAAGTTCCTGAACCATTAAAATAGAAATAACAGATGCACTTCTTGTTAAACCCATATAAAGAAGAAATAAGAAGACATTTATAAAGGGAAAATTGATAAATTGATAAAACACAACTGGTGCACATTGTGACCCCATACTTTTGAACAGCCTGATTGGATTTAAATTAATATAGAATGCTTCCAATACAAATATCAGCTTCCTTTCTTGAGTCAATAAGATCCTAATTTATCCTATATATTTTTTCAAACTTCAAGACAGGCCAGGTTCCTGCTCGTCATAAATGTTACAACAAAAACACATCAGGATCGTTAAATCATGTTTTTTTTGTTTGTTTTTTTTAATCTGAATTTAAGATAGGAAAGTAAATTAGGAATCTATTATCTTTAATAGCAGTTTTCCTAATTTAACATTCATATCTGTAAAGATAAGGATTGGCAGTTAGGAGGTTTCTGTAATATGCCCCTAGACACCGACTGCAAGGAGTTCGGGGCTCTGCTTCATAAGATGCGGCACTGAAGTGACTTGGTTTACTCAATTCTCAACTTTCTTTTAAAGCTACTTAAACCAGGCTGTTGAGAATCACCACAGTAGAGAACTGGTGTTTCCTGTGTAAGATTGTTAATGTAACAGAAGTCAGTCACAACAGGAAGGGCAAGCCGGCTAGCCCTTCTGCCAAGTTATGTGACCCCCTTGTTTCTTTCATGTGTTTAAATTGTAATGCAGACAAAGTCCAGGGATAGTTTGGCTTGAGTTTAATGACCCATATATTACTGTTGCAATGCAACTAAAGGACCCGCTGTTGATTAGAACTGGTTTCAAGTATTTTACAAAGCAAAGGTGACCTGTCTATTTGCTGTACCCTCACTATACTTGCTGCTGAATCCAAGATTGTTTTAAAAAAATAATAATTTATTGGTTTTTACATGAGAATAATATATTGTCAAATGACATTTGTGCTGTCTATGCTATATTTGGTTGGTGGTGTGGCTCCCATTCAAGGATATCTTGAACCTGTGCTGATATCTGGTGAAGGGTTAAATATATTTCTGGGGTGAAAATCCCCAGTAGCATAGTTGGAGCTACAAACTTAAGAGTTCCACTGTGACATGAATTTGGTGAAGTCGACAGGATTTGATTGGTTGAGCAGCCACTATGACCTTCTAGCATGCCAGGACAGGAAGCACCGGTCACAGGGCCACAAGTAATGATGATGCCATTTTTCATGGAAGCACCTTGGATTCAGAAATGTAAGGGTACAGGGTTGGAGGTGAAATTAGCTGAATGGAAGTCTCAGATTGAAGCTATGCTCAGAGTACAACTAAGAACAAAAAAATTATCGACTGTAGAACAAAAAGCAGTTTGTATTGGGTGGTGTAGATGGGGAAGCAAATAGGGAGATTCTTACTATTGATAAAGGTACTAAGAACACACCTTCAAAGATTTTTGGTATTGTACAATTATTATATGTTGATAGGGCCCCTACTGCTGAAATGAGATCACAATTTTTGTAAACCTGCAATGTGTGTAATAAACAATTGTAAACAAGAGCCTAATGAGTCTCTTCGAGCTTGCCAGATTAGAGTGTTGAGACTCCGCAGGCCATTACATTTTAAGAATAAGAGCATGAGGGATACTACAGGTATTTCATGGTTGGAGTTAGGTGCCGCCAATGGACTGGAGATTCCATCCATGGGATATTTGGTAGCTAATTTTCAAGTGGGAGGTGTGAAGATTCTATCATGGGGAATAGTAATAGTAAAAGACAATTGTTTAGGCACCAGACAGGCCGTCTTGGGGATGAATGTAATTGCAGCTTGTTATTGTTTCCACAAAATGAAAGTAACCCCTCATGCTCTGCCTCCCAGCTTTGCCTCCCTGTAGAGCCAAGATGGAAAACCACTTTTGCAGACTGCCAGTGTATCCAAGCTGCCAGACCGAAGGATGGCCTTATGAGACCAGTGAGGATTGCCTGTCAAAGCACAGTGACTGTACCAGCTGGGAGTGAGGTAGCTTTGTGGGCAAAGGCCCCAATGGGACCTAGGAGACAAAGTTATTTTGCTCTAGTGGAGCCAATGCATGAGCCTGGACTTGTGGAAGTGGCTAGAATATTAAGTGTATTGGAGAAGGGAAGAGTTCTAGTGAGAGTAAGGAATGTGAACATGCACCCTGTATATCTGAACAGGTTTCAAAATTTAGCCTTAGTATCCTTAGGATAATTGATCCTAAGGTTGTAAAATGGGAAAAGGTCTTGGAATTCACCAAAATCAGCCCTGGAGTTGTGGAGGTTGGAATAACGCAAGACAGTTTGATCAGGCAGCTGACAATGTAACTCTGCCCCAGTACTTGTCCTTACAGGGAGATGGTTTCACTGTGGAACAGCAGGACCAACTGTATGAACTTCTAAGGAAGTGGCAGCGTATTTTTGCAGCCCATGAGGAGGATTATGGGCAGACAGGTATTATACAGCATCAGATCCCAACGGGAAGTGCTGCACCAGTACAGGAGAGATATAGACCGATCCCACCCACGGTGTACAAAGAGATCAGGATACTGCTAGATGGCATGCTGGAGGGGGGGGGGTTTGTGAGAGAGAGCTGCAGCCCATAGGCGGCAACCAATTGTGCTAGTCCATAAGAAAGATGGGACACGGCACTTCTGTGTCAATTACAGAAAACTGAATACAGTAATGCATAAAGATACTCACCCCCTCCCTAGGATTGAAGGCCTTCTTAACCAGTTTGACCTTGCAAGTGGTTACTGGCAGGTGGAGATGAACCCCACAGATCGTGAGAAGACTGTGTTTACCACTCCTTTTGGCCTGTATGCAATGCCCCAGCAACATTCCAAAGACTTATGCAATGCTGCTTAGGTGATCAAGTGTCTGAATCCCTGTTGATTTGTCTGGATGATGTCATTGTGTATTCTGCAGATTTTACTACCCACCTGAGTCACGTGGAGGCAGTGTTTGAGGCCTTATGGAAATATGGGCTGAAACTATGGCCAGAGAAGTGTCAGCTGTTCCAGTGACAGGTAAAATTCCTGGGACATCTGGTCAGTGCAGAAGGGGTTGCCCCTGACCCACAGGTGTTGGCTGTTCATGACTGGGAGCCTCCTACAACTATTGGCAGCACTTTGGAGTAGTGGTTAGGGCTCTGGACTCATAACTGGAAGGTTGTGGGTTTAAATCCATGGTGGGGCAGTGCTGTTGTACCCTTGAGCAAGGTACTTCACTTAGATTGCTCCAGTAAAGTATGATCCTTCTTAGAATTTGTAGGATACTATAGATGTTTGGTCCACTCACCTCCTTCCTGGATGAACTCGACTTTCTTCTCTCCTCACTGTCCTCACATTCCATCCTCCTGGGAGACTTCAACATCCACCTCTCCAACCCTTCCCACTGTGCCAGATTTCTTCCTCTCCTTCACTCCTTTAACTTCTCTCTCTCCCCGTCTCCCCCCACTCACAGGGCTGGCCGCCAGCTAGACCTCATCTTCTCTAGAAGCTGCTCCCCGTCAACACTCTCCGTGACACCCATGGACATCTCGGACCAACACTTAATTTCCTTCTCCCTTTCCCTCCCCTCCCTCCCCACTCCACCCACTCCCTCTGTCACCTTCCGCCGTAATCTCCGCTCTGTCTCCCCCTCCAACCTTGCCTCCACTGCCCTCACTCTCTTACCTTCCATTGACTGTTTTTCCCATCTATCTGTCAACTGTGCTAACTCCTCTTTGTTCTCCTCCCTCACCTCCTCCCTTGACTCTCTCTGTCCTCTCACGTCTCATCCTGCCCGTCCCTCCCCTCCTCAGCCTTGGATCTCTGCTGTTCTCCGCGCAACCCGAACTAGTCTGTGTGCCGCCGAACAGAAGTGGAAAAGGACCAAACTCCCAGCTGCCCTCGAAGTCTGTCCACATTCTCATCGTCTCTCACCTCAGCCATGAAGTCTTACTTCCAATCTCTCTTTGAATCCACTGTCAACAACCCCCACAAACTCTTCTCCACCTTCTCTTCCCTCCTTGACCCCGCTCCCCCTCCTCCTCCCTCATCTCTCACTGCTGATGATTTCGCCTCCTTCTTCTCCTCCAAGATTGCAGACATCCGCAGGCTCTTCAATACTCCACCCTCATCTCCCATCACACCAAAACCTCCCAACGATCAAGCTTCCTTTTCTTCATTTTCGCCTCTCTCAGATGCTGAAGTTTCTGCTCTCCTCCTACGTGACTAACCCACAACGTGTGCCCTGGACCCTCTCCCTTCTCGCCTCTTCCAAGCGACCACTCCTGATCTTCTCCCCTTCATCTCCTCCCTCCTCAACTCCTCACTCCTCTCTGGATGTTTCCCCTCTGCATTTAAACAAGCTGCTGTCCTCCCACTGCTCAAGAAACCAACCCTCGATGCCACCTCTCCTCAGAACTACCGCCCGGTCTCCCTACTCCCCTTCCTCTCCAAGACTCTCGAGCGGGCTGTCCACCGTCAACTCTCGGACTTTCTGTCCCAACACTCGCTCCTTGATCGTCTGCAATCCGGCTTCCGCATAGCTCACTCCACTGAGACGGCTCTCCTGGCTGTCACTGACTCTCTCAGCTGTGCTCGGGCGGCCTCCCTCTCCTCAGTCCTCATCCTCCTTGACCTCTCCCCAGCATTTGACAACGTTGATCACTCCATCCTCCTCTCCTGCCTCGATGACCTTGGAATCTCTGTGAGGTGAGGAATCTCTCACCTGGTTCTCCTCCTACCTCAGTGATTGGTCCTACCAAGTGACATGGCAAGGCTCCTCATCCACCCCCCAACCTCTCCTCACAGGCGTTCCCCAAGGCTCCGTTCTGGGCCCGCTCCTGTTCTCTCTCTACACTCGCTCCCTGGGCCCCCTCATCGCATCCCATGGTTTCTCCTACCACTTCAATGCTGTTGATGCCCAGATCTTCCTGTCTTTTCCCTCTTCTGACCCTCTCATCCCCTCTCACATCTCTTCCTGCTTGTCTGCTATTTCCGCCTGGATGCACTCACACCACCTCAAGCTCAACCTCTGCAAATCGGATCTCCTGTTTTTCCCCCACTCTTCCTCTCCTTCTGCTCATTCCCCTTGGAATCCACCACACTCTCTCCTTCTTCTTCCGCTAAAAATCTAGGAGTCACCCTTGATCCTGCGGTCTCCTACACCCAGCACATCACCACGCTGACTTGTACGTGTAGAATCTTCCTGAGCAACATACGCCGGATCTGTCCCTTCCTCACCGAATACTCAACTCAGCTACTCGTCCAGTCACTGGTCCTCTCCCGCTTGGACTACTGCAACTCCCTCCTGCCCGGCCTGCCTGCATCTACTACCCGCCCGCTACAGCTCAACCAGAACTCTGCGGCTCATCTGGTATTCTCTCTGCCACGATTCGCACACGCTACTCCACTGCTCCGCTCCCTCCACTGGCTCCCGATACTGGCAAACATTCAGTTCAAGACTTTGACCCTCACCTACCACTGTCTTGACCACACTGCACCAAGCTACCTTCAGTCACTCGTCTCTCCATACATCCTCTCCAGACCACTGCGTTCCTCCAGTGCCAGAAGGCTAACTCTACCTCCTCTCCACTCTCCTTCCTCCAGAGCCGCTCCTTCTCTTCCCTGAACCCTAAGTGGTGGAACGACCTGCCCACCGAAGTCAAAACAGCAGAGTCCTTGACCTCATTCCGGCACTTACTCAAGACGCATCTTGTAATATTAGTCCTCTATCCCTGCTAGATAGCACTTCACAGTTTTTATTATGCTCCTCGCGTTCTTGATCGTTTTCCTCCTTGCTGCCTTTCCCGTAGCCCTTGACTGTGACCCTACATCTTGACAGCACTTAGCTTTCACCGTCCAGGATGTAGGACCTCACTTACTGTACTTGTGTAAATTGTAAATTGGAATTTGTAAAATATATTAGTTTGAATTGCTATGTTTTAGCTAAATTGAATTTGTAATGATTGATGCCTTGTACTTAACTGTATTTTTGCAGTTTGTTTGCACTTATGTTGTAAGTCGCCCTGGATAAGGGCGTCTGCCAAGAAATAATATTATTATTATTATTATTATTATTAATAATAATAATAATAATAATAATAATAATAATAATAATAATAATAATAATAATAATAATGTTTTATCAAAGGCTTCTCCAAGATCACCCAGCCTCTGAATGCACTGTTGGTGGGCACAGGCTGCCAATGGGTACGGAGCTCCCCCTTCCATAGACCGGACTACAGAGTGTGAAGTGGCTTTTCAAAGCTTAAAGCAAGAACTGCTACAAGCCCCCATCCTTGCTTGTGCAGATTTTTCTTACTCATTCATACTCTATACTGATGCCAGTAATGGAGGCTTAGGTGCTGTACTGGCCCAACAAGAAGGATAGTTGGAAAGGGTCATTGCCTATACCAGTCGTAGCCTACACCCAGCTGAACATAACAATGCAAACTACAGTTCCTTTAAACTGGAGTTTATGGCTTTAAAATGAGCAGTGGTTGAGAAATGTAAAGATTATCTGTGGGGTGCAAAATGCAATAGCAAAATGGCAAAGTTCTGACAAACCTCTGCTAGAGTTTATGGATTTTTTGCACCCATATTTGAACCTGACTGTGTTAAACACATCGCATACTCAAAAACATCAAAACAAATGCTCAGCTTACATTAATGTGTAATATCAGAAAAGAAAATTCAGCTAACAATTGTGTGTACATGTGAGTTTCTCTGTTTTTTCATCAATCAAATCAATAAACCAAAACCAGCAAAGAAGGCAATATAGCAATGTTCTGACACACCTCTGAACCTGACCGTGTTATACACGCAGCATAGAGCAAAGAAGAGAAAATAATAATGATTAAAGAAAATCAGCTAATCAGCTGTGTTTAGGTCAGCGTACAAAGAAGGAAAAATAAAATTCAGCTATTGACATACAGGCAAAGGCAGCAGAGAATACTTTCAGCTGAATGTGTGTGTGTGCGCGTGTGTGTGTGTGTGTACTGTACTTCAATTCAATCAAATGTCATTAAGTCCTTGTTCAACTTGAGGAGAAGTTGATTCTCAAAATTCTGTGAATGAATTGATCCCCTTCTTGGGGTGAAAAGCAAACCTGCTATGCTAAAAAGCCTTTCACATGCTGCTGAAGCTGGCAGGGCTGTGTTGAGCTTTAGTGAGAGGTTACGCACAGCTGGATAGGGGGCCAGTGTATTCACTCCTTCAGCTGTAGCGGCTAGGTATCCATCAAGTTGCTTACTTATCTCATGGGAATGCGTCTGCTTCACATTGGAGAAGAAGTCATCTTCATCAGAAGAGGTTGATGTGGTATCAGGAGACCGAAGACCTTCATCGTGTTCTGGCAGATGTTCCTTGATGTAACTAAGACCTTGATTAAAAACACAGAATCACACAACAAACACATATTTTTGTTATTATTACTCTGTAAGTAAACAACTGAGTGCCTGACACTTAGAAAAGGCTGATCTGGACAATTTCTTGTAAGCTTCTGTCTTATTAGCCCGATCAACATCGACTGTGGAAACTAAATTTAGTAAGTGGCATGCACACCGATGATGTTTCGGCAGCTGATACTGAAGCCCATCATCTTCCTCCAGAATGGCTTCCACATCCATGAATTCCACCTCCTCTTCACCATCACAATCTTCTCCTACTTCTTCTTCGATTGTGCCTTCTGCAACTAACTCTTCATTGTTTTTTTCGTCCTGCTGACCAAAGACACGGAACGCTTTGACGAAATTCGACCCGTTGTCTGTTGTAGTTCTAACAACCTTTAGACTTATTTCATACTCTGCATGAATGTCGGTCAAGGATAGCCTGATCAACTGTCTTGTGAGACACCTGCTTGGTCTCCAGCAGCTTCAGTTGCTTCGGCTTGAAGCCTGTTCCACCTTCTGATGGCCTCTTGCAGGATGTTGAAGTCAGTTGACAGTATTCCTCCAGATGTGTCTCATGCCTTCTCTGTAAAACACAGTATAATATTTCAGTTTACACTATAATAAACTAATAAATATTAGAAAAGATACCCATCATGTAGTCTACATAGCAGTATTATTAATTATGAAGTGCTGGTTCATAATTTTCCAATGGCTCCAGACTCACTTTTTTAATTGGTTTTACTGGTGCAACTAGGGTTGCCAACTGTCTTGAATTAGCCGGGACGTCCCGATTATTGGGCCTAATTTATTTTTCCCGTGCGGGACCTCTCTTGTCCCGTTTATTGAGTGCTGTGCTGATCTGACTGATACAACAGCAACACGACACTTAAGAATGATCACGACAGATCATCATCTGATCATCCCCAGATCTGATCATCATCCAATGACGCGCATAAGACCATACCAATAAACTATAAATTGAGAATTAATTATTCTTTTGGGAAAAATAATTAGATTTTTAATTTGAACAGAATCCTCTGCTGTCTGGTCGCTCCCGGTTCGATCCGGACTCGCGCTAACAGCAGATCCCTTTCACTGTCCGGCCGGGTTTTGATTTAGCCAAATCAGTTTTGGTGAATTTAAACAACGTGATTATTGTTAATGAGTCCAACATCCAGCCACGCAAGAAAACATGCAATCTACCCGAGGGAATAATATGCTGATGTGATTTGCTGCCCAAGAAACATGTCTGATTATTATTAATGTTTTTTAAAAAAAGAAGTCAGGATTATTTGATGAATAGAAAGTTTAAAGGAGATTTATCCGAAATAAAAAAAGGTTTTGTAACATTATAAATGTCTGTCACTTTTGATTCATTTAATGTGTCCTTGCTGAATAAAAGTAGGCTATTATTTTCTTTAATTTCTTTAAAATGTAGTGCATAATGTTACAAAAGCTTTCTATTTCAGATAAATGCTATTATTTTAAACTATGTTTTGTGTGTAATGTGACCTTGTGTGTTTTAGAATTAAATTGTACATAAACAGGTTAAGCAAAACATATATGTTTATGTCTGAGAAACTTTTAAACACATACGAACCTGAAATGACATATACTGTGTGATACAGTACAAATATTTTGACTGTCCCTTATTTTCCTATAAAGAACCACGATTGTCCCGCATTTTTCTTTTCAGAAGTTGGCAACCCTAGGTGCAACTAACTTTAATTTACGTGGACCAGCAAAGTATTTAGGTGCTTCTGACATTCTAACAAGTGCTGCAATATTAGGTCAGGCAAATACAAGACTTTGGGTAGCATATCTCTCATGTATTTAAATACAATTGTAGACTATTTTTTATGGTATAACAAGACAGGTATAAGTACACTCAAGAGCGTTCCCCCACTTGAATAGGCATTTAAGCCTTACAGTTCAACAAACACTGTACTGAACTGTTATTTTTTTTAAAAGCCAAATAGCCCCTGCTCTAGTTATTCGCTCTGGTGAAATAAGTGAGCTGAAATGCCCTGCTTGCAACTAGCATAGCCTACGACTGAACTAATTAGGCTTTTACATTTTTTGTATGGTAAAAAAGACGTTTCGTAGGCTACTCGAGCTCAGACTAGAAAATACAGCTGGCAAATTGGCGGGTGCATGTGGCTTCGACTACTCAAACGTAACCGAGAATGTAAAAAGCTGCATTATCGCAGCTAGCCAATCATTTAGTGCACTTTTCTGTAGCTAGTAGAATCTAGCTTAGAAATGTAAGGAAGTTTATTTATTCAATGTACGTACCTTGACATGCTTCTGCAAGTTGGAGGATGAATTTTTGTAGGCGGTGATGAAGTTCTGTTTTGGTAAACACAGCAAACACTTGAAGCGAAAACTATCATTAACTTGTTCAGAAGATTGAAATAGTCTGGCGAGGTGGGGCCACGGGTTGGCACATTCCCGGGATGGACCTGCTGCATCTTCATCCATTGTTTCGTCCATGATTTCGTCTCTTATCTAAATCTGACCATGGAGTTGACTTTGGCGGAAAGCTGAAGGTGATTGCTGATAGGCTATCCCAATCAGTGGCACCTGCACAATCCAATCATATTTGAGAGGGAAACAACAAATTGAGGGTTTCCGAGATTTTTCTTTTTTCCTTTTTTTTTTTTTTTAGAATAAGTTAATGGTACTTACGGTTATGGATAGAAATGTAGCGGAGTAAAGAGTAAAATATTTGCCTTTCAAATGTACTTGAGTAAAGTCATGAGTACTCCCCAAAAATGATACTCGAGTAAAGTACAGATCCCTCAAAAGTGTACTTAAGTACTGTACTCAAGTAAATGTACTCCGTTACTGTCCGCCTCTGTTGAAATTAAACATCGACCGGGTCGTGAAAATACTAAAGCAAATGTGGTTTCCAGACTTCCATTCAAGCAATCTGACTGGTAGCATCCAGAGAGAGAGATGCTATCAGCAATAAAGCCACCAGATAAGCAAATCTGCAATCTGAATGAGGCAGTAGGCGTTGCTTTAGGAACAGAGAAATGTCAGACTTGGGGCTGGAACCCAAGTTGGTGGAAGGGGTGGGGATCACCCTGCGATCAGTGATGAAGTACATGAAGAGAGCTAGCCCCTCTACAGCTGCTGAGAGAACTGAACCCCCACATGCTTTGAAGATACTATGACAGTGGAAACGTCTGGAACTGAAGGAGGATGTGATCTGTCGCAAGGTATAGGACTCTGGGACAGGTGAGACATTTATACAAATTGTTGTCCCACAGAATAGCACTCGACAACTCTGGGAAAAGTACCATGAACGTGCTGGCCACCTTGGACTGGAGAAGTCCTTGTCTGTTTTGTGAAGGACTTTTTTTTGGCCTGGACAGGAGGAAGATGCCCATGACTGGCTGTTAGCATGTCACCTGTGGAAAGCTAGGCAGAGGGTGAGGCTCCTTTAGACTCAACCAACCGCACCATTATAAATTGTAGCCTTAGATTTCCTTACACCTTCGGACTAGTACCAGAACATTTTCACTGTTCACTAAATTTGCTTGGGCTGTACCAATACAAGACCAGACAGGTCTTACTATAGCTTGAGTTTTATGGCATCAGATTATTCAGCTATTTGGCTGTCCTGAAAGATTCCATTCTGATCAATTTTGAATCTGAACTTGTTAGCAAGCTCTGCCAGTACTATGGTTGCCATAAAAGCTGCAGAACCCCATATCATCCCTAAGGGAATGGGGGCTGCGAGCATTTTTATTCAAACCATCGTGAGTCTTTTGGGGACCTTGGAAATGGAGAAACAGAATAGGTAGATGGATTACCAGAATTAGTCCATGCCTGCAATTCTGTTCATGTGTTTACTGGGTATGCCCCATTTTATCTTATGTTTGGGAGACATGTCAGGCTACCTGTAGACATTTTGCTACATTTTGGGAGATTTTTATATTTGGTACCACTAGTGAGAGAACAGAGGTCAGTATTAAGGAATGGGTACAGAGGTATCATGGGAGGCTAACCTATGCCTATGAAAAAGTAGGGGAGAACATTGGCAGAGCTGCAGAACAGGCAAAAAAAAGCTATAATGTCTGCTAGAGAGGCACCACTCATCCCAGGAGAGCAGGTATTGGTTTTGGATATCCATAGACAGGGAAAAGGAAAACTGGCAGATAGATGGGAGAAAGTGCCTTATGTAGTAATCAGAAGCACAGCCTAACCAACCAAGTCTATTGTCTGAGACCAGAGGGGAGAGAAGGACCTGAAAGAGTCCTCCCCCTGAAAACGCCTCATTCATTACACCAAAATAGATCCCCCAATTGAAATGTGAACCCAGTAGTACCAACCGAAAGACCTCCATTAGCGTGGCAATATTTTTATGGAGTGAATCCAGGCCCACAAGAGAATGTTCCGGAGCAAAGGTGCTCCTAGAGGGAAAATATGGGGAGAACCCCATTAAGGTACTATGATTAAATTGCTCCCTTTCCCATAGCCCTAGTCTGTAACCCTACATCTTGACAGCACTTAGCTTTCACCGTCCAGGATGTAGGAAGTCTCTTACTGTACATATGTAAATTGTAATTGGATTTTGTAAAATGTGTTATTTTGAATTGCTATGTTTTATCTAAGATTGATGCCTTGTACTTCTCTGTATTTTTGCACTTATGTTGTAAGTCGCCCTGGATAAGTGCGTCTGCCAAGAAATAAAAATAATAATAATAATAATAATAAATATTATGGGAAGTGGGATGGCTCCTGGTACAGGAATCTGCAAGCAGGGGTGAGTGTCACAGGGTGTTGTTTGTGTATAATTAATTGAGCACTTTCTTTGTTATTGTGTGATTACACTCATTACTACTTTTATCACTTATTATATTTTAATTGTTTTGTTTATATTTTACACTTTTATATTGCACAAGATTTGTTTTGTATCACTAATTTACACTGATTTGAATAAGGTACACGCTGCACCTGGAGACTGTGTTGTAATGGATGTGCTCTCCCCAGACACAACATGGACCAATGGGACAAACTCTGTTTTACTTCCTGTCAAGCAGCGATTGGATTGAATGGGGAGGTTGTCCCACTTCCTGCACTATAATCACCCTCTGAGTTAAAAGAAGAGAGGCTGGAAAGAGGAGGGGAAAGATGTAGAATACAGAGAAGAAACTGGAACGTGAAGGAGAGGGGCATTGCGGGACGGAGCGAACATTGCAGGTCCAGATGTGCTTACGGCGATCGACTGAACTGATGGCAGGCTGGAGCCTGGGAGCCTTTGTCCAATTTTAAAGTGACAGTTCCATTTACCATGAAAAGCTGTCAGACTACTACATCAAAAGAAAGGGGTGGAAAGCACATCATGGGTGATTATGCCCCCTCATTTTTTTTTGGACTAGGGGACCCTTAATCACCCTTACATACATCTACCCTGCCAAGGTTAATCTGATCCTGAACACCAATGATGGATGTAGTAGTAAGTGCAAAGAATTATATTTTTATTTTCAATGTGGGTTCACAGAGCATTGCCAGGAAGTGTTCAGCTCAGTCACGCTGACATACACAGTGTCAATGCTTCAATGCTTCAAAACTGACATGTGTGTGCGTGTTTATGTGTATGTGTAAACACAAATCATAATGTCTTTCAATAATAAATGATCACATTAATTCAAAATCAGTATTTTGTGAATCCTCCTTCTGTGATGACACTGAGAAGACCCCTCCTGTAGTCTTTTATAAGATTCTGGCACTTCTCAGGAGGGGGTTTTGACCACTCCTCCTGGCAGAATTTCTCCACTTCAATGTGATTTCCTTTTTCTTGCTTGAGTTCACACCACAGATGTTGGATCAGATTTAGAAATCATCTATTTTTTTACAATGTATGAAGGGTGTGAATACATTTGGAGGCCACTATAAATATATATATATATATATATATATATATATATATATATACAGAGGCTGTGTCTTCAGAATAAAAGATACTGTGTGCAAGTGTAGCCCTGTTGCTTTGGAGTAAGAAAAAAAGGTTACTGAAATCATTTTTGTTGGTACTGACTGGCCGTTCGTGAAAGATGTCATAACCGATATAAATGAAGGTTTTGATACCTTGATCAAATATGTTGAAATGGACTGTATTAAAATGAGACTGTGTTGGATTATGGATTATATTTCCCCCTTGAAGGATGGTGATGACGCTGAAACAGATGACTTGTGGCAGTTTGGTGGTGGGACTGGAGCACTCTTCTAAGAGGGCGGGCTATCGTGATGTAGTGAAGAGACAGTATAAAAAGCGCATCACCACCCAATCAAGGCTTAAAGAGAATGTCTTACCTGAAACCGATGGATGTCGACAATCCCGGGATCTACCTTGGTTCTATTCACACGATTTTGTATACATGCCTGAAACCTCTGGCTGCGACCACCCTCCGGGACCTCAACCCCCGATTCCGCAAGACGAAACAGGATGCTTTGCGATGGACGTCGAAGCTAGTCTCTGGGATGCACAGGCTCAGGAGATCCTGAACGGTTCTGCTTTTGCTGCACTGTCTATCGTGGACTCGTGTCAGGATGAGGGTGTTCCAGCGGTTGTAGAAACAACCCACAGCCCGCTGAGCGACCCAATGAGCACGCCCCAGGGGCATGATGAAGACGATGGATTTATGGCATGCGGGTCGATGTAAGCAGAGTTGTTAAAAGTGCCCTGGTGTATATTCTGCAGGCTCTCATCGACCGAACCCTGAAATCAGTCTGTCAGGGTTGTGAAGTGAATCACCCCAGCCAGTTGAGGCACAGCTGTCTGTTTGAACCAGGAATTGTTTCTTATAATGAGCGATTGACACTAGGTAAATGACGACCGTGGGATCGCATCTTCCTAGTGCACATCAAAGACGGACATCTGCTTTGTATCCATCACCTCTTCACGGGAGGACAGATCGTAAACGGACCCGGACCTGTATCTTCTGATTGGATGAACGGCCATAAGATGTTATGTCATTTTCCTATAAAGTTGTACTCATGTTTGTAAACATGAAGGAATTATTCCTGACGTGGGGCTTCCGAGCCGGCTTGATTAAAGTTCTATTTGCTTTATCTCAACGACTTCTACACTTATTTCCGAGACGGTTTTACAGACATTACTTACCCTCAGAGAATAGTCTTTTGTTATGTTTTTCAGCCTCTTGAAAGTTGCTTGCTCTTGATGGTAAAATAAAACACATTCTGGAAGTGGATGGTCTCTCGTTGTCTAGGACCACGTTTCTTACAGCTGTTAAAAAATAATAAGTTTTAAAAATTACAGTTGGACCCTTGAGCAATGTACTCCATATAGATTACACCAATGAAAGACCCCGCTGTATAAATGGGGACAAATAAGTACCGATAATGTGATGTAAGATAATTTAGTTCTTACGTAGTCAGATCTCTCGTCTAGGCACAGTAGCTTCTCTTGGTACCTCGATAACAGTGATCCTTTCGGCAGACTCTGTGTAATTAAATCAAAACATTAACACACACACACACACACACACACACATACACACACATTATATATATATATATATATATATATATATATATATATATATATATAACAGCTACCTTAAAGCACAAACACAGCAACGCACAGCAACGCACACACACACACACACACACACACACAAGCTCCTATACAAACAATTAAAGCATACCTTCGTTAATTACAGAGCCATTCCAAATTATTGCCTCCGCGTTGGGTATTAAAGATTGTTGACTGTCTGTAAAATAAGGTTACAGTTCTTGAAACAGATGTTATATCCTTATTTACCTAACATGAGTATAATGCATGCCGCAACAATGAAAGGAATCTGAAGATTTACCGAAAAATTAGTTCAAGTCAAAGTCTGTGATGCTGTTTCCGGCCATTGTAGTTCTTCAGTAGCAGACGTCTTCTCTTCACTTCACTCGGGAGGTGTGGATGATGCATCAAGATGGCGCCCTAACCATATATTTATGCCTATGAATCTGCGGTGGGGGGCATTTTTCTGGGACACCCCCAGACTTTCAGTCGCCTTGTTAAACACACCCCACAACCAATCAGCTCTCTCAGCGGCATAATTCAAATGAGCGCCAAGCCTAGGATGTTTAGCATTTTAAAATCATTATTTCAACAACGGCTTTATCTAAGCCTCGGGATGTTTTAAAATGAATTAATTAATTCCTGGTCCAGCCCAGGTTATTGATTGGACACAGGCATGTTTGGTATCAAAACGTGTAGCAACTAATCAGAAAGCGTTTAGATCAAACAAAAGAGTTATTTGGACTTTTGATACACGTTTGATAAATTATATCGGTTAAAAGGATTAGACTATTTTGATTTCACCAAGCGGTCAGATCTGTCTCTAGGGGGCTATTAGCATAAAGCCCCCCCCCCCCCTCCCTCATTGTGAGCCACGTCACATTGAGGGACAGCACACAGGCCTCAAGCCCCAAGCATTCATTTTAAACTCAGACTTCACGTTATGCGTTTTGTGAGAGAGAGAGGGAGAGCGCGAAAATACATTTTAAAAACTTTCACCCTAAGCACTTTACTTAGATTGCTAGAGTAATTTAATGAGGTCTAAAGATTAAGAATGTAAGAAAATAATGTGGTATATTGTAACATTTTAAAGCCAGGATAAGGGACTGCTAAGAAATTGAACAATATCTTAAGTTTAACTTTTAAGACAGTTAGAAGGCCTTTACTAGAAGGTGTTTAACTAAAAAAAGAATGAACTGATTACAAGATACAGTAGATAGATAGATAGATAGATAGATAGATAGATAGATAGATAGATACAGAGAGAGAGAGAGAGAGAGAGAGAGAGAGAGAGAGAACTATTACTGAAACAATGGAGTTATTCTAACTTAAAACTATCTTTTTTTAATTTAGGGTGGGATGGGGTCACAACCAACAGTACCTGAAACATTCACACTCTGAACATTCACACTCTCCGGGCAAGAACAAAGGCCTGCAGAACTAAACTGAGTTTGTGTAGGGAGGGGGGATCATGGGGGATTACACTTCCGGGCTAGAAGGAGGGGGGTGGGTCATTGAGGGGGGATTACGGCGATATGGGTGTACATTTCCGTCCGGATATGACGTAGGAATAATAAATAAGTGACGTCACATGCCATAAAATAGCTGGCAATGCCTATGGATCCCCCATTCTACTCAGGGGATTGGCAGTGGAGTAATTGACTGACCAAGCATGGCGGCCGGTTTGGAATTGATGGGGTTTCCTTTTTGTTTGGTTTGTGCGGGACTGCATAGGGGGGGGTTAGCAACGCGGGACTGTAATCTTGGCTACCCAAATCTATCGTGCTGAAATCACTCCTGACTACAGCTTGCTTGCAGCAGTGTTTGGGAATATGGTGACTTTGTTTAAACTTTCTGCTCCCTTCAGAACTGAGCTGACTATAATACGGTGGAACAGTGTTGGGCGACCGGCTCGTATTTCGGGGTCACTGCGTGGTCTGGGGGCTGGTGTGTCAGTGCCTTAATTGCCACTGATTAGTGCTTATGCAATGCCTGGACCCACGGGGACTTTGAATGTATTATAGTGGTTTGTAGGGAGTGTAAATTATATGTTGATTGTTGCCAGGACGAAAGGCAGAGTTTGTAACTAGAAGCAAGGGCTTTGCCTGTTAACTGCCTACACTGCTGCTACTTAGTATTTATTGAATGTCAATGACTAATTGCTTTGCCTGTTAACTGCCTACACTGCTGCTGTTCAGTATTTATTTAATGTCAATGACTAATTGCTTTGTCTGTTAACAGTCTACTCTTGTTATTGAGTAGTTATTGAATATTCATGACGTGTCTCAATTGCTGTTCATATTCTGGGCTTTTGGAAAGTATATTGTTTACTAAATCTAAGGGTTGTGTTGTGGGTTTGGTGGATGGTCTCCATTAGTGCGTCCCTGGCTTTATAGGGTGTAGTGGGAAGAGGGGGTTTAGTTTCCCGGTATTTCCAAAATTGCTTAATTAATTGCTTAATTGCTTAATTACTGCATCCTAGTAACGGTATTAATGTTAATTAAATTGGTGAATGTATTTATTTGCCTGGCACCCTGGTAAACTGCCGCTATACTGTGATACTGGCACCACTCGCATTAAGTGTCCTGAAACTTCACTGGTAACTGAAGAATTTTAAAATCCTGATAACTCTATGAATGGGATGACATTTATACACAAGATAAGAGGCATATGAATGTTCCTCTCTGACAGGCTGGTTTCTCATGTGTGGTTTATTTTACATTTAAGATATAGAATCCATTGATGCGGGCTCTAACATTTGATAGATGACCATGAATTAAGTTATGCATCCCAGGCAAACTATTTCGATCCATGAAGTGCTCTCTTCAAATGTTAGAGCCCAGCCTATAGGCATGTGCAGCACTTGCATCCAGCATCTGGTGCTTGGTATACACTGTCTTCAATCTGGTAACTGGTTATTTGGCAGTTCAAATCTGGGAGGACAGTCCCAGGATCCTCTGCACCTGGGGACTGATGTGTGCAGCCTCCCCAAAAGTGTTGGTTTAGGCTCAAAAGTATTATATTAGATACTTAATAAGCGGTAACTCTTAGCAGCCATTTCCAAACTTTTTTATACATCAAAATAGAATAATAATATAATGATGAATAGAAATTATTATGTCTTGAGATTTATATATTCATGTAATATAACATGGAGCTTCACAAAGATCAATCTCCCTCTCTCCTATGTTAACAAATGCCAAGCAGAATGTATTTATGACAAGTAGATATGGCAGAAATCAGCAGTTTTGAATTCTGAAACATTTACATCTTCATCTCCTATCGCCTAGTGAACCTGTGACTGTCAATGCAAACTGATGTTTTCCCATAATTTCCTCTTCACTGCACAGTATCCAACACAACCCAGGTTTCCTCTGGCTCCAGAGAGGTGACTATACATATCTACACAACAAACATAAAAATAGTTAGTCATAATTACCCTTAAGGTTACTCTTAAATTTTTAGTTTTGTCCTGCAGGCTAAATAATGGTGACTGTCCATTCAGATTCAGCTGATCAGGGTCAAATGAGGTTACAGGTATTCAGTAAGCGGTCACTGTAGAGTTTAAATTCATGGCATTATAGATTTGTCATTTATTCATAACAGGAGCACCACGGTAATGCGACAGTGTCTGCGGCTATCTGTGTTACAGGTGAAGACAGCACTGAGGGGCCACAGCTGTATGGGCTGCACTGGGAGCAGAGCTCAGGTTGGGGAGAATCCTCATTATCTCAGCACAGGGAGTACAGTGCTGGTGGGAGGGAGGCCTGGAGACTTGCCTGGGTGCAGTCTTGGTGTGGAAGCTGATGTTCTCATAGTCATCTTCATCCTCCTCTATTGGTGCGCTCTGGCACTGCTCTCTGTCTGAGGGGTGTGGATGTCTCACATTTGCATATATGTCCTCCATGACTGCCTGTGTACAGTTGGGAACAGGCACTGAGAGTGAGCCCACACCGTGATCTCTTACCTTCTCTCTGGTGTGTGATCACATTAGGTAAACACATTGCTGTATCTTACAGCACACAGTAAGAAACAGTCAAAGTTATAAATGCACAATGAGAACAGCCTGCATAAACAAACATTTACTGATTTCATTACTAGAATGACAGATTGATAAAATAAGCTTTCTTGCATTGTTTTTTTTTCTGTGAATCTCTGTGTTGCAAAAAACTGCATATAGAGTAACTCAGCAGACATACAAAATGTTGAACAAGAACTGCATGAGAACTGAGAAGTGGTTTTAATTTGTTTTGTTGATGTTAAAAGAGCACATTTATATGTTATTTTCCTTTCTTGCTGTGTGTGTAAGTGCTGAATTACACTGTGAAGGGGTCAATATCTCTCTGTAAGTTGTAGTTGTGTTTATTATTGTGTGATTTTGGGGTATAAGAACAAATGGCATAGGTTTGGTTTCAGAATTGTTGTGGGTGTGACACCTATGCCTATGGAGCCAGGGAAACATTGGGGGGGACTATTATTATTTATTGCTTAGCAGACGCCCTTGTCCAGAAATACAAAGTGCAATGATACAGTGCAGTTCTCGAAACACTGGGAGAGCTAACTTATTTATTTTACAATTAACTTTGAATTTGAATTAGAAAGCCTGTGAAGTACCAGGGGACACTATACAGGCAGCATTGAATACTAAGCACCTAGACTGTACTGTGGAAGACCCGGAAAGCTGCCGGCAATGATCACCATAAACTCATCATCAATATCATCATCACTATAAAACAACCCTGCCTCCCTCCAGAGAGTGCAGAGTACCTGAGGGCAAAAGCAACCAGGGTGTTTTGTCATTTTACAGAGTGATAAGGAGGGAGAGAAGAAACCGCAAACTGACTAACTGGTTTTTTGACTGCCTGTATGAAACCCCGATTTGGAAAACCAACCTGGACCGGCTTACGAAAATGATTACCGTGTTTACCCCACTTCACTATAACAACTACAAGACTGTCTCTCCCTTCACTTTACCCATTCCTGTCTCACTATTCAGTTTACATTTCTTGCCTGAAAAAAACTCACTCACGGTGGCACAGTGCTGTGTTTAGAACTCATGTGCGAAAGGGTTAAAAAAACAAATTGTCTGAACCTTTACCTGATTCTCTGTCTCTCTGTTGCTCTCCTCTTCTGACAGACCACCCATCCTCCTTTGGAGCACACAATACATAAAGAGCAAAGCAAGTAAATCTGTCAGCTTTTGTAACACTATAAAACTCCCCTTTCAAATATCCAGAGTATAACAGAGATCACATGATGTCAAAAAACAACAGGACTAGCATCCCTAGATCTCACAGTCCACTTCTTGTTGATGGTTTCTGAAAATAGTCATACATACATTTTGCTTTGACAGTTCAAAATATACAAACTCACACACATGCAGAGTTGATGCCACTGACCTTCTGACACAGATGAGAATCACTGCAGTGACAATACAGACCAACAGCACACTCCCCAGGACAGCTGGAAGCACTGTCTTCTGCTTGGCTGGAAATCAAAGCAAAAGAGAAAACTGAATCATAAGGTATTTTACATAGATGGACTGAAATTCTAAGGGATTATGGGTCAATGTACATCTACGCCATCATGAGGGAGCACTAATCGCCAGAACAGTGGCAAGAGAGCACAATGGAATGTACTCCAACCCCAAGGAACTCAAGCACCAGATATAAAGAGCAGGAAGAACTCAGACCTGCTCAAATGACATAGCAGAATTTAAAACAGGTAAAGTAAGGGATGGTGCAGCGCTCACCACATCCAACCTGTAAAATACGAATAAAAGTAAACAGTGTAGAGCGGCTTGCTGCAGCACACACCTCAAACAATAGAGCACCTCGTAAGAGAACACATGATGTGCTTCCAGCAGTGCCAAACCATGCATGGAATGAGATCAGAGTGCATGCATCTCCCCCCACTCACTTAGCAGACATCAGCCAACAGGAACGTTGTCTTCAAAGAAACAAACTTCAAATCAACAACCTGAAGTGGCTCGAAGGAGGGCCTTGGAAAGTGCCTCCAGCACATCATCAAGGCACCACAAAGGATGTTTGTGACACACAGGGGGGCGAAGATGCCGCACCCTTCTCAAATACTGTGAAGCCAATGGGGATCAGGTGACACACTGTCAATGCTAGGATAGCAAGCAGAATCACTGCCAGGTAGACTTTGCGCACGGATGGGGACTTGCCCCCATCC
This sequence comes from Amia ocellicauda, assembly GCF_036373705.1. Classification (NCBI taxonomy): domain Eukaryota; kingdom Metazoa; phylum Chordata; class Actinopteri; order Amiiformes; family Amiidae; genus Amia; species Amia ocellicauda. The sequence continues at coordinate 29,642,620 of NC_089861.1, read as the reverse complement.
AGCGGCTCCTGTAGAATTTGCAGTTGACTGCTATTTCTAAGAAATAGGGTCATAGCCATCATAAAATCGAGAACTGAGGAGAACTCTCGGAAGTTTCTCAAGCACACGGCTTATTTCCCAATGAAAAAGCCCTTATTTTCAAGATCACGCAATTTGTTTCAAAAAACGCAAGGAAAGGAGCCTTTTTCCCAAGATCTGTCGAGAAACTCAAGCTCTTGACACACCACTCGATGGAGAAACCTCGAGTCTCAAGATCCGGTCATGGAATCTCAAGCGAGTCAAGTCTCAATATCGAGTCTCGAGAGCATCAAGCAGGTTGGTGTACACTGGGGCGGTGCACGCCGAAGAGACGCTGGGTCAAGCTGGCCCTGGGAAGTGCACACAAAGAGGCTGCAGCTCTCAAGTAGTGACTATATCATAGGAGAGAGAGCGGAAGCTGGACTGAGCACCAAATTAATCTGTGGTAACTGCGCAGTCACTCAGGAGTACACCACACAGATGTGGAAGCGAGCCCGACCTGAGCGAAGTATGCTGATTGTGAAGTCCCTGGAAGGCGCAAATTGCCAGCTTCCAGTCAGAAGACTCTTCTTACGGTGGTAAGTACAGAGTCTAAATATATTGCTAGAAGGGTTTTCATGAATGTCCGTGTCCAAGGTGACTATACAATATCCCTTTCAGATAACTGTTTAGAAATTGAAACATTACTGCTGATGATGTAAAAATAAGGAAACTTAAATGGTGAATTCTTATTGGCACTGACTTTAAATTGTTTAAGTAAATAAAGAGTATTCAGCACTAGGTGAGCTGTCTCTCAGGATCTTAATTAACCTGTGGATATACAGCTTACCTTAACAGGTATACAATTATGTTCTTATTCTTTTATCGCCATGTTCATAAGAAGAACATTTTGTGATTCACAGTAGTACTGCCCTGTCTCCAGAGTTTATAATGTGGAAGGTTAATATTTGCCCTTTATTTAAGTCTTTATTGTAATTGGTCTAAAACCAGGTGTAGTTCTCCACTGGTGGGGTTGCATTGCTGCTGCAGGTCAGGGTGACAGAACTGCCTTCCACTATTTCACCAGAGGGGCTGACTGACACTGAGGTGTCCTTTGGGGCATCTGGAAGAGAGAACAGTCTGTGATCATTCAAGGTTTGACTGAACACATTGTCCAGGCAGTGAAGCCCCAGAGTGAAGGATGAAGGTCCAGGAGGTCGTGGGTTTGTTTCCCAGCTGGAACACTGGACACTGTGTGACCCCAGGGAGGTCAATGACCCCTCTGACCTTCAGCAATATCAGATCAGTAGAAAATATATACTCACAATGTATGTCCACAGATACAGCTGTAGAGTTGTGAGCTCCATGTTTATTCTGTGCTTCACAGTAGTACTGCCCACTGTCTCCAGAGCTGATCTCTGCAATGGTCAAACTCTGCCCTGATCCTTTCTCCCAGACAGCAGTTCCATTGGTCTTAAACCAGGTGTAGTTCTGCACTGGTGGGTTTGCATTGCTGCTGCAGGTCAGGGTGACAGAACTGCCTTCCACTATTTCACCAGAGGGGCTGACTGACACTGAGGTGTTCACTGGGGCGTCTGGAACATAAATTAAATATGTTGTATACATTTAAAAATTGTATTTCTGTTTACCAAAGTTAAGTAAGATATTAATGATTATCATGGGGGGTCAGCACCAATACTGAATACATTTTAATATTTTTGGGCAAAATCAAGTATTAATTAAACTGTTCCCTTCCTGGTGATATTGAAATGTTTTTGTGGGCACCTGGCCAACAGCCAGTCATCATCCACTTTTTTTTTTTTTTTTTTTTACAAAGTTGTGTCCATCATTATTGAAGTCCTCAACAATTCAATGAAATAGTGAAGATTTAAAGTAGCAGATTTAACCATTAAAACAAATCAAATCAAAGCAAAGGCCTTGTAAACCTGGATGAGAACTGGAATTGTAATTATCTACAAAAGCTTCCAAATTTAAATTAAACATAGTTTAATTAAATTAAACAAAGTTGAACATAGGCAGTAATTGAAAGTACTTACAGTTGACATCCACAGTGAACCCTTGAGATTGTGTCTCTCTGTACTCTTTTAAAGCACAGGAGTATTTTCCAGAGTCCCCATAGGAAACACGATTAAAGTGCAGTGTGTTGGCTGGTGTCTGTGTGTGAGAGATGGGCCGGCCATTCTTAAACCAGGTGAGCTCTGTCTGAGTTGGAGAGCAGCTCCCTGTGTCACAGGTCAGGGTCAAACTGTCTCCTTCTCTCATGGCTGTTTTTGCTACTTTCGTGCTCATTTGCACTTGTAATTCTGCAGGAAATGATAGAGTATGTATTACATTTTCAACCCTTTGATATATTTTCAACTACTGTAAAAGTGGCTTCACCTTAAGCAGATCTTTACATAGATGACCGTCTCTTCAGCACTACTTAAAGCCAGCCTCGGTCTCCATTAAAGTGTAATGAGTGAGTTACTGCTACGTTGTGCCACTATTGCTACAAAGAAGGAGAGGTAGCAAATTATACAGATGTTCAATCAAAATCAATGTAATTCTAGTAATTTACATAATCCTCATTATATATGCATACAGTAGGTGTGCTATAATGAGTTTTGGACAACAGTTTTCAAATCTTATTCAAACTAATCGGAGTGCTGGGCAGTTATTATTTTACTGACTCCAGTCATTTGATTCTGCCGAGTCTCGTGAATTGATTCAGATTAATTCAATGCACTGATTCACTGAAACAGAAACCCTCAAAGGAGCCTGATTAATTTCACCGTAGGTTGTGCTGAGTCCGATTAATCTAATTCAGTATATTTGTTGCTCTACAACTCAAACAACAGATTTGTGCTAAATTCAAGGAATCTCCAATCTTACCACAGACAGAAAGAGACACTCCAGTGGTACCAGTATATTTAAAGTCACCATTGGTTTCAAATCTGAATCTAAATGTCCCATTGTCAGTTGTTCTTATGTCTTTAATCTTCAAAGTGCAGTTCTTCACATTATCCCCCAGATACTCAGTCCTGTGTTTGTAGTCAGGACTGACAGAACTCCCTCCACTCTTATAAACATATTGGATGCCAACACAGTATTCATTGTCCTGACACCACATCACTTGTTTAACCTCTTGAACAGTAGCAGGGTAACTGTAAGAACAGGGAAACACCACAGAGGAGCCTCTCACAGTACAGATGGATTGCTCTGGATAGGACACACCCCACTCACTGCTGAGGACACCTGCAGAAACACCAGGCCAGTCGTCAGCATTGGCCAGTTAGAGGTACAGCAGTGCTCAGGATAATGAGTGTAACTATATTCATATACAAGTATGCATGTATAGATGTATGCATTTGCAATAATGCAGACAAGCTGTATATATTCACAAGCACTCAGTAAGAGCTAAACTTATATATATATACACTCACCTAAAGGATTATTAGGAACACCATACTAATACTGTGTTTGACCCCCTTTCGCCTTCAGAACTGCCTTAATTCTACGTGGCATTGATTCAACAAGGTGCTGAAAGCATTCTTTAGAAATGTTGGCCCATATTGATAGGATAGCATCTTGCAGTTGATGGAGATTTGTGGGATGCACATCCAGGGCACGAAGCTCCCGTTCCACCACATCCCAAAGATGCTCTATTGGGTTGAGATCTGGTGACTGTGGGGGCCAGTTTAGTACAGTGAACTCATTGTCATGTTCAAGAAACCAATTTGAAATGATTCAACCTTTGTGACATGGTGCATTATCCTGCTGGAAGTAGCCATCAGAGGATGGGTACATGTTGGTCATAAAGGGATGGACATGGTCAGAAACAATGCTCAGGTAGGCCGTGGCATTTAAACGATGCCCAATTGGCACTAAGGGGCCTAAAGTGTGCCAAGAAAACATCCCCCACACCATTACACCATCACCACCAGCCTGCACAGTGGTAACAAGGCATGATGGATCCATGTTCTCATTCTGTTTACGCCAAATTCTGACTCTACCATCTGAATGTCTCAACAGAAATCGAGACTCATCAGACCAGGCAACATTTTTCCAGTCTTCAACTGTCCAATTTTGGTGAGCTTGTGCAAATTGTAGCCTCTTTTTCCTATTTGTAGTGGAGATGAGTGGTACCCGGTGGGGTCTTCTGCTGTTGTAGCCCATCCGCCTCAAGGTTGTACGTGTTGTGGCTTCACAAATGCTTTGCTGCATACCTCGGTTGTAACGAGTGGTTATTTCAGTCAAAGTTGCTCTTCTATCAGCTTGAATCAGTCGGCCCATTCTCCTCTGACCTCTAGCATCAACAAGGCATTTTCGCCCATAGGACTGCCGCATACTGGATGTTTTTCCCTTTTCACACCATTCTTTGTAAACCCTAGAAATGGTTGTGCGTGAAAATGCCAGTAACTGAGCAGATTGTGAAATACTCAGACCGGCCCGTCTGGCACCAACAACCATGCCACGCTCAAAATTGCTTAAATCACCTTTCTTTCCCATTCAGACATTCAGTTTGGAGTTCAGGAGATTGTCTTGACCAGGACCACACCCCTAAATGCATTGAAGCAACTGCCATGTGATTGGTTGGTTAGATAATTGCATTAATGAGAAATTGAACAGGTGTTCCTAATAATCCTTTAGGTGAGTGTATATATATAAATATATATATATATATATATATATATATATATATATATATATATATATTTGCATCTGCGATTACACGATTTGCTGATTTCAAAAATGCATCTGACATTTCTGATATCTGGAATTCTGAATGGAATACTTTTTATTTCTTATCTAAAATGCAATGTGATTGAATGAGCAGCTCAGCAAGCAGATGAGTCACAGATCACCAACTAAGAAAAAATATTTAGAGAATTTAAGAGAAAAGAGATTTAGAGAAAGCATTCATTTAATATGCATAACACAAATAATAATCCTACTTTCAATGAGAATGAAATGCGTTTTCCCAGGATTAAGGCATTTCAGAAAAATACTGGATTTAGCAAGGTGCCCACTAACCAAGCAATATGTTATGGATAATGGAATATACTGCTGCATAAACTATATATTTAATTCAGGATCTCAGAATTACCACAACATAGTTATGTGTCAGACATCAGTGTTCATTAAGTGATTAAACTGCTGTCTGTTCTGTAGTCTGTGATGTGTGTTTAATCAGACACTGCAGTGGAGTGACTGAAATGATCAGTGCCAGTGATATACATTTTTAATTATTTTTATTTGAAACAGGCTGTTAAGAATCATCACAGTAAAGAGCCGGTATACATTCATTTGAGAGAAGTCAGTGTTACCAAGTAGGAGGAGCAGAGTCGCCCCCAGTAAGCGCAGTGTCTCTTCAACACCCATAGCTGCTGCTTCAGTTCTGTCCTTCTGCTCTCTGTCAGTGATGAGGTGTTAGACCACACTCCTATAGGGGGGTCACTGCAGAGACACAGGAAAAAAGAGATGTAGACACACAGTTTAAACACTTCCGGAAATCTTTTCACTCATTATTAAGAACACTTAATAACATAAAAATATTGTTACATGTGTGTCTGACAGGTGTGTCTGGCCCAATATGTATTACAGAGAGACAGAAAGAAGAAACAGGCAACTTAAACTGCAATTCATTTCCATTTACAGTACTGTGCAAAAGTTTTAGGCAGGTGTGAAAAAATGCTGTAAAGTAAGAATGCTTTCAAAAATAGACATGTTAATAGATTATATTTATCAAATCAACAAAATATGCAAAGTGAGTGAACAGAAGAAAATTCTACATCAAATCCATATTTGGTATGACCACCCTTTGCCTCCAAAACAGCATCAATTCTTCTAGGTACACTTGCACACAGTTTTTGAAGGAACTCGGCAGGTAGGTTGGCCTAAACATCTTGGAGAACTAACCACAGTACTTCTGTGGATTTAGGCAGCCTCAGTTGCTTCTCTCTCTCCATGTAATCCCAGACAGACTAGATGTTGAGATCAGGGCTCTTTGGGGGCAATACAATGACTTCCAGGACTCCTTGTTCTTCTTTATGCTGAAGATACTTCTTAATGACTGTTGCTGTATGTTAGGGGTCATTGCAATATAAATTTGGGGGCAATCAGATGCCTCCTGATGGTATTGCATGATGGATAAGTATCTGCCTGTACTTCTCAGCATTGAGGAGACCATTAACTTTTGCACAGTATTGTGAATAGTCTCAGTAGACAGAATTCTCTGCTAGCCCAGGTTGTAATGCTGCTCCTGTCAACTATACTTATATGTTTGTTTTTAGCAAGCTTGAGAACACATCCTTCAATTCATTCTCATCCAAATTTACTTTTATGGAGAAATTAAGCTTTTTCTATACCAATGGAGCTAAAGCAGAACCCACTAGAGCAAAAAACACTTCCCGAGTATGGATATATAGAATACCCAAAGATGAAATGACCAAAGAACATTACAGCAGAAGGCTGCAGAACTTCCAGAACTTTATTTTATTGATAAACTCTGCTAGTCCCCTAAATACATTTTTTTTAGAACTACCACAGGACACACATACAACACTTTGATAACTTCTTACCCATACTGAACATTAAATATATACAAGTATAATATGGTAGAACTGTGGCAAATGGCAAATTTCCCCCTTTATTAACCAATTAATTAACCAACTTAAATCACACATCATTGTCTCAGACCATTTACACAGAAATCTACACAGCAGTATCCTCCACCTGGGATTGAAGCAACTACCCTCCATACTGAAGTCCAGAGCCATAACCACTACTCCACAATGCTATCCTTCCTCTTACCCTCTTGTTATTGTACTGATTTGTATTTTAATCATTATGCAAATCTGAGGATATGCAGAGATCAATGCACAGCTCTGTGCTGCTGTATGGTGTCAATGCTGTATGTGACTCACAGTGGCTCCAGGTCCCTTGGGTTGCTCAGTGTCGTGTAGAGAGCTCCGCACTCACAGGCTGTGCTGTGCACTCTGACTGCCTGAGGGCTACCAGTGACAATTGAGCATGAACGCATCATCTTTATATAGCACTGGATTTTGTTTACTTCCCTGAAATGCGCAGCCCAGTGCGGGAAGTCACAAGACAGAGAGATCAGAAATAATGTATAGAATTCATGGTGGAGAGCAGCAGTATGCAGTCTAAAATGCAACAGAAAAATAAACTAGTGTCAAAAAAAAGAAAAATCAACTCAGTCACAAATTCAAAGAAACAACTCCATTTGGTTTGATATCAGTTTCAATTAAACATTTGCACCACTATCAGATGAACCAAGCAGGTCATCATTTTTGGAAGGAAGCCCAATTTATTATTAGTAGTAATAGTAGTATTAGTATTGATTTATTTATTAACAGACACCCTTATTCAAAATAAGAACATTACAAAAGTGCAATAAAAGTTAAAAATTACATAGCGTATAGATACAAATCCAGTTGTTAATACAAATTCTACATCCTAGATTGTAATAGCTAATAGGTGCAGCCAAAATGTGAGTCATAGATAAGAGCTCAGGGGAAGGGGACATAGGGGAAATCAAAATAAACACTAGTACTAGCAATGTAAAAGCAAGTAGTATAATTAAACATTATATAAAGTGCAGATTTACAGGAGAGCCAAGCCACACAGGGGAATAAATTACTAAATTACAGGTACAGTCTGAACAGATGCATTTTGAGTCATCGCAGTCAAGGACTATGCTGTCCTGACTTCAGTGGGAATATTGCAGGAGTAAATAACTGAATAAACTACAGTAAAAGAGTTGCAAAATTATGTGTTAGTCACTGCAGGCAGGCTGAAGCTGACAAGAGTTGTAACCACTTGTCTGTGGGTGGTGCTGGTTGGGGGTGGCGTGGTAATGCAACAGTTTTACCAACAGAGAAAAATAGTAATATATATATACATACACAGAAGTAAAGTTACAATCTTTATTACCGTACAAAAGTCCTGTTTTAGAAATCTGTGCATTTAACCTTGGGAAAGTTCAAATGAATGACACATTAAGGGTTTCATTGTCAAGACAAAATCAACCATTGCAACCAAATAAATTACTATATTTGTTGGTAGACGCCCTTAACCAGGGTGACTTACGGGATACACAAGCAATAAAAAAGTGCAATAATACATTACAAGATTACAGACCAAGCATAAACCAACAGTTTCAAAATTACAGAAGTGCAAGTCATAGGGATGAAAAGGAGCAGCTCTGGAGGAAGGGGAGTGGAGAGGAGGCAAGTTAATCTTCTGGTGCATGAGGATTGGTGAGGATGTACGGAGAGGTCAGGGTCTGAAGGTAGCTCAGTGCAGTCTGGTCGACACAATAGTAGGTGAGGGTCAATGTCTTGAACTGGATGCGGGCCAGTATTGGCAGCCAGTGGAGGGAGCGGAGCAGTGAAGTAGCGTGTGCAAATTGGGGCAGAGACACCAGAGAAGTTCTGGATGAGCTGGAGCGGGCGGGTAGTAGAGCAGGCAGGCTAGCCAGGAGGGAGTTGCAGTAGTTCAGGCGGGAGAGAACCTGGGTCTGGACAAGCAGGTGAGTCAAGTAGTCAGTGAGGAAGGGTTGGATTCTGTATATGTTGCTCATGAGCCAACAGGTGCGTGTCAGTTTGGAGATGTGTGGAGAGTAGGAGAGTGCAGCGTCAACCCTGATTCTTAGAACAAGAGTGTGGTAGTGTGCAGATGACAAACAGAACAAACGAAGACAGATTACAGAACATACACTTATGGGACTTAATTGAAAGAGTGAAAATGTTCAAATGGCAATGGGCCAGACACATCGCAAGAAGAACAGATGAAAGATGGCCAAAGGATGCAATCAAAAGGATCCCAGGAGATGGAAAAAAGACAAATAAAAGAAGGGAAGATGAAACTTTGTGGACATGGCATTCAAAAAAGGAAGCTATAAACTGAAGCAAGTGGAAACAGCTTGGGGAGGCCTTCATCCAGTAGTGGATCAAAATAGCCTGACTATCATATAAATTATGGATATTCTTTAGAGTCTCACAAAACTTCAGATATCCATGAAGACTCCATCAAATCTATCAATCCTTACAAATGCAAACATTTTAACTAGCTATGAAAAGGAAAATTGGAAATCTAGTTTATGGTTTGGTATGGTCTGTTGCAGTGTGTTGTGAATGGTCGGCATTTCAGTTTTGTGCATATTAAACAGTCAGCTTTAACAGTTCAACACTTGCCTGTGTGGGTGGGTGGGTGCAGGTGTATGTTTGAGGTCAGTGTTTGACCAGCTAATGGAAAATAAGACATAACTAGATTTAATCAGTGATCAGTTTTGGTGAACTAAACACTTGTTTAACTGTTATTAGTGCATCTCCAGTACTTCTCTGGTCAGTCAGTGATCAGAGCCGAGTCTGTGCAGGAGCTCTCTTCACCCAGGACAGAGGACTACTGCACTGGACAGAACAGGGGTCTGGGAGATATACAGCTGGAAAGGTTTTGGAACACTTCTTAATGCTGATGTTCCCTCTTTATATTATAACAATTCAGCCTATGTCCCCTGTCTCTCTGCAGTGACCTCCCTATAGGAGTGTGGTCTGACTCCTCATCACTGACAGAGAGCAGAAGGACAGAACTGAAGCTGCAGCTATGGGTGTGGAAGAGACACTGCGCTTACTGGTGGCGACTCTGCTCCTCCTACTTGGTAACACCGACTTCTGTCACACTGATGGTTTCACACCCCCAGACCACAGAACACGCCTGGTATAACAAACTGCTAAACTACTATAAAACTATGAGTACCAGGCCAGACCATTTCCTTGCACAGATGCAGTTTAAAGATAACAAGGACCTCTGAGGCTTCAAAGAGCACTGTCAGGAAGTGTTCAGCTCAGTCACAATGGGACATGCTGTCTGCTTCAGTACTTCAGATATAGTTCCTTCTTTAAAAGCTGCCCGTTACTTCCTGCATGCAGGGGGACTTGCTTTCTCTCCTGTGAACACAGTAATAAATCACATGGTATTCTAACCCAAAAGCTGATGTGAAGCTTGGTTTCTTCGACAATAGGTTCTTTGGTTGTAGAAGGTGTTGTAGTGTACCAGGTCACTTCTCCAGTTTACTTTAAGTTAACAGCGTGTGGCTCCACCAAGAAGGATTGTGCACACCAACCAGAGTGCCCAGGAATGGTTTCTAGGAAACTTACTCAACCACTAGGTAATTACTCAACAGTAGAACATTCAACAAAGAACAGACAAATTAAGTAGTTTACTTTTAATGGAAATAAACGATTTTGCTAAGAATTAGCGTAGCCTGCAAAACTCAGATGCCTACCATTAGGGCTCCATACCAACGTAAATTTAAACCAAGACAGAAGGAGACCACTTTTACTATATAAATTTGGATGAAAAAAAAAAAAGAATGTCAGAGAACAGTTTATAAACAGTAATTTGTACACCATATAAAAATAAAAAGGGATACTTGGGTTCTGGGGAAAACAGCAAGGTCAGAGGCAGTCTCTAACCCTCACTCAATATAAATCACAATACACACCAAATCATAAGAAAACCACCCCACACTTCACAAGAGAACTTAACATTAATCTAAATAAACCAAACCACACCACTCACTCATAAAGCAACCAATAAATAGAAAGCAATATAGAACCACCGAATAAAGTAATATAAAGAAACACCATTGACCTACACTCACCCAACCACCCCCCCCCCATGTAAATGAAGCACCCTTTTAACACACCTAAGCTAATGCCTAATAAATGGTAAAAACAGACAAATACTAAACAACCCTATTATTTCTAGAATACATCATAATGTAAAATACATTAGCCCAAAATAAAAGTTTTAGCATACAGTTAAGCCATACAAGCCAATACAATTAAATCAGCAGTAGAAGATACATCTTAGGGCAAAGTTTCATTACAATGACTGTGTGTGTGTGTGTGTGTGAGTGGATGTGTATGTATGTATAAGTAAGTTCACAGTGTCAGCAGCAGAGGAGAGTGAAGAGCAAGGCTAGACAAGAGAACCGTTTCCAGCCAGTCAGCAACACGAAGGACTGTCAGTGTGCAGACGCAGCTCAGATCAGCAACAAACTCAGTGTCAGCCCCGCCAGCACAGACACAGCCTGCTGCTCGGAACATGGGTACGGAAGCCGAGGAGTGCAAAAGTAAATCAAACTCGTTAACAGGACGTTGCAGCGACCACGGAAGAGAAAGTGCTGTAACATTTGAAACACGTCAGCAGCGTCAGAAGAAGGCGCTGCTGCTACAGGAGAGAGAGGGGCGCTAACTTTGAAAAAACGCCAGCAACCAGTGGAGAGAGAGGAGTGGAAACATATGAAACGTGACAGCGGCATTAAAACAACACCGACATCCCAGAGAAACAGCAGCGACATTTAGAAAACGCGGGGCGGAAATAGGATTGTGATGCGGAAATAGGAGTGTGTGGCGGAAATAGGATTGTGTGGCGGCAAAGACAGATTCCAAGAGCTCCCCTAGTTTCCCATTTCTGCCATTGTGACACATCGCTCTCGGTGTTTGTGGACAATCTCTGCTATGTTTAGGGTTAACATGGCTTGGGACGGGATTGGGACTAAATTGAACTACATTAATGTGTAAATTAACCCTTTATCTGAAACGAATAATGGTGCTATTACCATCAACAGCAATTAATTGTATTAAGAATTAAATGCAACCGGTTGCTATTTACTTTCTATTTTGATAATATTTAATTAGCCAATTTGGAGACATGTTAACCCGCGTTTTCTAAATGTCGCTGCTGTTTCTCTGGGATGTCGGTGTTGTTTTAATGCCGCTGTCACGTTTCATATGTTTCCACTCCTCTCTCTCCACTGGTTGCTGGCGTTTTTTCAAAGTTAGCGCCCCTCTCTCTCCTGTAGCAGCAGCGCCTTCTTCTGACGCTGCTGACGTGTTTCAAATGTTACAGCACTTTCTCTTCCGTGGTCGCTGCAACGTCCTGTTAACGAGTTTGATTTACTTTTGCACTCCTCGGCTTCCGTACATGGACGATCGTTCACGTTTCCAATTCTGTGAACATCTGTACGCAACTCTGCTTTCGGCATCCTTGTCCTTTCCTTGTCTCTCCTCGGACTTCTTTCAGGTCTTTCAGTTTTTCAACACTGCTCTACTTAATTGAAAGCCCCTGTACTTGGAGTTTGTATGCCGCTCCGATTTCCGTGACGTTAATTCCCCACCTTTGCACGCGTGATGAGGGGTCATTGCTGTGGAAAATAAGAAGGAGGGAGAGAGAAATGCGTGGTTAAGAACTCGGTTGTTACTCGTCTCCAAAGTACGCCTCTGTCACTTTCATGAAACATGACACAACACACGGTCTGTTCCCGTACGTTTCTTTCCATGAAGTACAGATCACTCTGCTTGTACTCTCATTTCCACAATTGTAGCTGCTATTGTATATAATTTTAATACGACAACCGCAGGGAAATACTGTTTATTAGGTTGAGTATTTCACATTTTACATAAATAAAAACAATTCCAATTTTAATACTTATGATTAAAATCGTTTAAAATATCAGTTCTTAAAATCACTTAAAAATTTTAAAATCTTGTGATTTTTAACCAAACTAAAACAATTAACTTTAAAATAAACGTGCTCAAATCAAATAAACAAAACGTGATAAAGGCAAAAAATTGCACACCAACAAAAGAGTCAGATACATTGAAAATAACTGAAAATGCATTGAACAAATTAAAAAAACAATTAAAAAGGAAAAAATAAAAAACAAACAAAAAAAGTCCAAAGCATTTTAAATTAAACCCAAAACGGTCAATGTATCTGACAACAAAATATAACAAAACTATTCCTAAAAAACCCTAAACAATGTGATTTAAAAACAACTAAATCTTTAAAAACAATTAAGATTCATTATTTAAAATCTTCTTTTAAAAACAATCATTCTTAAAATCTTTAAAAGATCTTTAAAAGATCTTGGACTCGGGCTCCAGCAGGGGGAACTAACCGTCCCCGGAGGTGGGTCCCATCATGGGATCCTGAGCTCCCCCAGATCTTGTATGCGCCAATTCTTAAAGGCTTCCTCCTTGCCCCGCTGATGGACCTCCAGATTGACGTAGTCTTTTACAAACACCATGCCCCTCCGCGCGATGACGATCGGGTCCAGCTCCTGCTTATTAAACAAACAGATGTTCCGTCCCTCCCACAGTGCCTGCTTCACTGCGCAGACGACACGCCACCAGCACCTCAGGGTTGATGTTGAAATTCCCCTTGCCGGACCGTATAGGATCTGCTGGGCGGTCGCCCGCGCAGGAACGGCGAACCTGTGGAGGAACGGAGAAAACAGGAGCCAGACCCTGTGGGCGGAGGGGCACTCACTAAAGATGTGAGCCTCCGTCTCCTTCCCCAAGCAACCCTTATAGGGGCAGGTGTCATAAGGAGCTATGCCCCTTCTGTGCATGAACACTCGGGTGGGGAGACACCGACTCACAGCCATCCAGGAGACATCTTTCTGCGTGTTCGTGAGGCAAACGTGCGTAGCGTTAGCCCAGATAAACCGGCAGGTTTCGGGAGGGAAATCTTCTATCCGGCTGGTCTCCTGGGCAGATCTCATCTGACTACAGATGGTCTTATAATCCCAGGAGGCCAGCACGACTTTGTGGAGGCCTACTTCGAGCGCGAAGGCTCGGAGCGCCCTGTAGAACGGCGGGGGATCCCACGAGTGCGGCCTGGTGTTGTCCATGGCGCAGAGGCCGAATGGTCTCAGGCTGCTGGCAAAATAAAAGCGGTTCATGAAACTCACTTTCTTGCCAGCAGCCTGGATGTTCTTGACCACATAGGCCAGCCCCTGCGCCTTTATCAGCCGCACAACGTCCGGGACCCCCCTGCCTCCATCCAGGGTACCCTTCACCATCTGCACTCTTTTCAGCCTCTCCATTTTGCTCCCCCAGACAAACCGAAATATAATTCGGGTCACTAGTTTTGCGATACCCTTGTCTGGGGGGAAGATCATTCCTACGTAGAGGAGTATCGGGAAGAGGATGGCCTTTACGACCAGCACCTTACCAGCCATCGTCAAGGTCCTTGTGCTCCAGCCGTGGATCTTCCTTTGGACCTTTGCTATGGCCTCCTCCCAGCTCCGGGTGCCCGTGTTGGTCCCGCCGATCGTGATCCCCAGAACCTTGATAAACGGCTTCACAGGGAACACGGTCGGCGGGCCCCGGCCGACAGGCCATGCCCTGGAGAGGTAGACCTCGCTCTTGGCCTTGTTCACAGCGGCCCCCGTCGCCCTGCAGAAGCCGTCCAGCAGTTCCTCGACCCTGGCCACGGACGGAGCGTCCGTGCAGACCACGGCCACGTCGTCCATATAGGCCAGGGCCTTCAGTTGCTCTCCGCCGGAACCCGGGAGAAACCGCAGGGAAAGTCTTGGCTCCGTCCTGTCCTGCTCAGTGTCATTCAATACCGCCTGCGCTAGAGGTACGGAGTGCTTTCTATAGCTTGGCCTTGCACGTCTCGGGTGTACATGAATGCTCCAGAAATTCACAATCTATAACGTTATAAAATATTAACCATTAATAAACCTTTAATATATGAATCACTTAAAATCAAGTTTTGAAAATAGTTGTGGCAGCTTTTTTCAAGTTAATTTTATGAAGTAAACTTAAGCTCAAGTATATTTCCCAAGTATACTAACATCAATGCACTAGTAGTATACTTGTAAGTGTATTATTTTAATACTTCTTGGGACAAAATTGGCCCACTTTATAGTTTATAAAAGTATACTTTTAAGTATAGTGTAAGAGTAATAAACGTTCAGTACAACTAGTTTACACCTAAGTTTTATTTGTACTGCAAATATACTGTGAACTATACTACAAGTTTACTTATCCTGTTAGTTTACTAGTTATATACTTCTAGCCCACTTTTTAAGTTTATGAAAGTACAATGTTATGTATACTCTCAGTAAACTACTAGTTTAATAATTTTTATACTGCAAGTATACTTTTCTTTAAGTGAACTTAATATTATACTTATAATTTACTATTATTTATATATTATTTGTGCACTTTAAAGTATACTACTAGGTCTCTATTTAGGTATTATTTTTTTTTAACTTGAAATATACCTTTAACTGTACTTTAAGTAGACTTCAAGTTAACTCACATGTACACTACCAGTGGATTACACATATAAAAATCCACAAGACACACTCAGGATTAAGAACAGATTTGTTTTCTTTATAAATCAAAATTTTCAAACAAATATTGTATTGGATGCCAACATATACGAACATAACAATGACAAATCAAAACAAATCCTTGTTCAAAACAAAACACAACAAACACACAGTATGAACAGTCTTTAGGGTAGGTTGATATTAGAATTTATCTCATGCAAGAGCCTCTCCAAAATCAGTCACTGGCTGCTCAGGCAGAGGAACCACAAATCCAACCAAAAAAATTATCAACTAAATGGAAACAAAATTGTTTTTTTCATATGGTCTTTTTTGCAGTGGCTTGCTTGGAGTAGCTTTCTTTGTTGCTTTTTATTCTTATGATGCATCTCACATCTTGCATGCTGATGTCAGGGAACTTCGACAGAGCATGGCCTGTGAGTTAAACCACACACACAAACAAAACATTACTTAATGTTTTTTTTTCCTATCACCCCAAATTCACCATCCAGAATTAACACAATAAAACAGGCAAAGCAGCATGTAGGGATGTGCAATTCAATTGATTTTTTATTAGATATGTTTCTGAACACTAATGCAATCAGCAAAATCGCTATTTTTAACAAAGAGCTGAAAATGTCCTTTAAATGTCTACCTTCACATAGATTAGGGTTAGTTGTTTAGGGAATAATCAAAGGGGCCTTGGTTCTTTTGTTTGCAGCATTGTGAGATTTTTTTTTTAACACATTCATGAATCTGAAATGATGATCCCAGATTAGACTTTTAGAGATTAGATGCTTTTCACACAATGTTTGGAACGTTCCATTTTTGTTCCGTGTTAGAGGTGACAGTAATTAAACTCAATCACTGTCACCTCCAACATGGAACATTGCAGTCATTTTGTAACAAAAACTATATGAGTAATGTATAAGAATTTTAGGATGAAATTTCCCTTTAATTAAATGCACTCACAAAGTATAGCATCAAGTTTTATGTTATTGAGTTGTGGCTTTGATTCCATGTCTTTGTGTGCCCCTGATTGTCTCCCCCTCAAACTTGAATGGGACAGTGTTTCCCTGCTGTAGACAAGCACAGCAAGGTCCCGATGTAGACTGATGGATTTGCAGTCCGCTGAGAGTAAAGCTTTCGTCTAGGGACTTTGACATCAGAGCCTGGCACAAGAGACACCTGCAAAACAACTGAGTGATCAGTTAGTTTGCAATTGGACATACATTGTTGTTACACACCAAAGTAATGATAAAATAATGATACACATTCGCCGGGAAATCTACCTATTCATCAGTTGTGCAGTATGCATATTAACTAAGTTATTATTCCCCAACCAGACAGGAAATCTGGGAGGCATTCCCACATTTCCCAATGGAACGATTAATGAGGGTGCAAAATGCTGCTGTGCCATGCAAGGAGGAGCCTGGCCATCCTACTCTGTAGTGTCTCCATCCACATGCCTCCCAGATTTCCTGTTTGGTCAGGCAATATGCATAATAACCAGTTAACATGCACATTCACTACACAGTTGAATATGCAGATTTTCCAGGTAATGTGTATAGTGACCGCCGAGTTGGTGATTTACAGATTTACAGTGAAATTTTCCCAAATAGA
This sequence comes from Amia ocellicauda, assembly GCF_036373705.1. NCBI lineage: Eukaryota > Metazoa > Chordata > Actinopteri > Amiiformes > Amiidae > Amia > Amia ocellicauda. Next base: position 29,625,843 of record NC_089861.1, on the reverse strand, counting down.
CTGTAACATATCAATGCATGCGAGGTAGTTACCATATCATCAGACGCCACTTGAGGAGAAACACATGCATCTGGTGAGTCTACAGATGTTGTGGATGTTGACCAGGTGGATGCAGGAGTTGAGGTCTGAAATGTGACTTTTTCAATTACTTCTTTCAACTTTGTCACTACTACTGGAAGCTCTGTTAGGAGAATGAAGATATACAGTGCATCCGGAAAGTATTCACAGCGCATCACTTTTTCCAAATTTTGTAATGTTACAGCCTTATCCATATACAAGTGCATTTTTTTTGTGACAGTCCTAAGGTTTTTTCTCTCTTTTTTATTTTCTGTTTTGTTGAACTGCTGTATATAAGCAATATCATACGAGGAAGAGTGCGATATGGCCCTACATCAGCTCTGCTATGATTACCTACGGCCATATTGCACTCAGAGCCATTAAAAAATGTAATTGTTATAATGGCATTCCGTCACTAGCTGTCACTGAGGTTCACTGGCAGCCAAGTCTTAACTTTCTTTAACAACGAAATGGTCAGAACAGAAAGACAGGCTGCTGTAGCTGATAAAGTCCTTGTCTTATTTTTTTCAGGGGAGACCATTCAATTTGAATAAAATCTAAGAGATTAAATCATTAATTGAGTTAGCAGTTGGAAGTTATATTGATTAGACTGATGTTGAAAACAAGGGATTAAAGAGGAAAATGTGGAACAGATTGGTAAAGTTTTGTCCTGCAGGCTGAACAAGGGTCCCACATTCAGTTGATCAGGGTCAAATGAGGTTACAGGTATTCAGTAAGCGGACACTAGAGTTTAAATTCATGGCATTATAGATGTGTCATTTATTAGTAACAGGAGCACCACAGTAATGTGTGTTACAAGTGCAGACAGCAGTGAGGGGCCACAGCTGTATGGGCTGCACTGGGAGCAGGAGCTCAGGTTGTGGAGAATCCTCATTATCTCAGCACAGGGAGCACAGTGCTGGTGGGAGGGAGGCCTGGAGACTTGCCTGGGTGCAGTCTTGGTGTGGAAGCTGATGTTCTCATAGTCGTCTTCATCCTCCTCTATCGGAGCACTCTGGCACTGCTCTCTGTCTGAGGGGTATGGATATCCCGTATTCACATATATGTCCTCCAATACTGCCTGTGTACAGTTGGGAACAGGCACACCTAGGCACACCATCTCTTACCTTCTCTCTGGTGTGTGAGGTATTCGGTAAACACATTGCTGTATCTTACAGCGCATAGTAAGAAAGTTATAAATGCACACTGAGAACAGCCTGCATCCCATGTCCCCACCCCCCAAAAAAATTAAAATAAATGAAGAAACAACCCACAGTGTGGCAGTGTGGCTATTAATGTGTCTTTAAATAGTGAGGCACTTTTACCACTGCACACACTGTGTCTAGATTGTGATGGTTCTGAATTGCCAGTTCTCAGGATCACAGACCAGTAAGTGGTTACCATAGTACTCTACTGGAGACCCCTCAGCCCAGAGCCCAGAGCTGTTCTGCTGTCTGTGAATATGAAGTTATTTTTTTTAACCTGAATTATGCTTCTCCTACTGGTTACTACTAGGTAAGTAAATATATATGGGGAAACTGAAAAGGTACAGGTATGTAATACATTTCATATTATTTTATTTTATCTGAACCTTTACCCGAGACCCTATCTCTCTGTTGCCCTCCAGATGGACCAGCCTTCCTCCTTTGGAGCACACAGGACACAAAGAGCGGAGCAAGTAAGTCTCTCTGACAGCTTATGTTTTATAACCTCACCTTTTATTATCTCCTGACATCATGTGAAACCACATCAAGAAACCACATCAAAAGCACCCCTACATCTTCAGTCCACTTCCTGTTGACACTTTCTATACATGGTCATAGTTTAATCCTCCCTTAACAGTTCAGAACATACAAACTCACACACATGCAGAGTTGATGCCACTGACCTTCTGACACAGATGAGAATCATACAGAATCAATACAGACAGACAGCGCACTCCCCAGGACAGCTGGAAGCACTGTCTTCTGCTTGGCTGGAATTCAGAGCAAAAAACAAAACCATATCAAATTGTATTTTACGTAGATGTACTGAACTGCTGATTTTGATCTGACATCGTTAGAATTACAGCTGTAGATTTGTGGGCTACATGTTTATTCTGTGCTCCAGGGCTGATGTTTGTAATGTTGAAACTCTGCCCTGATCCTTTCTTCCAGACAGCAGCTCCATTGGTCTTAAACCAGGTGTAGTTCTGCACTGGTGGGTTTGCATTGCTGCTGCAGGTCAGGGTGACAGAACTGCCTTCCACTATTTCACCAGAGGGGCTGACTGACACTGAGGTGTTCTTTGGGACGTCTGGAAGAAAAAGCAATGGACTTTTCATCAACATCGGATGTAACTTAAACTCTTGCTTTAACAATGATTGTTTTAATTTCCCTATAAATAAAGAGTTATGATTATATTATATATATACACACACACTATCAGTTTAATGTCTAAAAGTACTCTGAAATTAGGGCACAGAACAAATAAACAATTGCTGGAAGCCCAGAAACACATGTTCAGAACACAGTAATTGAGATTCTGTATGGATCATAGTTAACTGCTGTATGTTATGTGGTGAGACTGTGAGACAACTGCATCAGTGCATTGTTGTGGGCCGTTGTTTGGGAAACTACAGCAGCATTTGAGGTAACCGTGGTTTGAATAGTCTGATCAGTGGTTTAGACTGGCTGTGTAGCGAATGTGCTGCAGCTGTGTAGCGACTTTGACAGTGGATGTGGTTATCTGGGTTGCCGCAAAGCTGGTTCAGAGACTATGCTCTGTAGGGCGGGTGTGTGAAACAGTGTGACAGAAGTCGGTGTTACCAGGCAGGAGGAGCAGAGTCGCCCCCAGTAAGTGCCTTGCCCCCTCAGTTTAGATCCAGTGCCCCCCCAGTTTGAATATTGTCTGCTCATTATGTTTTTGGTTAAATCCGGCTTAATTTGTTTAATTGTCCATATAGAAATGTCACCACACTTCGTCAGCAACCCCCCTCCCCACCTCCCCCGGACCTCACATCGCTAGCACCCCCGACCGGCTTGTGCCCCCTAGTCATTTCTGATGCCCCCCTATTGAGTTCATTCTGCCGCCGGGATGGCTGCAAGTCGAGGTATTACTGCTACTGCTTGGTGAATATGTATGATCTCTGAAAGTAGAATTCAAATGAAAACCCAAACAGGAAAAGACCCTAGAACATCCAACTGAAACATTCTGTTACAGAGTGAATACATCTGTTGGACATCCAAAACTTTATTAGCGCAAAACTCTCCTATTCACCTTACACTAAACTTTCCAATGCTACAACAGGACACTTATACTTCACATTACCCTAGAAACATTAAACTCATTCAGAACAAACACATACATTTCGTAGATAGCAGAAATATACCAATATTTTCCATCTGCCAAAATTGTCCCCTTTACTGCATATTTAAAATACATGTGACATATCTTAAACATATGCTGAGGTTAATTTCTACAAACTAACTATATGTATTATAGACAGAAATATGTTTCTCATATATTTTAAATACTGAATACAAAAAAGACAACATATAAAGATCACACAATTCTGTTAATCATGATGGCCAGTCTTTCATTCTACAAGATATGCAGGAAGCTGTCCACAAACAAAAGCAATCTAATCTGAGAGAGCTGGAATTATCCTCCTATATCCTTCCTCATGTCCTTTTGTTATTGATTGTCATGTAAATCTGAGGATATGCAGAGATCAATGCACAGCTCTGTGCTGCTGTATGGTGTCAATGCTGTATGTGACTCACAGTGGCTCCAGGTCCCTTGGGTTGCTCAGTGTCGTGTAGAGAGCTCCGCACTCACAGGCTGTGCTCTGCGCTCTGACTGACTGAGGGCTACCAGTGACACTCTCTCTGACACATACCTGGGACTTAACTATTATGTTTGCACTTGTTACCTCATTGATCTATACTTAGTGTAATTTTGTAATGCACTTTTGAAATGTATAAATTGAATTGTGCATTGATTGTATTGCTGCACTTTTTGTAATGCTTAAATTGCTTATTGTGCAATTGCCATGGATAAGGACATCTGCAATAAATAAATACAAATATATAAGCATGTAGGGAATGTTCTTATTTGAGTACAATTTCATATTATTCAGTGTAACTTAGGTAGAGCTTTTGTATATTTGAATAGCTTATTTTTGTTTCACACCTTCAGAGTGCTCTAGAGCAGAAAAAGATGGAGGTCCAGGAGGCATAATTTTTTCAGAAACTTCCTCACTTATTTTGAAAGATATGGCATTTTCAGCTAGTTTCACATACCTTGATTAGCATGAGTCTTGCACTACTCAAACTAGAATAACATTGGGGTGTCCAAAACTAGTGCTTATCTGGGTCTGTAATGGAGCTGCTGTCTGGGAGAAAGGATCAGGGCAGAGTTTCAACATTACAGAGGTCAGCTCTGGAGACAGTGGGCAGTACTACTGTGAAGCACAGAATAAACATGGAGCTCACAACTCTACAGCTGTAACTCTCACTATAACAGGTACAGTGGAATAAAAATTGAACACAATGAATAAAAACTCAGTATCAGAGTTAATACACACTGAATTGAAGGTTGGTTTATGGTTTTAGTTTTAGCTATCAAAAATAATATCTAAATAGATACAATTTTTGTAACAGGATTTGCAGTGCAGTCTGTCTATTTACAATGTCATTTGATCGTTTTTACTATTACTCTGAATTCCAGCCAAGTGGAAGACAGTGCTTCCAGCTGTCCTGGGGAGTGTGCTGTTGGTCTGTATTGTCACTGCAGTGATTCTCATCTTCTGTGTCAGAAGGTCAGTGGCATCAACTCTGCATGTGTGTGAGTTTGTATGTTCTGAACTGTCCAGGCAAAAATACAACTATGACTATGTTTAATGTTCCTAGAAAGTGTCAACAGGAAGTGCACTGTGAGATGTAGGGATGCTTTTGTAGTGGTTTCTTGACTATAGCAGACTTCACATGATGTCAGGACATATTTAAAGTTGAGGTTTATAGTGTTATAAAACGTTAGCTGTCAGAGAGAGAGTACTTGCTCTGCTCTTAGTGTCTTGTGTGCTCCAAAGGAGGAAGGCCGGTCCATCTGGTGAGGAGAGAAACAGAGACACAAAGGTTCAGACTAATAATAATAATAATAACCATCATCATCATAATCATAATATGAAATGTAAACATAACTGTAACATTTCAGTTTCCCAAGATATATTTCTGTACTGACTATTAACCTGTAGGAGAACCAAAATGCAAGTTAAACTAAAATTAATATTCACATACAGCAGAACAAAAAACAAAACAGTAAGGCACTATGTTAATAATTATTATAAAATACACAATCAGATAAGAGATTCCCAAAATTACATTTACAGACACCACAACCACTTTCTGCTCTGGCCAGTAGAACACTATCATTGTGATATAGTGACCTACTTGACTTTAGTACTTGTGCTGGCCGTTCAGAAACTGAAACAAATACAAATATATATAGAGAATCTACAGCAGGATCCCTCTATTCAGAGATATAGAATGTGATTGGCAATGACTCACAAGGTCTCCATTTCCAACTCTACCCAGGCAGCCTTAGGGTGCTTATATGGCAGCGTGGGGCAGTCAGACCCCCAGAGGAAAATCAGGACCAGAGTGCTGCAGCACAAGGGGCCAATCTCAACTACGCCACCGTTCTCTTCCGGCCCCAGACAGTAGCCTGACAAGTCTCCAGATCTCTCTCCCGTCCTCACTGGGGCAGACAGTGAGGATTCTCCCCAGACTGGGCATCAGCTCCCAGTCCACACAGACTCAGTGGTTAGATGGAGGCATGAGTGTTTGAGATGTACTGCCAGTTTCCATTGAAGGGATACACCTGAGATACAACTGAGGAAATGCTGAGACCTTTAGTTAACAAGAGATACCCTGTCACACACAATAGAACCTTGGAAAAATCCACCAAATACACCTTACAAAAGGGGGGGGGACCTGCACTTTAATCATGGTTGCCACAAAAATATTTTGTTTGTTTGTATATACACCTGTTTTCCTCCCTATTTTAGTTTATTTTACTTTGTTATTGATGAACCCTTCACTGGTTTTGAAGGCTTTTCTATGTGGGGGATACAAACATTTATTTTTGAGTTTTGATGACACATAATAAAGAAATCTACCTTACCAGCATGTTTTCTTTGTTACCTGTGATAACATGGTTTTACTTTGGTTATACATTAGGTTAATATATTTTTCTGTTGGTTTTAATATGCGCTCCCTGAGCTGTCCTAGAATAAATTTGTAGTAAAGCTCAGTGAAGGCCTATTCAACCCACAGCAAACCGCGGGAGGTCATATTGTGTATGCAGATTACAGTCCTGCTTTTGATTTACATTTATTATGCTGTAAATCTTCCTCTTTTAGGCTAAGGGTGACATGTTTGAGTTGTGTAATGATGCATATTAAACATCCTGATCAGTGTAGGCAGCAGGAAATGTATCCTGTCTTCACTCAAGTTCAATAATGCATATTTGCAATTCACAATGGATATTCAGTAACACAAGCTTTATTGAAGGCTGAGGCAAAGACTGGATCTAATGAAACATTTCTTCCTAATTCATAATGTGTTCTGACAATTTTAAAGGTTAATTTCAGAGGTCAAATATGAAAAGACCACCATCAGAAAATATAAATAACTTTTATTATTATTGTTGTTGTTTTCATAATCATCATCATTGGTTTCTGCTAAGGAGTTCAAACTTTACACACAGACTAGAGTTGGGCTCTGACTCCCTCCTGTGGCCACAACCAGAGCATCGTGGCACACTTTCTCAATGCAGGAATCCAACACTATAAAACACTAACAAATAAATTAGAAATGTTTCAAACATCATGTATATGGACTCAAATCACACATATTGGTATTAATATATATTTAAAGAAGAAGAAGTTGAAAGAAGGAGGAAGAATGAAAGAAAAAGAAGAAATTGAGAAGAGGAAGAAGACGATTATTCACAAAAACGGTGAGGTTTGAAATCTAAGAGCTACCATCTCTAATGCAGATTTTCAAGGGAGTGGGGTACTGAACAACTATGTAAAACAGTGGTTCCCAGCCTGGAGATTCTTGAGGAGCCCTTGTGTCTGCTGGTTTTCATTCCAACTGAGCTTTTAACTCAATACCGGAACATCTTTTTTCAGCCTGTGCAATTTGCTTTAACTCTTAAACAGGTGGAGATCAGTCAGATAAAGTGCACATTACCATGCCAAGTGCAATACCAAGGTATAAGCCAAAGACCTCATGAATCAAATAGTGAATTTGACAATTCAGGTAACCTGTAATTAATTATTAATTATTATTAATTAATGTATGTATTTCTTCATTTTTTTAATTACTTGTGTCACCTTTGAAGGGGAAGTTAATGAAGCCATATTCTCTGCAAGTTCTATTTAGTTTTGGCAAGTTGGCAAGTGTACTGGGTGAACGGTGTAGGAATTACTCCCATTTCTATATGTGGTCCCCCCAATGTTAGGGGCTCCAAAGTATTTGGACAAACTAACATAATCATGAATTAAATTGTGTGTTTCAGTACTGCAATTCCTTTGCAGTCAATGACTGCCTGAAGTCTGGAACCCATAGACATCACCAAATGCTGGGTTTCTTCCCTGGTGATGCTCTGCCAGGCCTGCACTGCAGCTGTCTTTAGTTCCTGCTTGTTCTTGGGGCATTTTGCCATCAACTATTTGGTACATTCTTAAAAAGAAGGAATGCACTGGTGAGCTCAGGAACACTAAAAGGCCCACAAGACCACAAAAAAACAACTGTGGTGGATGACAGAAGAATTCATTCCCTGGTTAAGGAAAACCCCTTCACAACAGTTGGCCAGATCAAGAACACCCTCAAGGAGGTAGGGGTATCTTCACCAGAGTAAATACAGAGGGTTTACCACAAGATGTAAGCTGGTAAGCCCCGAAACAGGAAGACCAGAAAACATCTAAAGAAACCTGTACAGTTCTGGAACAACATCCTATGGACAGATGAGACAAAGATCAATGTGTACCAGAATGATGGGAAGAGAAGAGTATGGAGAAGGGAAAGAACTGCTCATGATCAGAAGCATACCACCTCATCTATGAAGCATGGTGGAGGTAGTGTTATGGCATGGGCATGTATGGATGCCAAGGGAAATGGTTCCCTTGTATTTATTGATGATGATGTGGCTGCTGACAAAAGCAGCAGGAAATTAGCAGGATGAATTCTGAAGTGTTTAGGGCTATATTATCTGCTCAGACTCAGCTTAAAAACTCATTGGACGGCGCTCCACAGTGCAGATGGACGATGACCCGAAGCATAATGAGAAAGCAACCAAAGGTTTTTTTAAGGTGCCAGGAAGAAACCCAGTATCTAGTGATGTCTATGGGTTCCAGACTTCAGGCAATTATTCACTGCAAAGGATTTGCAACCATGTCTTGAAACTCACAATTTAATTAATGATTAGGTTAGTTTGTCCAAATACTTTTGAGCCCTTAAAATTGAGGGGACCACATATACAAATGGGTGTAATTCGTACACTGTTGATACAGTTTTTATATAACTACCCTCAAATTAAAAATATAAGTGTACACTTAAAGCACATCTTGATCGTTTCCTTTCAAATCTGTTGTGGTGGCGTTCAGAGCCAAAATGATGACACTTGTGTCACTGTCCAAATATTTATGTACCTAACTGTATATATACTTACAAATATTTACAAGGATATATACAGTTAGGTACATAAATATATATATATATATATATAAAAAGATGTAAGCCTGACTGTTTGTCCTGTTTTCACTTCGCTGAAAATTGTAAAGTATCATAAACAGAAGACTGATTTGAGAAGGAGAGGGAGCTGTACGTCTCAAAATCTGCATCTCGTTTTGTCTGAAAGACATAAGGCAAGAATACATTGTCACCCTTTCACTCAGAATACAACACTAAGATTCTGACTGTACAACAAGATCCACTCCACCTTACAGAGCATATATGGGAAATCTAGGCAGTGGTCTCTTGCTCTAGTCTGAGAGAGACAATGTTTTAGACAACGGAAACAGACCAACAATGCAGAGGTGGTTTGCAGTTCTGTACTGTGCTGCCTCTGCAATAATCTCAACTCAAAATGTGCAAGAAAAGAAAAATCGACGAGGATGGTAGAGTGTTTCAGGAAAGGTGGGAGTGGGAATATCTGTTTGTGGAGCAGAGTTTAAAACCTGCATGCTTCGTTTGTAAGGAGAGTTTAGCCGTGATGAAAGAATTCAATATACGACGGCACTACGAGACTAAACACAAAGAGAAGTACTGGGTGTTTGGAGAGAGAGCAGCACAAAGTAGCTGAATTAAAAAAAACAAAGTCTTGAACTACAGCAAACCATGTTCAAAAGGGCAAAAACAGAGCAATGCTGCCTTTACATTGCCAAAACATCAAGGTCTTTCTTCGGGGGTGCTTTTTTTAAAGAACTGTATGCTTAAAGTCTTATTAAAAGGCATAAGGCATATTTCAGATTGGGTATTAACATTGTGTGTCTGTGGCTGCTGTAGAAATCAGAAGCAGCACATGCAAAGGGAGACTCACCCTCGGTTTGTTGGTGGCTGCCGAGATCGTCCTTATTCCTTCACACGGGTAAATGTAGTCATTGGACGAAGTAGGGGTGGTCTGGGGAGATCAGGGTTAGTTCAGTGCACTTGAGTTTGCAGCGCATGTTTATATTTAAATATGTGTTGTTGGCCTTATCTCTAACTACAGACATGTCAGCTGTAAAACAGAACCAGACATTATGCAGAACAGCATACAAACTGCTACAAGTGTGAACTATCAGGAAAAACACTCTGCTCACCCACTTTGCCTTCCGCCTCAACAATTTTCAGTTTAATAACTGAATTGCTACTAATTGTGTTGTTTATAGTGTTAACCCCTATGTCCCTTTCCCTGAGCTATTAACTATGACTATCACATCTTGTCTGCAATTATTAGTTCATAAATTTAGGGTGTAGGACCTGTATTAACTGTAATTCTCTTATTGTAAGTTTGTCTTATGCACTTATGTAATTTTGAGCTTGTAATTTGTACTATGCTTTGATCTGTAATTCTAGACTGTATTGCACTTTTACAATGCTCCTATGTTTTGTAAGTCACCCTGGCTAAGGGCATCTGCTAATAAATAAATAAATAAATAATAATAATAACTGTGTCATGGGTTTTAAATATGGAAAGACATGAATTGTACTGGACTGGTTATTATCCAGGCACTTACTGTATGCTGTGAACATTCAGATTAACTGGATTTAAACAAATATATTTTCATTTTTTCAAGTATTTTTGTTTATTAATATTTATTTATTTAACCTTATAATATTGCATTTGTATTATGCATACTGAATACACACACACACACACACACACACACACTACATGGCCAAAAGTATGTGGACACCTGCTCGTCAAACATCTCATTCCAAAATCATGGGCATTAATATGGAGTTGATCTCCCCTTAGCTGCTATAACAGCCTCTACTCTTCTGGGAAGGCTTTCCATTAGGTGTTGGAACATTGCTGTGGGGATTTGCTTCCATTCAGCCACAAGATCATTAGTGAGGTCGGGCACTGATGTTGGGGAATGAGGCCTGGCTCACAGTTGGAATTCCAATTAATCCCAGAGGTGTTCAATGAGGTTGAGGTCAGGGCTCTGTGTAGGCAAGTCAAGTTCTTCCACACTGATCTCAACAAACCATTTTTGTAAAGACCTCATTTTGTGCACGGGGGCATTGTCATGCTGAAACAGGGAAAGGCCTTTCCCAAGCTGTTGCCACAAAGCCGGAAACTCAGAATAATCGAGAACAGGGTTGTCAAACTCAAGGCCCACGGGCCGAATACAGTCCCCTAATGTTTTAAATCCAGTCCATGTAAAGGTGGTGTATGATTAAGTAATTAGGCCCACGACAGTTTGCGAATGAGAAAATTGCTTGAAAACTACAATTCCCATCAGCCACTGCAAATGTCATTGGCGTGAGGTAGAGTTTTAACAGCCAATCATAGGCTGAGTTGTTTTCCACGTTCCTGTTGTTCAGTAATCTGCAATAATCTCAACTCAAAATGTGCAAGAAAAGAAAAATCGACGAGGATGGTAGAGTGTTTCAGGAAAGGTGGGAGTGGGAATATCTGTTTGTGGAGCAGAGTTTAAAACCTGCATGCTTCGTTTGTAAGGAGAGTTTAGCCGTGATGAAAGAATTCAATATACGACGGCACTATGAGACTAAACACAAAGAGAAGTACTGGGTGTTTGGAGAGAGAGCAGCACAAAGTAGCTGAATTAAAAAAAACAAAGTCTTGAACTACAGCAAACCATGTTCAAAAGGGCAAAAACAGAGCAATGCTGCCTTTACATTGCCAAAACATCAAGGTCTTTCTTCGGGGGTGCTTTTTTTAAAGAACTGTATGCTTATTATTATTATTATTATTATTATTATTATTATTATTATTATTATTATTATTTCTTGGCAGACGCCCTTATCCAGGGCGATTTACAACATAATCTAGGGCGATTTACAACATAAGATTAAAGTCAGCGATGTAGTGTGTCCAGACAAAAAGCATTTTTTTGCAAATGTCAGTCTCTCACGAAATACCGTTGCCGAGAGAGTAAATGATTTAGCTGCTAATCTCAAAGACCAGCTAGCCGAAAAGCTTTTGGACGTTGCAGCAATGCACGGCACCACCGTAGCAAATGACATATTTCAGCAAGTTGAGAGATGCGTTAAGTGAATAAAGTTGCCGTGGGAGAAATTAGTGGGTCTGACCACAGTGAAAAAACAGGTCTGCTTGCTAGGATGCAAGAAAAGCTACGTGAGGAAAATCGTCAGTGTCCCAGTACAATTTATCATTGCATTGTACATCAGGTAGCATTGTGTGGGAAGGTGCTGAATATGGATCATGTAATGCACACGGCAACAACAACTGTACATTTGATCAGGACTAGAGGTTTAAATCAGCGCCGATTACAGACATTCCATGAGGAGCTTAACATTGAATGTGGTAATCGGGGCCTAGAATTCACAACGTGTTTTGAGCTACGGGGAGAAATCAGACTTTTTCTGTAAAAAAAGGGAGACAAAAATCAGAGCTCTCTGCGATTTTGCATTTCTATGTGATGCTACTGAGCATCTTAACACTTTAAACATGAAGCTACAGGGCAGTAAACAGGTCATAACAGACATTTCAGCTTAAATTACGTTTATGGGAGAAGCAAATGCAGCAAGGTAACCTTTTCCAAATTTTCGACTTGTCAAGCCATCTCTAACTTTCTAACAAACGTCACTATTCCAAGTGCTTGATTCGCTGCAAAACTGAACTTGTTGTGTAAAGTATCTGAGCGCTGCTTCTCAGATTTTAACAAACAGCAATTCAGTTTCCAGCTTTTCTCCAACCCATTTGGTGTTGATGTACACAATGCTCCAGAGGACATTAAGATGGGATTGATCATATTATAATGCAATGACACACTGAAGGCGAAGTTCAGTTCCGTTGACGCTGCAAAGTTTTACCCCTTATTACCAGTCACGGTACCACAAACCCGCCTGCACGCTACACAAGACCTCTCAATGTGTGGAAACAGCTGTTTCACTGATGAAGATAGGTAAATCCCCCCAAACATCACACTACAATGCATCTACACTCCATACTGAATATTGCTTCAGCACAAGACATTACACTGGACATTGACAAGCTAGTTTCACGAAAAAGGTGTCAGGTCTCCTCCACAAATGAACCCCCTCAGAGCAGCAATTAGGTCAGATGTGTGTTTTGAATAATCCTAAATGTTGAAGATTAAGTATAATTCTAACCAATTCATTTCAATTTAGAGTGTTGCGAATTGTGTTGAAACTACAGTGAATTATAAATAGGGACGAGCAAATATTTATCCGGCCCTCAAATGAAACTTGAAATGATCATATGGCCTGTGGTTAAATTGAGTTTGACACCCCTGATCTAGAATGTCATTGTATGCTGTAGTGTTAAGATTTCCCATAACTAAGGGGCCCAGCCTAAACCAAGACAAACAGCCCCAGACCATTATTCCTCCTCCACCAAACTGTACAGTTGGAACTATGCATTCGGGCAGGTAACGTTCTCCTGGCATCTGCCACATCACATAGGTAGTGATTGTTGCAACCGAGGACAGATGCACTTCAGCACTTGGCGGTCCCGTTCTGTCAGCTTGTGTTGTCTTCCACTTCGCAGCTGAGATGTTTTTGCTCCTAGACATTTCCACTTCACAATAACAGCACTTACAGTTGACCGGGGCAGCTCTAGCAGGGCAGAAATTTGATGAACTGACTTTTTTGGAAAGGTAGCATCCTATGATGGTACTGAGCTCTTCAGTATGGTCCATTCTACTGCCAATGTTTGTCTATGGAGATTGCTTGGCTGTGTGGTTGATTTTATACACCTCAGCAATGGGTGTGGTTGAAATAGCCAAATCCACTAATTAGAAGGGATGTCCACATACCTTTGGCCATGTTCAGTACATATAAATGTGTGTGTGTGAAAAAACATGAAAAGATCCCAGCCCAAAATTGTATGATTCATATTTGTTTGTATGAATGCCTGTATTTTGGTAGACATTGTAAATGTCATACATGTTGGGTAAATCAGATGCAGCCCCTTGGGAGATGTCAATGCTGAGGCTAATTCAAAGCAGACTTCACATGGGGAGCAAATTACCTCCATTCGGGCTCCATTGGTGCTGCTGGCTAGCACTGGCAGTGGGTTGGCCTTCCTGTGGGAGAAGAAGCAGACCATGTCATAGACCTCAGAGTGGCCACGGGGCCGAGAGACCTGGTGCTGCTGTAAAGTACTTGTGCTCACTTACCTTCTCCAACACTCGCGTATTGAGAGCACACCGATCCCAATCACCAAGACCGCATTGAACGCCAGGGAGACCCACAGCCACAGCATGGGTGGCAGGGGGATGGACGTTCCAAAGGCCTGGGGCTCCATAGCAAGGCAGCCTGGCGAGAGAAATGCATGTTATGTCCAAAGACTGCAGAGGAGCAACCGAGCAAGGGTCCCTTTTCAAATGATGGACAATGAGGTTAAGACTCAAGATAAACAAATAACATATATGCAGAAACAAGTAAATGGTTTTGTTATTGTCAAGGGAGGGGAAAGTGTGAAATAAAGAATGACAATCATAAGTACTGTACTGTACTGTAGCTCTACAGGCCCAGGACTGGAGACCCTGCTGTACTGTTCTATACTGTCTATCTGCTGGAGATAGTGATGTACTTTGTCTCTCCAGGACCAGAAAAAGAAAGAAAGCATCTGCATTATCCTTACCTTTAACTTTAAAGACGAACTCTGGTGTCCTGTTATTGGTGTCTTTCATGGCACAGGAGTAGCTTCCACAGTCTTGATGAGAAAATGGGTGGAAGTCAAGTGTGTGTGATGTTCTGTTAGAGATGGGCCAGCCATTCTTATACCAGATGATCTCTGTCTGTGTTGGAGTGCAGCTGGTTGTCCTGCAGGTCAGGCTGATTTTGTCACCTCCGTCACTGTTTTGCTCCCACAGTGTCATCTTAACCTGTAATGGGGAATCTTGACAACACTTGTTAATGTTTACATTGTGCAGCTTTCACTTTTATTAACTCTACCCACACACAAAAAAATATTTTTTATGCCCTTAAGGTGCTGTCACCAGTTTTGAATCAGAACACAAACCCACATTTGACAACGGGTTATTACTTGGCAAAGAAAAATGCTTGGATTCCACAGATGATTAAGACATGGCTCAAATTGCAGAGGTGACTAAAATCAAAACAATATAGTGCAGGGCTGGGCAAACCTGTTCCTGCAGAATTTACAGAACACTCCAAACTATCAGTCACTGGATATCAAGAACAAAATCAATTTTTGACTAATTAAGCAACTCGATCAATTTAGCTGTTAATGGTTCCAATAAAACTAAAACTCAAAGGCCCTGCAGATCTCCCGGACCAGGGTCGGCCAGTCGTGAAATATTAATTTGAGAGAAGATTTTATAAATATATGTTAATATTAATAAATGCTGACATAATGTATTGAAATGCCTTTTGAAACTTTATTGCAGTACTTTTTAAACTATCTGTAAATCAAGACTGTTCAAATGTATTTTTCTATATATGTTTCCATGCCCATTTTAAGTAAAAGCAAGTGTAGTAAATGTGGGTGTATTGTTTTATATAAATACATGTAAACATATTTTAAGAAATCCCTATCAATGTTGTATTCAACTACTTTTTCTCAAACTAAATATACCGCTGGTCTGCAAACAAAACAATATCAGCACAGCAACAGTGAAATTTGTACCTGAAACTTTGAGCATCACTCCAGGGGTACCAGTGAATCTCTCATAATCTTTGTCTGTTTCATATCTGTACGTGTAGGTATTGCTGTCAGAGCTCTGGATGTTTCTAATCTTTAAGGTACAGTTCCTGTGTGCGTTCCCCAGGTACTCGCTTCTGTTTTGGTACTTGGCGTTGATTAAGTTCTCTTTAGTGTGGTACACGTAGTCAGAGCTTTCAGTGTTCCAGTCTGTATTGGAGAGGAACCACTTGGCGGTTATGACTTTGATGCTCGAGAAATCCGAGTAGTTATACTGACAGGGGATGGTCACCGAGCTCCCTTTCTGAGCACAGATGCTCAGAGTGGAATACGTCACGGCTCCAAGACTACCTGGAGGAGAAAAAGAATGTTTGTTTATACTGTTGCGTAAAAAGTGCAACAATCCAAGGCGAATGTAGCAGGGTAAGCATGCATATGGGTGAGGTAGTAAAGAGCCCTGTGTGGAATTAAAACCTTAAGACAATCCTGCTGCCCCCCAGGTCGAGAACCGTGCAGTCCTCATTTACTCTTTTATACGTATTACAGCAGTTTCTTAGGGGGTTCAACAGACTTCACTGCACTCTACTGGACTGTGGGAAAACCATAATACATATATAATATTTTTCAGGCCTGTTAATTATGGTTAGACCATACATAGGTCCATGGCCTGCTGCCGGTCCGCAGCACATCGTATCCATTTCAAATACATGTTAAAAAAGCCATCACAATAAGATTGTGCAAAATGCTCCATGTATTTTTCATGGCTGATTGCTTCATTTTCCATTTGTGTGTGTGTGTGTGTGTGTGTTTATATGTGATGGATTGTATGTGGCTTGGTTTGTATGATTCTCTTCCAAATTGTGGTGGTCCCGATACTTTAATTACACAAATAGCTGCAGTGGGAAAAGGTTTAGGAACCTCTGCTATCCCCCTTACCTCCTCCTGTCCCAATATAATTTGCCACAGCACTTTGTTTCATACTTAAAGTAGTTTTGAAACATTTGAACCCTCCACATTATGAAGGGAGCTTGTGTGAATCTATCACCCCCCACCCCACACTTCCTCTTCAGCTTTCATGAAGTCTGTTATGAGTCAGAAGCTCAACATTACTGACAATCACAATTGCAAATTTACTCTCAAACTACACTGTGCAAAATAGCGGCCCTCTCTCCCATAGACATCATATACAGCACTCTAAACTTTGTCTTTTTTGCCATTAAGGTGGATTCCATTATAGCCTGCCTTTTATTTTTCTTTATCAACATAACACTGCATGACACTGACGCTGTGGCAAGCTGTTTCTAAAGCCTGATTTATGCTTCTGTCTGCGTAGCGACACAGAGAAGGGGGTTCTGGGGAAGCATAGCTCGCAGAGGCTATCAGAGGTGCCGATGCACAAACCTCCAAATCTCTACACATTGTGCAAATCTGCGGTGCTGTGTGTCAAACAAACACTGATTGGTTGAGCAGGAAGATTGTGAGGGCCACGACCAATCACTCAGCTATGCTTATTGGCAAGTGGTGAGTCTACTAATGTACAATGTGGCTGTAAGTGCTGCAGCAGGTCAGAAAACTATGTGTTGACATAAAAAAGTATTTAAAATGCATCTCCTCATCCACAAATGCATTTGTTGCACTAGACTGTACTCCCCCTCAGGCCTCGACATGTGCAGAGGTCTCACTAAACTATTGGGCACCATTTGCATCATTCATAATTTTGTGTACATAATGGGTGTTTTATCCTATCAAAATGCCCATTTTGTGCACATATTGAGTATTTTGTGAAATACTTATTTCGTGCTTAGCAATTTTAGCTTAGCAATGAACACCTAAGAATGTCCAGAAAATGAAAAGGAAAAATACATTTTGTACACAACATGTAAAAGTTGCATTTCAAGTATGATAATATTAATACATAAATAGGTTGCTGTGCTTGCTTCTGCAAAGATTTTAAGAACACCGGAAATATTTTGAAACCCTGTGCATCCCGGGCACACACACATATATATACCCTCTAGGGGTCCGTGTAAATGTTTTTTTTTTTTTAAATGTGGACTGGCACTCCGGCGAAAATACACACCTAATCAACCACCCCTGCTTTCTCATGTTTTACCATCAGCACCACCCCCCACACTCATACGTTTTTACCGTCAGCACCCACCCCCGGCTCTCGTAAGTTTTTACCGTCAATACATATATTATGCCTAAATTATTATTTTACTTCTGTATTATACCAGTACAGTATCCAGATAATTCTGTACCTATGTCTTGTGATCAATATTAATGAATTGTCTCACCTGGCAGGAATAACAGGATTGCATGTAATATGTAGAACATTGTTTTAACACCAGTGAACAGGATCACACTGAATTCCTATATGCTGAATGCTGGGGAAAAAAGCGGAGAAGATTAAGTAAAATCACAAAAAAATATTTAATTAAAGTTTTTCAGATTGGTGTATCAAAAGATTATGTTGCCCTCTCCTTCATGTGGTATCTATAGAGTTCCTGAGATTATTTTTCTCAAAAGGTCTCAAAATTATAAATGCCAATTAAGAAATGCTGACAAATACACATCCATTTGAAATGCATCCAAACAATATTTCTGTAAATGGATCTGTATTAAACAAGGTGAGAAATGCAAAGTGCAAAAATAAAATTGATTGATTGATTGATTGATTAATTAAATCATTATTCTCTGACAACAAATTGTGTATCTATTTCTATTTCAACTCTCGTGCCTCTGGTTCTTGCAAGTCTGAAGACATGCAGAGATCAATGTACAGCTCTGTGCTGCTGTATGGTGTCAATGCTGTATGTGACTCACAGTGACTCCAGGTCCCTTGGGTTGCTCAGTGTCCAGTGTAGAGAGCTCCACACTCACAGGCTGTGCTCTGCACCCTGACTGAGGTCCACAAGTGACACTGGTGACTTTTTTCCACCACAAAACCAAAATCTTTATATAGTGTTTAACGTAATTTCCTTCTTTAAAAGTCAGAGCACAGTACAGGAAATCACAACTTAATCTGACCACTGAGAGTGTTATTTATTGATGCTAAAGTACATACTATCTAAAATGCAACAGAATAAAAATAATGCAGTGAAAATAAATCGGCAACTGAATTTTTACAGACACAAAGGAATGCAACAAGCACATGAATTAAATGCAATGACTGACTTCAATCCAAACTGTCATTTCTTCAGAGGAACATTTGCTCCTCAAACCATTGAACCTCAGTTCAGATCAACTTTTTATATATTTTTGCAAGTTGTTTCAGACTAGTGTAAGGATTGCATGTTTTGTTTAAGACTCGACTCAAGCATTTATATAAAAGAGGACTGACCTGCCAAAGACACATTTTTACTTTATGCATCAAACTCAGTATGTCCTCTATGTTACTCTGTTTCTTAGTTATTAAGATTATGAATAAATCACCTACAAGCCATCTGCTCTGAACACTAACTTGTAAACAATGAGGATTGCCATGGAGCAGAGGGATCTACTGCTTCCACAACCTGCCACTGCCACCACAGAACCACCCATAGTGCAATGCCTGGCATAGGGACCAATGCCTAAAATGAATCTCTGAGCTTCATTACACTTTATCTAATGTTACTTGTTTGTGCCTTGAGTTAAAACTCAAGTAAAAGATCTCTCTCTCTCTCTCTCTCTCTCTCTCTCTCTCTCTCTCTCTCTCTCTCTCTCTCTCTCACCCACCCTGTTTTTCTTGATATTACATTTAGAATTACATGTTGTCCATTTACATTTTCATAATAAACATAGTCCTAGGCCAATCAAAATTACTTATTAATAAAACAATAACCGTAATGATCAATTTATAAAAAAGTAAGTTTCAACATTGTGGCTGTATCTTAACAGATCAGCATCCTTTCACTCATTAGACTATTTACAACACCCATAGAGCAATGCCTGGCATAGGGGGACCCATGACTAAAATTAATCTCTGTGCTTCCTTATTAATTTAAAAGTGGAAGTGAGTATTGCAAGTCAGTCTGAAACGAAAAGTGATTAAATATGGATATTCTTCAATGCAATTTAGCCAGTTTGAATAT
This sequence comes from Amia ocellicauda, assembly GCF_036373705.1. Classification (NCBI taxonomy): domain Eukaryota; kingdom Metazoa; phylum Chordata; class Actinopteri; order Amiiformes; family Amiidae; genus Amia; species Amia ocellicauda. The sequence goes on along the minus strand of NC_089861.1, from coordinate 29,606,341 downwards.
GTAAATCGTTTAAGTTTTTTTTTTTTTTTTTACTGTATTAAATGTAATAGTAATTAAATACCCCCTCAACATAATTTGAGTGAAATAACATAATTATATTACAATTATGAGAAAGTGCAAATTAATGTACCAAGGAAACTGAGTACATACATTGCAATTACAGACTTTTAATGTAACCTGTTACTGCATATACAGACAATAAGGATTTTTGCACACAACAACCTCCAATTTGTCTGTATAACAAGCAGGAGTTACATTGTATGGTAAACCGAAGCAGAATGAAAACTCCCTTAAATGCCTGCAGTTGATTTTCTTTTCAGATGGGCTGTGAGCTGTTTACAGAGGGAGGGGGAGCTGCAGTGAGTACATAGATCATCTGCCAAGTTACTGTCACTGTCACACTCTCTCTCTCATCAGAGTTTGCAGATAAAAAATCCAATTGAATCTTTTCTCTTTCTCCTGTCCCTTACAACCCATTGCATCTAAATTACAGTATGAACTGCAATTCTGAAACTCTCTTCCTCTACTTCTAAATGGGTGGGACTAGCAAGGAAATTCATTAATCTGCCAACAGTACAACTATTTAGGATAAAACTGTAGAACACAAGAGAGTAAAACAAAAAATTAATAAAATCACACTAGGACTTAAGACCAGTTCCCAAACCGGTCCTGGGGGACCCCCTACCCTGCTGGTTTTTGTTCCAACAGAGCTCTCACTTACTTAATTGAACCTTAATTGAAGTAACAATCTGCTTAAATTTTACTGTTTAAATTGTGTAGCAAAATAGTTTCTTCAATACGTTTTTTTATATAATTCTATACTTAATTTAAAACCCCTACTGTTTAAAATAATTAAAAGTCTCTGATTTAGGAAATTATGAGCTCAATTAAGGGTTCAATTATGTAATTGAGAGCTCGGTTGGAACAAAAACCAGCAGGACCGGTTTGGGAACCACTGACTTAAGAGAAGGGACAGTGTGTTCTCAAAGTACATCTCATTATTTTATATTCATATTTTGTATTTAATACATATAGATTTATAATCATACTTTGATTAAATATATACACAAACACATTGTAAATCATATACACAATTCTAACATTTTTCTGGAGATATCTCAATTCCCATCAAGCCAAAACTGTAACATATTCACTTCTCTGCCACAGCTCAAAGAGGTTACAGGCAGGAAGAATGCCTGTCTGCAGAGGTGCTGACCAGGACCATTGCATCTCAGTAGGAGCCTGCCCCAACAAATCAAAGAGGATCTTGTAAACATTATCTTGAATTTTGAACTTATTAAAGAACCAACTCTTTTATTACACATTTTAAAAAGTCAAATATAGAAAGAATAGACAATTTCATATTTTGTACAAAACTACCAAAATTACCAGTTTAATACAGGTTCTCTTCCCTAAATTGATTAGGACAAGGTACCATGGCAATTCAAAACTTAAATGATAACAAACGTCAGTCAATATTCAAACACATCCTAACACACATCCATTCTACCTCAATCTATCTCCTAAATATGGAACTTAACAAAACCTAATCGCCAAGCACGGGGGTTTCTGGGTGCGCGTAACCTGCAGAGGCTCGCAGAGGAGTCCATGCCACTCCTACGAAATCTGAACAGTGAGTCACGCATCTCAAGCCAACGCTGATTGGTTGAGCAGGAGATTCTGACAGCCACGGCTAATCACTCAGTGCTGGGGCGACTGGTGTAGGATGTCTGTCTGTAGGCGCTGCAGCAGGTCAGAGAAACGATGTGGTTACATACGAAAATATTTAAAATGCATCTTCTCATCCACAAAATGCATTTGTGCGCATAATCAGTATTTTGTCAAACTGCCCATTTCGTTAATATAATTCACATTTGGTGAACACAATTCAGATTGTATCCCACGGAATGCCCACATATTTCGTGCTTGGCAATTTTGGATTTATGATCTAGAGACCTGGGTTTGCAACATGATCAAGATTTAATTCCAAAGGAAAGTTAGGAACTTGTTGAGCTGATCAGACGAGAGCTATATCAGATGCAAATCTAATACAATAAATAATGATAATAAAGAATATATGATGTGTAGAAAATCTAGTGTTTCACCAATCAACATGATTGTAAATCTTTCACAATTACAAATTTGATTACAAAGCCTATATTTATTATATTCAGTAGGCTATAGCCTATCAAATAAACTGCATGTCTTGTGGTTGGAGAAAAATGTATTTATAGCTTATTAATTTTGAGTAGTTTAACAGCTGAAATGCCATATATGTATTTAATTCAAATACACTGATCACCTGTAAGTTGCAAGGTGGGGACTCCATGGATCGGACTTGTTTGTCCAGCACATCCCACAGATGCTCGATTGGATTGAGATCTGGGGAATTTGGAGGCCAAGTCAACACCTTGAACTCGTGATTCATCAGACCAGGCCACCTTCTTCCATTGCTCCGTGGTCCAGTTCTGATGCTCACATGCCCATTGTAGGTGCTTTCGGCAGTGGACAGGGGTCAGCATGGGCACCCTGACTGGTCTGCGGCTACGCAGCCCCATACGCAACAAACTGCAATGCACTGTGTGTTCTGACACCTTTCTATCAGAACCAGCATAAACTTTTTCAGCAATTTGAGCTACATGGCTAATGGCTCATTATGTTGTGATCATGAGATAATGTTATCTCTCACTATCAGAGAAAACGGAAGTGTTGTCATTTCCATGAGACAATGCTGAGACTGGGGCAGTGCTGTGTTTTATTTTCAACAAGGCTAATGCAGACAGAAATTGTTTCAGGCCTTTCAATAATTGAAGGACTATACATCTCCTCACTCCATAACTGGCAACACAGGCTTTAAATACTCAAATAAATTATTCAATTAAACCTCAACCTGCACGGGGACTGGAGGGAATGAAAACCCATTAAAAAATGCAAATGTGATATAGGTTTATTTAATCAAAGTGAAAAACGTACATGATCACAACATAATGGCTCATTATGTTGTGAACATGACATAACTAGAGGTGCTAGTTTTTTTTTCCTTTCATGTCCTCAACGGGCCACTGTAGGAAATCGGCAGCATTACATTATTGAATCATTCACTGTGCCCCCGTTGTTTCAGATTCATCACAATTATGAGGGACAAGTCAACATTTCCATAATATTGGTAGGGACATGTCCCTACCGTCTCTACCTAAATCTACACCATTGAATACAGGTTAACCCGGATGCACTCCTCTCACAGGAAATGAAGAAAATTATTTAGGAGAACATGGTAGACAATAGATTGAAGTCTTATCTATCAGAGGTGATTACATCTTAAAATAGTTATATATACACACACAACATATACAGTGCATCCAGAAAGTATTCACAGCGCTTCACTTTTTCCACATTTTGTTACAGCCTTATTCCAAAATGTGTTAAATTCATTATTTTCCTCAAAATTCTACAAACAATACCCCATAATGACAACGTGAAAGAAGTTTGTTTGAAATCTGTGCAAATTTATTAACAATAAAAAACAAAAAAAGCACATGTACATAACTATTCACAGCCTTTGCTCAATACTTTGTTGAAGCACCTTTGGCACCAATTACAGAATCAAGTATTTTTGAGTATGATGCTACAAGCTTGGCACACCTATGTTTGGGCAGTTTCTCCCATTCTTCTTTGCAGGACCTCTCAAGCTCCATCAGGTTGGATGGGGAGCGTCAGTGCACAGCCATTTTCAGATCTCTCCAGAGATGTTCAATCGGGTTCAAGTCTGGGCTCTGGCTGGGCCACTCAAGGACATTCACAGAGTTGTTCTGTAGCCACTCCTTTGTTATCTTGGCTGTGTGCTTAGGGTCATTGTCCTGTTGGAAGATGAACCTTCACCCCAGTCTGAGGTCCAGCACGCTCTGGAGCAGGTTTTCATCAAGGATGTCTCTGTACATTGCTGCATTCATCTTTCCCTCGATCCGGACTAGTCTCCCAGTTCCTGCCGCTGAAAAACATCCACACAGCATGATGCTGTCACCACCATGCTTCACTGTAGGGATGGTATTGGCCAGGTGATGAGTGGTGCCTGGTTTCCTCCGGGCTTGCCATTTAGGGCAAAGAGTTCAATCTTTCTGTCATCAGACCAGAGAATTTTGTTTCTCATGGTCTGAGAGTCCATCAGGTGCCGATTGGCAAACTCCAGGTGGGCTGTCATGTGCCTTTTATGGAGGAGTGGCTTCCGTCTGGCCACTCTACCATACAGGCCCGATTGGTGGAGTGCTGCTCAAATTGTTGTTCTTCTGGAAGGTTCTCTCTCCACAGAGACACGCTGGAGCTCTGTCAGAGTGACCATCAGGTTCTTGGTCACCTACCAGACAAAGGCCCTTCTCCCCCGATCGCTCAGTTTGGCCGGGCGGCCAGCTCTAGGAAGAGTCCTGGTGGTTCCAAACTTCTTCCATTTATGGATGATGGAGGCCACTGTGCTCATTGGAACCTTCAATGCTGCAGAATTTTTTCTGTACCCTTCCCCAGATCTGTGCCTTGATCAATCCTGTCTCAGCGGTCTACAGACAATTCCTTGGACTTCATGGCTTGGTTTGTGGTCTGACATGCACTGTTAACTGTGGGACCTTATATAGACAGGTGTGTGCCTTTCCAAATCATGTCCAATCAACTGAATTTACCACAGTTGGACTCCAATCAAGTTGTAGAAACATCTCAAGGATGATCAGTGGAAAGAGGATGCACCTGAGCTCAATTTTGAGTGTCATGGCAAAGGCTGTGAATACTTATGTACTCTTTATGTGCTTTTTCTGTTTTATATTTTTAATAAATTTGCAAAGATTTCAAAACTTCTTTCACGTTGTCATTATGGGGTATTGTTTGTAGAATTTTGAGGAAAATAACTAATTTAATCCATTATGGAATAAGGCTGTAACATAACAAAATGTGGAAAAAGTGAAGCACTGTGAATACTTTGTGAAGCCAGTTGCTGATTGAACTAAGCTAAAGACAATAACTGTTACACAACTCCAAGAATCTAAGTAGCCTCCAAAAAGGAGTAAATACAAACTAATGATGGCTTTATAGACAAAACAGAATTAACAAAAATAAACCATTAACAATATAATGAAAATAAAACTACATTTTCCCACAACAATATGTTTGTACTATTAAAACCATTAAACATTATATACATTTATTAACTTGACAACGTTCATAATTACAGCAGTAAAAGTCTTCCTCTGGTAAGAAATATGGGCACTGCTCTGATATACACCTTGATAAGAGATAAGCCTTAGAGCTGTGAGCATTTCACACAGTACAGGTCACAGACAAATCCCTGTGTTTACAGTCAAACAATTACTCCCATTTGTTGTTCTTTCTCATATGTTTATTTTTAATTCTGTGTATGTAGCAGTATATGCACTGTGCAGCAGGATGAGCCAGCAAACAGGATTTGGTCCAGCAGTGGATTAGTTCTGCTCGGACAGGTGAATGTGTCAATACGTTTGATTGTTTGCATTTGACTGTAGCAGGACACTTTTGTTTTTTCTTATTATTTGCCAAATGAGCTCTTGTTTAAATAGCACTAATGTACCATTAATCCATAAACCAATTTAGACTGTCAGGAGGAAGGATAACAGAACTCCTTGTATATACTTGGCTTTGATCCACACCTCTTTGTGATGTAAATTAAGTTGGGTTTTAAAATGTGTGCTGGAGACTTGCTGGCTGGCTGCTCTATAGTGGACTCATGTTAATTAACTTTTCATCAATGGACAATCACAGAAGGGCAGAATTGTAACTGTAAGAGAATACATGCAATACATTTGTAAAATTAATGCAATGTATTACACATTAATTGATGCAACAGTTCAATTCCCTCAGGTGCTCTCAACTCATGAAAGCCTCTGCTCAGTGTACAAGTTGAACCTTATAGTCCACACAAGACTGACTCCAGTTTGGGCCATATACTATACTATAGTCCACACAGCACTGACTCCAGTCTGGGCCTTATACAATAATGTAGTCCACTCAGTGCTGCCTCCAGTCTGGTCTGGTAGTTCTGATAGCACCAGTTCCAATGTGGACTAGGACATAGCTGACTGGTTCAAAAATAGCACAGTATTTACCCTGGTTAACAATAGTTGTCTTTGTTTTGTTATGTTTTTCTACTTACAGGTAATAACTTCGTAAGGTGGTAAAGGTTTTATTATTACACCACACAGGCTGTAAAGTGTGAGGGATTGGGATCCTACAAGGACCCAAATCACCTGATCCTTTGTCCAGTTCCCCAGGGTAATTCATTGGAATAGTGACAGCTTTCCAGGCTCCAGTCTGTTGTCTTGAGGTGTTTTCTGAGTAAATGTAAATGTTATTTCTCAATAATTCCTATGCAAACAGAGGTCTACCTGACTGACTACCTGACTGCCATCGTGAAGAGAAAACACAATTACAAAAGAAAAGGGAGGTGTCATTGGACAGCTTATTTTTATTAGACATCAGGGGAGAAAACAAACAAAAGTGGATTGATCACGAAGATCTGGTAACACCAGCCCAGGAAAAACAAGGAAGGAAAATCACTGGACACTTCACTAACATTCACTTGCATTTCAAAAACAGGTTTGGAGGAACAAATCCTGGGCGTAGAGTCATTGTGTAAAAGTGCTGGACCCAAGTGTTCTCTGTCATACAAGTTTCTCAGGGCAGTTGAAGAATCAGTGTTAAAATAGACAGTATTGTGGCCAGAAGAACAACTGTCCTGGTGTCTGACAAACAGACCACTCAGTCTCCGGTTGCAAAAAATATGAATCCATTCAGCATTAATTCCACATTTTATAGCTTTACAAGCATACTCACTTGTACTGAGTACCATCACCCTTAATATCATCTGACACTTAACGGGGAGATCCGAACCTCTGTTCCCTACATCTGCCCGTATATGTGTTTACCCTGACAAAACTTTAATATGGGGTTTTAATGTCATGGACGGTAAATGGCTATTTAATTATGTTATTCACTTTACATTTGAATTTTACATTCATATTTTTCATTTGTTTATTATTTTTCTTGAAATCTGTATTTTATACATTGTATTTGATTTCTCCTTTACTGTGTGGTTTGCATTTTCTCACTTGATTAATTACTTTATTATGGTGCACGTGTCATTTATTATGTATTGTGTTCCTTTGAGCCAATCACTGCGCACATTCCACAGCTCTACCCACATTCCCAGCACTAATCATCCCCACTTGTGTTCCCTGCCCTGGAGAGGAGTTTAAAAGCCAAGAGGAGGCTGCGGACAGGGAACCGATTCAGAAAAGCCAAGAGAGAATAACAGGGACTAAACGTAAGGGCTTCACCAGTGGCTCGCTGGAGGCAAGACATGGCTGAAGATTGACAGGGGAGAGGTACGGGGATAGCGCCAAACTAAATGCAGGGGACAGTGACCGGGCTCCACACCTGTGTGCTCCCGTGGGCAGAAGAGAGCGCAGGATGGCACCATTGACCGTGGGTGGGGGAGCCAGAGACAGGTGCGTAGGAGTCGGGTACCCTGGATAGACCCGAAGATGGTGGGGCGTGAGCCGCCTCTCCATCAGGGGGCCAAGTGAGCGGGAGACAGGCGAGCACAAAAAGGGCACCATGACTGCTCGCCAGATGGCCTGGTAATGTGTGCATGAGGCGTGAGCCCCCCCCACATGTAGAGATTGTTCCTCCTCTGTCCACAGAGCCGATGAGCCGCCGCCATGGCCCGGTGGGAGAGCTCCCCATACAGAAGACAAAAGAAATGAACAAAGGGATTACAACTGAGAGAGCATGGATGCACTTTACACTCATGGATGGGACTCTTGGTCGGACATTGTTTACAGGAGAAGAGGAGATTTATTATGTATTACTATTTATAGCCAGAGGAGAAGGGCAATATACAGAGTTTTATGGGTGGTTTAACTGTATGATTGTAGCTATCTTAACATCTAGTAGTTTTAATAAAGGCAATTTTAGATGAGCTTTTAGAATTGTAATATTATTAGCATGTATTGAACTGTATCCTTGTTTGCAGTATTTTTTGCCTGCATCGAATTGCTAAAAGAAAAATCTTGTTAAATTATACCTGAGCCTGTGTTGGGGTCCTGGCCCGAGTCTGAGCAGGGGAACACTTGGTGGCATGAGTTCTCTTACTCACAAAATAAGAGTAGCTTGTGACATTAACAGTGTCCAACAGTGGTTTCCACTGGTTCAATATACCTCCACTGTGCTTTACTACACTGGACAATGTTAAATGTTTCTAAGGCAGGTTGTCTAATGCAGACCATGTCTTCATGCTGTGTAAAGTCAGGTTGAAACCATTTAAAAATTAATACCATGTTAAAAAACTATTCTATGACAAATTGAACAGGGTAAACCTGGTACCCCTAGCTGCTCTCCCCCTCTCATCCTCCTGTCAGTAATGGGCAGGAGATCCGGCAGCATTGCATCCTTCAGGACATGCAGATCCCCAGTGCTGTTTGCTCTCCACGCTCCAGCAGTCAACCAATGCCGTGCCTCTCACGTATCAACACTGCAAACACACGGCCCTCCTTACAGAGACTGAGGAATCACAATTTCATTTCGCCACCACCCATCCAAACTGCCCAGGTACCAGGAGTTACCCTATCCAGCTTGCAAAACCCTTTTGAAAATCCAGATGGGTCAAGTCAGTGTCATTGGGGATTTACACCAGGGGGCTGCAAATGGGTGTTTTCTGTCTACTCCATCACTGGCAGTTCTGGCCAGCTCCCAAAAGGGACCAGCTTTCATCTCAATTGTTTGAAATTATTTTAAATCCCCTCAAGAACTTAGATGCTGGATTCAGAGAGGTTAGGATCTATTCTGGAAGCCAAGCCAGTCCAGAGAAAGTCACACACAGACACATACATTCAAAAACACACAAAATCAGAAACAAACCGCCATATATGTGATGGAAATCAACCCTAGAGCAAACAGGAAATGAACATACATATACCTTAGGCACTGAAAAGGACAGAATGCTAATTCCTACTGAAGTAAAGGACATTGATCTTGCAACATTGTCGGTTTAATCTTGAATTCAAACCACTTATTTATTTGACTACAAACAAGCTACTAGCACTGCTGCTCCTCCTACCACTACTACCACAACTACTAATCAGAAGTATTATTGTTATTAAAAATAAATACAACAGGAATGATGCACAGTGCGCACATAGACAACATCATAGTTAAGGGTTCAGACACCTTCTAACTCATTGATCTCAGTCTCGGACAGTGAAGTAGCAAAGCAGTGACTCCCAGCTGCACAGCGAGCCGACCGTGTCAGTGCTGACAATGGGCAGGGTCCTGACAGGCGCTCTCTCCCTGCAGCTCTATAAAAGGCAGCCCTGCCTTGCCTCTCCCTCATCCATCTCCAGGTGTCTGTGAGGAAGAGGTGAGTGTGCTGGGTCTCCACCTTGGGTGTGTGTTGGGCTATTCCAATATTGCATTCCCGTGTGACGTGTTTCCTAAACTATTGCTGTCGTAGCCTGCTTGCGATCCTCTCTGTATTTAATGTCAGTTCTTATCTTGACACACCCCCCTCCCACTCTGAAATTAAAAAGGTGGCAATACAGTGGATATCTTAATAATTGTGGCTGGACACTCATTTAATTTTTTTTTTAAATATAAAAGCATTTCCAGAAATCAGAATGCAGACCTGGAGATGAATCTTGTCATCTTGATGTTACATAACATTTTGGAGTTTTCCACCAAAGCGAACCATCTTTTATTTGTGATGCAAGTTCAGACTGTCAAGACCACAGAAGGCTTCTATGATGTCATTCTGTCTGGCTGGCTTCTCTTATCTGAGTTGCTGGAAAATAGGAATGGTTTATGCATTTAGACTACTGAAATATTATATAAACAGACATACAGATAGATAGACAGAGATGGACCAATCTTGTGTCCACTATATACCATAAATAAATTATCATATAATAAATGTTAAATATATGATTTTCTTACATCTAATAAATTAGAAATCAACAACCGCATGATTGAATGCTGTATATGCATTCAGGGATTCAAACCATGTGCAGTTGTTTTCCACTTTGGCAGGAATATTTCCTTCTTCCTTTCCTATATCAGTCAGCACAAAGATTTGTTTTAACTGTATTAGATAAGATCAGACCTTCACTTATCTGACAACAGTTATGCTACTTGAATATATAGTTGGGACATGACAGAGGTGTGTCTTTCATATCAGCACTGAAGAGGTACCTTGGCAAATCAATGGCTGCTTGCTAAAAATAATATGGACTGCATCTTCAAAGCATATTTTTTAAAATACATATTTTAAAATCCATACTATAAATATGGTTGCAAATGTTCTTTATTGTTGCTTTCATGTGCTATTTTCACTGCTAATAAGACATGAATATTATTGGATCAGACCAACTTGCCAGACATTCTGTACTTCGTATTTGTTTCAAAGTACTCAAACAAGTCAGTAAAAACATTACTGTGAATCCTATATATATTGCATATTGCTGTAAATATATTATGTAGTGTTACCACAGCAATAGCAGATTTTCACAAACACAACATTTTTCTTGTTTGGCTTAAACTAATTATAGAAGACTAGCACAATACTTTAAGTAAACAGGTGTGGTTTTCAGTTTCTGCTCACTTCAATCCATTTCTGCACAGGACCCACGTCTTACTGACTTATGACTTACTGACAACAGTGGGAGCTTTCAAACTGATCCAGATTGTTTTTTGTTTGCCTTTCTGTTTTTGTTTTATCTTAAGCTACAAATACAAATAACTGTGACTGTGATCAAGAGCTCTTAATGGATTCAAGAATTAAATCCATTTGAAAAACTGTAAAATTATAAAACTGCTCATCTTCCTCACAAGTAAAAAATTGCCAAGCATTGGTCAGTCAGGCCCTAACTGCTGGACAGTCACAGATGAATAAGCACAGCCTGACTTAATTAGATAGAAGACTTCTATCCGTTTACTGCACCCTGACAAAATTGCAAAGAAATACAGGACATTTTGGGGTAAAACTGTCTAGGCACAGATAGAGTTGCAAATTATGCTGCTTCCTCAATGTATGTATAAACCCCTTATTCACCTTGTTGCTGGGAATCCTCCATTTACTCTCTCGGTAGATATGGTCTCTGTCCCAGTTTGTCCAAATGTCCAGTCCAACTCTCTTCACGCATTAAAGCAAACTGGGGTGCGGGATTGCGAAAATAGATATAAAGGGACAGATTGTCTATGCTGACATTAGAGACACTTCTCAAGGATTCATAACAGGTAAGGTTTTCAGATTAAGGGTTAAAGCAAGTACACTGAAAGGCAGGAATAAAAACTGCCACGAAAAACATATTTGAACATTTAAATGAGATGCACTTTAGAATATATGAATATAAAGGTAAAGTTTTTTCAAAGTCAGCTTGTCACTGGAGAATGCTTTAATAGACTCCAGCATACATCTATACATATTTAAAATAAGTGTATTTAAATTTAAACTCTGGGATTTTACAAGTTATCTGGCTAGGGATTACTTTATGTATCTCACCCTCACCCAAAGCATTTCTCTCATTTTGCCACTCCAGTTGCTGTACAGATGTAGTTTTCTGAGTTTTTAACTCCCCAATTTGTGCAGAAAGTATGTTTATTGAAGGAAATTAATTTAAATGTACGCTGATTTCTGTAATGTTTGACTACATGTATGTATGTGTACAATCGGTTAGTTTTACACATACAGTTTAGTATGTTAGTATGATATAACACATACATTGTCTAGGATAAAAGAGTTTGCTTAATGACAATTGTAGCGTAAGGTACACTTATACATTTCAATGAAAGAAGTGAATTTATAGTATCACCTTATCACGAATCCTGGAATCTTGTAGAACTCAATTTCCGTAATAATTGGACGCAGACACCAATTCCAAAGATATAAATTGTCAAATGTATTAAAAACAAAGACTAAATGTAGCACTACACTAATTATACAAAAGGGAAAAACGAATTAAAATTCAACCCTAGATCAACAAATCAAAGGCAAATCACTTCCATGACCAAATCAAAGACCATGGGATCGCATATGATAACACACAAATCGTTAAACAAAAAAGGTTATAAACACATTGACTACAATACCGCTTAGTAAGACGAAGGTGAGTCTTTCATTAGTATTGTTAGTCGGACATCAAATACCTACACAGGTTAGTATTTATGTCAGGTAACTTCTCGTTATATATATATCAGTCTCATTTATGTTTAGGTGCCGAGAAAGATCCTATCATTACTTGTTACCACAATTTCCCTTAACTGATTATTATTCAATGATTAAGGATAGGCAGAGCCACCAATAATCTAATGTCTATTAACTTGTGTCAATTTCAGACTAAACAGTTAAACAGGAATGAGAAGATATTTCTTGGCGTTGACAGTTTTTTTTTCTAAAATTGTCAACAAAACAGTTTAATGCAACACTCATTTATATTTAAGACAATACTAAATGATATTACACATTCTAAAGTTTATGACTCACAGAATAACATTTCTAATTGATTTCTCAAATGTCATGAATAATAAACTCCAAACTGATCTGAACTTATCTGGGCGCCATTTGTAAAGTTCTTTATTTAATAAAGTCCTTTAAAAGAATTCTTCGTACGGCTCAATCTCCTTCTCCCAGTTTAACTGTTCTGTTGCCAGCAAAGACTTAGTTGGTTTCTGGTTCTGGTTCTGGCAACAGAGCTACAGGTTGAGCTGTGGCAGCGAGTTACTGGTTCAGGTGAAAGAGAGAGAGTGAGAGATGCCGTGCGTTACCCTTAATATGCCTGTCAGATCAATAGATGATTGTTTCTTGAGTTTGTGAGAATGGGTTTCGGTTTCATCCCCCAGTGTCCTATTGGAGGGGGGCTTGATTTATGACTGATGTCAATCCATGCCATCTTTTGGAAATGCCGGTTGGCCCGGGTTCGTAGCTCTGTGTCGGGATTTCGGCTCTCGTCCATTTCAAAGAGTTTTTATTACCTACAGGCCCCCTTCCCCAAACATCTCACAGCAGGGATTCTCGGTGCCATCCTCCCAAGACTGTCACTTTGATGTAAACCAGTTCACACGCTGATGAGCCAAGGAAATCTGATAACTTTGGGGGAGAGGTCTTCTTTAGATCAGTGCTTCAGCTCAGAGCTAAAATGCTCTTATCAAAATACACCCCCCCCACTTAATGTTACACAATCATAATAATAATAATAAAGAAATACATTTATGAATGAGAGATGTGGGTGAATGGACTATTACAAGAGCAAATTATATTCTAACAAAGCTCAGAGTTGTCGACTTCAACTAGTATAGTTTCTTAAAAATGAAATAGGTGCAGATATTGCTGAGAGCGAATACACATTTTCATCCATAGATTTTTGCAACTGTGTGACATGCCTTTTGTGCTGCCTAGGTGTTGGTGTGTGCATTCACTGGGATTGTTATATGCATTCTATAGATGGTATAAGAGGTTTATGAAAGACCATTGTGGTCACCCAGTAGATTAACAGAGTGAAAGTCTAATACTGAGACTAATTCTAATACTGCGCTTGTTTGTTTTGACAGCCATGGAGACCAAAATCCTTTTGCTCTGTGTAGCTTCCATGCTACTGAATGGTAAGCCCAATACTGCAAGCTCCTTATTGTCTTTGTTTGTTTCAAATTTCACAGACAATGTGTGATTAAGTAAGGACATTTTATATTTAGTCATCTATTTATTTGCAAGGGATCCCTATTCAGGGTTTCACATTTGCAACTATTATATGCAAAACCCCCAAAATTAGGTATTGCAATTCAACCTTTTGATATTTACTAAGATGACTCTTCTGTGGGAAATATGTTTCTCTAAATATAAAATTATCCAGAAGAAGGCAATGCTTTCAATGTTTCCTGGCAGTAAAGGTAGTCATTATTCATTGGTAGTCCCCCCTGTTAAGTGTGAAATACAAGATGCAGACAAACATACACGCATGTATTCTTTCCGTTAAAATTACTCATTACGTGTCACTAATTAAATTATTATAACTGCTATGGATTATGTGAATCTTTTTTTTTTGGCACTGATTATGTAGAATGTGGTTAATTAGTTAATCTGTGTCCTAACAAAAGTCCTTGTTTTTCATAAAAATATTTGCAAATGATAGTTTTGTCTTATGCCGGAATCATTATCTGCCTTCACCCATGTATTGCAGATCATTCAGGCCTTTGCCTTGTTCCCTTTCAGGTGCCAGCGGATCATGCCCTATAGGAACAGACTTCCTCACTGTCTTTATGACCAACTACAAACCCAGCACACCTAGCCCATCCTTCCAGCTGGCCATCACCTCTTACCGCACCCAAGCCAAGGTCAAGGTGGAGATGACGGCCCTCACGTTCTCCAACACAGTGGCGGTGCCGATGGGGCAGACAGTGTGGGTCTCCTTGCCCCAGTCTGCTGAGCTCCAGGGAATGGGCCGTTCCCCCAAGTCTGTTCGCATCACCTCTGACAACCAGATCTCTGTGGTGGCCTTCAATGCTAAGAGCTTGTCCGGGGACAGCTGTGTGGTTTTCCCTACCGAAGAGCTGGGCACCGAGTACATCATCTTCACACCAAACACGGGCCTCAGTTCCATGGATAAACTGGCGACCATCATCAATGGCAAGGACCCCAACCAGGTGGAGATCTGCCCCAAAGTCAAAATGATCATTGAAGGGGTCGAGAGGATGCCTGGTAAGACAGTGACCATCAGCCTAGCCCCTTATGAAACCTACCAGCTGAAGAGCCGCTGTACTTTCTCAGGAACCCGTGTCAGAGCCACAAGCCCTGTGGCTGTCCTGGCAGGGCACCAGTGCTCTCTACGGTCCAAGTACTGCAACCACATCTATGAGCAGCTGGTCCCACTGCAGAGGTTCTCCACCCAGTTCCTGGTGCCGGCCATGAACCAATCGCCATCCAAGGACCTGGTGCACGTAGTGGCAGCTGAAGACAATACCATGGTAAAGATCACTGCTGATAGCAAGACCCAAAGTAGGATGCTGACGACCGGGGATGTGTGGGACGTTTGCATGGAGGATGCCACCCCGCTGGCCATTGAGAGCAACAAGAAGGTGATGGTGATGTACTACAGCAGCGGGGACCAGAACGACCCGTTCCTGACCAACGTCATCCCCACTGAGGGGTTCTCCAACAAGTGGTTTGTGGACACTCAGCAGTCGTTCACGAGCAGCGCTGTCGTCATCTCCGAGGCTGATGGTGTCAGGAGCATCCTGCTGAACAACAGGAAGCTTTGCAGTCGAATCAGGTGGAAAAATATAGGAGTTGGAGCCAAATACGTGTGGACCACAATTGACCTAGGGTCAGATCAAAATCACTTTGAGCTCACCAGTGACTCCATGCTGGGGGTATATGTCTACGGGTTCAAATCTTACGACGCCTATGGTACCACTGGAGTGTGCTATTCAGGTGAGCTGCTGAACAATCAGGCTGCATATCTGTTTGAATGGGGACAAGATACACTTTTTAAACTGTGTGTGTTTCCATCTCAGACAAACAAATCAGAAGGCTTTGTGGCAGGCAATGAGTGCTAGCTTGCACATTCTAGCTAGTGTGCTCATTCACTGCAGCTGTCCCAAACTAATGAGCTAATAATTAATGGCTAATTAACATCAAGCATCAGTGTTAAGACATGCAATCAATCCAACTATTACTAAAACAAGAAAATTGTCTGTGTAATCATATTAAAACCTCAAATGTACATAAAATAATAATACTACATGTGTGGCGGTGTATTTATAAACAGAAACAATAATGTTGTTTGGATCCAGGTAGGTTACGCCTACCACATAAATCACAAAATCAATTCCATATAACCCACCACCAGGACACACAAATTAAATTGTAACTTGTACCATCATAGTGGAGTCAGACTTTACTTTACAGTGCATGTGCATTGATTTCAAATACAGTAGGTCTTTATAACCAATACACATTACATTCACCAGTAATCCACAGCTGCAATTACCAATACAAGTCCCGCGAATACACACACTCTATTCAGCATGTAGACTTTAACATCTGGTGTTCAGTACATTCAACAAGAAAACAAATACTTGGAGGCTTCTCGACTTTTCAGCAAAGTAAGTGTAAATATAAAATTCTTCTCTGATTTTGGATTGTTTACACTTAAGTTACTAAAACTATCGAATTTTTCACCTTTGTGCTGAACAGCAGCTAGTTTGTAAGTTAGCCACTAGCTGCTTTTTTTTATCTTATCTATCCGACAAGTGTAGGTAGTTATGCTAACGTTACTCGGAAAAACGCGGTTACATGGACCAAACTTTGTCATTCTGAATGAAATTATTCAAGTTATTATTTTCTCCTCATTATGATTGAAGAGAAAATAATGCTTAGACAGTTAGACACTAATCATTATTATTGTCACCTAAACCATATCTTCCTTATTTTATCACTGTGATATCTAGGAACATTAAAAACAAATAATATATAAAATTACTGTCAAAGATTCAGGAAATGTAAAATTACATTATATTGCATAAGAATGCAATGATGGATGATGTCATTATGAAGAAGTTAAAACTTTTCTTTTCTTTCTGCCCCCATCCCCCCAGGATTAGGGGACCCCACATAAGCTCTAAGCCAATTCGAACACTGGTGGAGCCAGTGGGTCTCTTTCCCACAGCAGCCCAATACAAGGTGAACCAATCACCTAGAACAGGAAGTCAGCTCCCCTGCCCTTCTGCTACACACTGCGGGTTTCATGAGCTCAATCTCACTTGCATATGCTAATGTTCTTAAAGAGCCCTTCACAGTCATACATTTACATATTCGCCACACATGTATAAGGATAGTCACAGGCACTTAAGTCTCTTTGGAAGCCCAAATCAACTTTTCCATTTAGAAGAATTTCACTTGGCTTTCTCTTCTGTTACTCTCCCTTAGTCCCTGCACCCACTTCGCCCCCAGACCCCTGCAACACAGTGAAGTGCAGAGAGAAGGAGGTGTGTCAAAATGGGGTGTGCAAGCACATCTCCAAAGCCACCTGCAGGGCGGTGGGAGATCCCCACTACACCACTTTCGATGGCCGGAGCTTTGACTTTCAGGGCACCTGCACTTACACCCTGGTCACCTGCCTTGATAATGACCCTCGCCTGATCCCCTTCAGTGTTACTGCCAAGAACGAGCACCGAGGCAACACGCAGGTGTCCTTCGTGAGAACAGTGTCCATCAGCGTCTATGGCCATGTCATCACAATCAGCAAATACGATGTGGGCAAAGTTGGGGTGAGGCACCAAGCAAACCAAGCACCCTTCGAATAACATACATTCTCAGCCCATATGTTGGGATGGTTACCGGCAGCGTAGGTAGACACAAAATGTCTTCAGTTAGTTACCTTTTGGGATTTGCTTAGTGAGTGTGGAGGAGGGGAGGGGGGCATTAGCAAAGATAGATGGCCAAACTAGTGGCTTTGGCAGAGCAAATAGGAAGGCTGAGTTTGGAAATCTGACAGTTTTCAGAGTGAACAAATCAATGGCAACCAAGATTTACATTTATAATATGATGCAAGGGACTGTTTTTTCTCACCATTTCCAGGTTAACAGCATCAGCACACACCTCCCGGTCACCTTGAGCGATGGAAAGCTGCGAGTGGTGCGCAGCGGGGGGTTTGCCTTGCTGCAGACAGACTTTGACCTGCAGGTTATGTACGACTGGAACATGGCACTCTTCATCATGGCACCAAGCAGCTACTTCCGCTCACTCGGTGGTTTATGTGGCAACTACAATGGCAACCGAGAGGATGACTTCTCCACCCCCAAAGGGGCCCTGGCCTCCTCAGTGCTGGACTTTGCCAGCAGCTGGAAAGCAGAGGACAAGGATGTCTTCTGCCACCATGACTGCAAGGGCCAGTGCCCCAGCTGCTCCATGGTCTTACAAGAAAAGTACCGTGGGGAGGCGTTCTGTGGTCTTATGGCCAAGACGGACGGCCCCTTCGCTGGCTGCCACCAGATTCTAGACCCCGGCCTGTTCGTGGACAACTGTGTGTATGACGTATGCATCAACAAGGGCTACAAAAAGTTCTTCTGTGAAGCTATTGAGAGCTATGCAGGTTCCTGCCAGAGGGAAGGAGCCAAAGTGGCCAACAACTGGCGAGTGCTGGCATCCTGCCGTAAGTCATCTGAGAAAAATGTAAAAAATAACGCAATGGCAATTAGAATAACCAGATTTTTTTAAGATAGCATAAATAGATTGCTTTAACAACTTTATCAGTCAACGGATCAATTATTTAGTACATTACATAATCAAACAATCAATCAATTTATCAATATGACCAGACAATCTTCAAAAAGTGTACAGGTAAGTTATTTAGTACATTCTCAATTACACTTGAGTTGTTTTCATACTTAATATTTGTTTCTTCATCTATCCCCTCGCAGCACTGTACTGCCCCGAGTACAGCCACTACGAGAATTGCGGCAATGCCTGCCCGGCTTCCTGTAGTGACATAGATGCCCCTTCCAAGTGTAAAATGCCCTGTGCGGAGACATGCCAGTGTAACCCCGACTATGTGCTGAGTGGGACTAAGTGTGTGCCCAAGGAGAGCTGTGGTTGCACCCTTGAGGGCCAGTACTATATGTCCGGGCAGGAGTTCTGGGCAGATGACAAATGCAACAAGAAATGCACATGCCAGGCCAAAACCGGTAAAGTGGAGTGTGTCAGCATGACATGCAAGAACTCTGAAGTGTGTGACCTGCGAAAGGGGATCAGGGGTTGTTACCCCGCCTCCTACGGCACCTGTGTTGCCACAGGGGACCCACACTACCGCACTTTTGATGGCAAGGCCTTCGACTTCCAGGGAACTTGCACCTACCAGATGTCCAAATTGTGCAACCCCACCCCGGGCCTGGTACCCTACGAAGTGCACGTACAGAACGAGAACCGAGGCCGGAACAAGGCTGTCTCCTTCACCAAGATGGTCAAGATATCCATCTATGGCCATGAGATCATCATGAGCAAGGACAACAGTGGCAAAGTTCTGGTAGGCCCCCACTTTTTGGCATAGTTATACCAGAGTTTGATCATACAGATGTATTCCTGGCATTGAGTAGTAAACCCAGCCAGCAAGCAGCTACAGCACAGAGCTATACCTTAACAAGACAATGTGAAGAAAGAGAAGAATATATTAAAGCAATAATACATAAATAAATAGAGACCTAATAAGACTTGAAAGTCACAAGAGGCTATTGACAGGATATGGCAAAATAATATTTAGGTAAAAGATATTTAAGACATTTGTTCACAAACAACATTTTATTTTCTGTCTTTGCAGTTCAACAACGTGTTTGTCAGCCTGCCCTTCTACTTTGAGGATAACAAGGTGTCCATCTACCGCAGTGGATTACAGGGGGTTCTGAAAACAGACTTCGGCCTGACAGTGAGTTTCAACTGGGTGAGCTACGTGTCTATCTCCCTGCCCAGCACGTACTCTGGCTCCGTCTGTGGGCTCTGTGGCAACTGGAACGGTAACCAAAATGATGACATGCTCGCCCCAGACAAGTCCTTGAGCAGCACTCCTGCCATCTTTGGGGAAAGCTGGAAAGTGAAAGATGTGCCGGGCTGCTCCAGTGACTGCAAAGGCACTTGTCCCATCTGTGACCTCAAGCTAAGGGGCCAGTATGAGGGGAAAGCATTGTGTGGGATAATCAGCAACCCTGACGGTCCCTTCAAGGGCTGTCACGGCAAAGTTGACCCTAAGCTCCACTTTGACAACTGCCTGTTCGACTTGTGTCTGTACCGTGGCCACGTCTCGGCACTCTGTGCAGCCCTCACTGCCTACATGGCGGTGTGCCATGACGCCAGGGCTGAGGTCGCTATTTGGAGGAGTGACACATTCTGCCGTGAGTAAAGGAATCTCTTGAAATACATTATTGACCCAGAAATGGGATCAGTGTGAATTGCTGTTACCAGAATTAAGTGAAATCGACTTACAGCTAAGTAGTACAACACTACATGATTTTGTAATTTGGTTTTATGGTATATGAATAGCCAGAACACAAAGAAAGGATAACAAGGTCACCAATTCTAAGTACAACTAGATGTGAAGAGAATGAAAATAACTCCCTGAATGTTCCCTCCACCAGCTGCCTCCTGCAAGCAGAACAGCCACTATGAAGTGAATGCAACTGGCTGCCCTGTGACCTGCCGTGACCTGTCAGAGGCTCAGAGCTGTGACAGCACCCTCTCCAAGGAGGGCTGCGTGTGCAACGATGGATTTGTGCTGAGTGACAGCAACTGTGTGCCTGTGGCAGAGTGCGGCTGCGTCTGGGGTAGCCAGTACTATAAGACAGATGAGGTCTTCTTCCCCATGGGCCTGTGCTTGCAGCGCTGTGTGTGCCAAGAAGGTGGGAAGGTGGAGTGCGATGATAGCTTCAGCTGCGGCCCCAACGAGAAATGCCAGCTGAAAGACGGGATTCAAGGCTGCCACCCTATGGGCACAGGTTCCTGCTGGATCTCTGGAAACAGCCGCTATCGCTCGTTCGATGGGCGCAGCTTCAGTCTGCGTGGAAACTGCACGTACATGGTGGCCAGTGTGACTGAAGGGAACAACAAACTCATACCTTTCAAAATAATGGTGAACCAGGAGACCGAACTGGGCATCACTGTGACTATGAGTTTTATGCTGGAGGTCTATGGGTATAGACTGGCCATGCTCCCTGGATATGTTTGGCAGATCAGGGTACTGTTTCCCATTTCCTACATCCATATTTCATTATAACATCCATACAGGAATAGATCAAATCATTATAAGTACAATAATAGCAAACATCAAACTGACCAGCACAATATACTAATATTCAATTTCAAAACAGAACAAATTTGAAACTATACATTTGCATTAAAATAGATTTCTCAGATGATTACTGAAATATAGTTACCCGATCACAGTAAAAAGAAATAATAAGTGGGGTGAATATTATGAAAGTTGTGAAACCTGTGGGCTGCTAAATCCAGCACTGGCAGCCTGATATAACCTCACCGTCTTTCCTTCCTCTGCAGGTGGACGGCATCAACACCAACCTACCTGCAATGCTGGAAGATGGGAAAGTGTCAGTCTACCAGAGCGGGATCCACATCATTCTGGAGACGGACTTTGGGCTAAGGGTGAGTTACGACAGCAGCTCCAATACCTTTGTCAGCATCCCCTCCACCTACAAGGGCATGCTGGGTGGCCTCTGCGGCAACTACAATGACAACCAAGGAGATGACTTCGCCCTGCCTGATGGCAAGCAGACTGCTGACGTTGACACTTTCGCAGCTGGCTGGGGGGTGTTGGTCAGCTCGGTGATGTGCCAGACGGGCTGTGGCTCCCAGTGCCCGGCCTCCAACCAGCAGAAAAAGCCTGATGCAGAGAGTGATGTGGTCTGCGGCAAGCTGATATCCAAGAGTGGGCCTTTCTCTGGGTGTCACGCCACTGTGCTGCCCCGTGAATATTTCGAGGAGTGCGTGCAGGAGATGATCACAGAAGGTGGCAATGAAGAGGTCCTGTGCAGTCACCTACAGCATTATGTGGCCGCCTGCCAAGCTGCAGGGGCCACCGTCAGCAGCTGGAGGACAGAGCAGTTGTGTCGTGAGTATAGATCCCAGAACAATATGCAATCAGCATTTTTAAATTAGTTACAGAAAATTAATTATGCATTATAGCTATTAATCCTGCAATTTTAACCATGAGAGATGCTGTCAACACTAATGTTGCAGTAAAATAACATTCTATAAAAAGATCTTATTGAACTCTGTACAGTCTGAAGCATGTTGACACTAATCTAACTCGTGTTTCCATCAGGGATGTGCAGAGACAATATGGGGGCAGTGGCTCAAAAAAGAAAAGGACACAATTGTGCACATTAACAGACATTAAAAGGGCTCTCTCTCACACACACACACACACACACACACACACACACACACACTCTCTGCAATTAAGAACAGCCAATCAGCTTTGAGATGTGGGAGGAACCCAGAGCACCTGGAGAAACCCAGGGAAAACATGCAAAGACACCCAGGAGCCATGCAGCAACATTGCTAATCATCATGCCTCAGTGCCACCCACTGTTGCATTTCTGCTGTGTGAAAATGTATGGCATAAGCAGGGGATTGATGCAAATTATTATAATCAAAATACAAACACTGAATTCATGGGGATGCAGTCAAATTCATGATTTGCATTAAATCCATGAAACTGTGAATTTGGCATGGCTCTGTTTATGACACTCACTGCATTGCACTGCTTTCAGGAACTCTGTTGGAGACCATTGTCCTATAACATATGAAACTTTCATTATGATATTCTTTGTCTCATCAGCTGTGATGTGCCCCATCAACAGCCACTATGAACTGTGTGCAGACACCTGCACGTCCACCTGTGCTTCTCTCAGCTTGTCCATCAAGTGCCGGAATTGCCAGGAAGGGTGCCAGTGCAATGAAGGCTTTGTGTCCAATGGAGATGCCTGCGTTCCCCTGGAGAGTTGTGGCTGCACGGTGAACGGCATATACTATAAGGTACACATCTTTGGATCCAACAAATTCAATACACAGAGAGACCCACAATACGATACCAAGTCCCATGTTTATCAATTGATAAAGGCATCCTTGCATAAGTCTGCCGGAGCTAGATGTACCTTGCAGAATGGAATTCCAACCCAAAAGGATCTTCCTCAGGCCACAGTTGCTGCTGATTACAATTTGTCGGGTTAAATGTAATTCCAGTAGAATCTATTTTACACAAGTGTGAAGAATATAATCACAGCTAATTGCATTCCAAACCAAATTCTAATGGTTTAGTTTAATTTCAATTTCCCCCATAAGGGGACTTTGAGCTTCCCATGTATCCCTGATTA
Organism: Amia ocellicauda; assembly: GCF_036373705.1. NCBI lineage: Eukaryota > Metazoa > Chordata > Actinopteri > Amiiformes > Amiidae > Amia > Amia ocellicauda. Next base: position 29,583,406 of record NC_089861.1, on the reverse strand, counting down.
ATAGACACCACAGGGAACTTTGGCTAATTTACTTGGCCCAGTCTGCTTAATCTTCTCTTGACCACTGCCTTAAACAGTGTGGTCTTTAATTCAATTTTATTCCAAGTACACCATAAAAAATCGATGTTTACACACACTCCATGAATTGCATATCAAGAAACTCTCTGCTACTCCCTCTCTGTTTCAGTCCGGGGAAAATGTGGTTCAGAATGACTGCAGCCAGGCTTGTAGCTGTAAGGCCGGAGTCTTCAGCTGCTCACCCAATGCATGCAGCACTGATGAGATCTGTGAAATCAGAGATGGGGCCATGGGTTGTTACAGCAAAGGTAAGCCTAGAAGCCACACAAGTGAGATAATAAGATTATACATGCACAGCGCAGACAAGGAAACACTTATGTAGGTCTGCCTCCACACTTCTATTTGATGACATACATACATGAAATACATTACATTCGTAGTGCTTCAACTGCCACCATTACATTGCCTACTGTGGTTTAGTAACAAAAATTTAATAAGCTTTAACCAATCCCCAATATTTTCATCAAGACAATTTCTAAGCTAACTGACCAAACGTTGAATCTATTCTATGTGCAAAGCCACCCCTCTAAGTTAACCCATTAGAAACAATAACCAGAAGATTTCCTGGGGGATGAAACCCTAGCCCCAGCCCTCAAACAAACAAACAAATACACACACGCACACACACATACAAACATACATAAAACCCCAACAAGAGCCAAGACTCCAACCCTAGTCAACAACAAATCCCAAGCTGCAGATAACCCTACCCTTAACTTTAACAGGCAAAGTTTACTGGGGAATTTAACCCAACCCATGAAGTCTGAATATCATGAAACTCATCAATATTGTAGTATACAAGTGAATAGCCAGTTTTTGGTGCCAATCTTATCCCACGCCTGTTGTAGTCTGCACCACAGAAATAGCCTTTAAAGAAAAGCCAAGACTCTGCGTGAATTAAGCTTTCTGATTTCTCTCTCACAGATCCTTGCTTGAATACCATGTGCCGCAAGAAAGAGGAGTGCATAGTGAGAGACAGAAATGCAGTATGTGTGGCCACATCCAAGGTTACCTGCTGGGCAATGGGTGACCCACACTATCAATCCTTCGATGGCCTTCCCTTCAGCTTCCAGGGCACCTGCACCTATACGTTGTCCCAGACCACGGGCAAAGACCCCACCCTCACCCCCTTTAGCATCATCAGCAAGAACGAGGTACGGGGCAACTCCGAGGGCTCCTTCGTAAAATCCATCACCATCAAGATCAAAGACCACGAGATCTCCATCCATAGAGGCGAGTCCGGCAGTGTGAGGGTGAGTGTTGGATGAATCCACCAGACAGATCCGAGAATTTCAGATTAAGGGTGGGGATGCAAGAATTTAAGCACTGTGGCAGAGGCTTGCCACTTTTATTGTTCCTGCACCTTTTGTCAGTTTGAAAGGCCCCACAGCAGGAGTGTCTTGAATACACAGGTATAAAGCACTTCATCTGAGTTTGGATAATAATCATGTGTGGATTTTATCAGGAAAAGGAAACTGGCTCAAAAGTACAATTACCTAATTTTTGAAAATGCAAAATTTGTATAATTCTGCAAGTTTTCACAGATCTCTGGACGAGATTCCTTCATGCACTACTTTTCACACGAAGACACACACACATAGACATCCCCCCCCACCACACACACACACACAGACAAGCAGACACACATGGACACACTGTAGTGGTTTTAGTAAATTCTCAATGAATTCTCATACACCAATGAAGAAGTAACAAGTTTATTAAAAATAATCAAAAATACAGGTCAACCTGGAGCCCTCCTCTGACATTACATATTTTTGTATTTTCAGTTAGACAATAGGTTACAGTCTCATCTATCAGAAGTGATTACATCTCATTAAAATACAGTTGTACAATAGAATTTACCACATGCATAATAATTAATATAGACCTAAGTTTGTTATGTTTGTTGAAGTGTTCGATGCGTTGATTGGTGCTGGTGAGCATTCTTCACGTAGCAAATGTTATCAAAACCATTGTTTTAAGTCCTCAACCAAATACCTGTGCCCCAAAACACACAATCTTTATACTGTTTAACTGTTTTAGATGATTGAATATCCTAGACGGAAGTGGCTGAATTAATTAACCTAAAGGCAATAGTTGATTGAATGATTCTAAGGACAGTAGTTAATTAAATTAACCAAAAGACAAAAGCTGTATACAATCCTTGAAACAATTAACCTAAGACAGAGAAAAGGTAACATGACTTTGGTAGATCTTTGTAGCATCCTGAGAAGTTGGTATGAAACTACAGACCAAAATGCTTTAAGAAACTAATAATTAAAGTAGTCCCCAGAAAGGAGTAAATTAACAACATTAAACCATTAATAATATAAAGACTATAAAGACAATAATTCAATTAAATGTCCCTCTACAACACAAACACACAATACACACACACACACACACACAAACAAAATCACAAAGACACAAAGACACACACACACCCCCACACACAGACAAACAGACACATACTGTCACACAGACACACAAACACATAGAGACACAAATACACACACACAGAGACAAACACACCTCTTGTTTCCAAACAAGTCTCTGGCCTAAGTGTATATTGTCAGTGCTTAACAGACAGCTCAGAGCTGAGGCAGCAGGTGTTGGGAGCTCTCCGCAGAGACACTCACACTGTAGTTTTTCTCTATTTGAGCAGAAATCAAGTGCCAAATGAATGTTGAAACCTATTAGAAGACCAAGAGTCTCTAATCCTGAACCTGGAGCTGCCCAAGCCAGCAGGTGTTGTGGGTCTACCCGAATATCACCAGCTCTCAGAAATGTAGAATGATTTTGAAGTGCTCTATCAACAGTGTTAAGTCAATTAAGATATTCAGACAACATTGGGAACAATTGTCAGCACCTCCTTGTGCCAAAAATTAAAGAGGCAAGAAAACTTCCTTCAATTAGTCAATAAATAATACCAGTCCATGGTCTACAGTCTCCAATATATGTGATTTAAGGGTGTTGTGTAACCTGGAACTCTCCAGGACCAGGGCTCATTTACCACTACCCCCTGAGCTCTCCCACTGTCTCCCCAGATTGACGGCATCAGCTCGCACCTACCTGTGCGCCTGGAGTCTGAAGGCATCAGAATCATGCAGTCAGGAATCAGGGCTGTTGTACAGACAGATTACGGTCTGGAGATTGTGTTTGACTGGACCACGCTCTTCATGGTGACAGTGAGCAGCAGCTACTACGACAACCTCGCGGGCCTTTGTGGAACCTACAACGAAGACAAGAAGGATGACCTGCAGACGCCAGCGGGCAGCCTTGTCGGGAACATGACTGAATGGGCCAAGTCCTGGAGTGTTCCTGACCGTGACCCCTTCTGTTGGCACTATTGCAAGGGCTACTGCCCCACCTGCTCTGATGAAGATACAGCCTTGTACAGGAGCCAGAAATACTGTGGCCTCCTGGAGGACAAGAAGGGGCCCTTCAGTGAGTGCCACAAAGCCGTGGCACCCCAAATCATCACCGACAACTGCTTGTATGACGTGTGTCTCAACAAAGGCAGGCAGGAGGTGTACTGCCAGGCCTTGGCCAACTATGTGGCCACTTGCCGGGAAGCTGGAAGTTCCGTGTCACCTCAGTGGAGAGAGCTATCTGGATGTCGTAAGTACAAATCCAAATTGTATTACTATTATGGCACTGCGTTTCTTTGCTCTAGGTTTGCCCTCTCAATTTGAATGAGCAAATGTTAATTAAGTTGCCTCACTGCTGGGATCCCTGTGCTTGAAGTCTGAGGGCCATGGCTTTGAAGACATGCAAGTGTGCTTTGACTAAATAAAAAAATAAAAATATAAAAAGGTCACTAAAAGTGTAGCATTGCGGTCGGAGCTCACCGCTTAGGATTTGAATAGTGCAACACAGGCGCCCCTCCAAGCTCCGCACCGCAGCGACTGTTATGCACACATACCCAAAATACCGGGTCAAGGTCTTACTTCAAGTCTTAGTGTAAGTCCAGTTAAATTGGACTTGCGTAAGACCTCGCGATAAGACTGTTGCACGAAATAAACCCCTCAGGTCCCACGTCACCCTGCTCACCTGATGTTGCTAATCTGCAAAGTCTGCTCTTATTATTGTTGGTAGTAACGGAAAAAAAATTCTGCTTGTAAAGGAAAAAATATAAATTTCACAGAATATGAAAAAGTAACGATAGTTGAGTAACTAATCATAAGAAAATGGGTAAATTTGGGGGGACATATTTTTTACTTTACAAGCAGACAATTTAACTGGACTTAGACTAAGGCTAAGACTTAAAGTAAGACCTTTTTAGTGCAACGCCGACACGGGAGACTTAACACTGTACTGATTTCACTGAGGGGTTATGTCACTTGTAACATGCTCATTTACCTTATGAGCCCCATTACATAAGTAGTCTCACACACAGAATTCCTGCAAGAAACACAGCAAACTAACCAAATCTGTATATCCAGTAATCCTATTCAGAGAATGGTATGTTCAGAATGTAGAAATACAGAACTATAAAAGAAACTGAAAATGTTCCAGCAATTCCACACCTTGCAAATCTTGCATATCTTGCAATTAACTTACAATGATGTTATAGGAATCTATTCTCATCTAGTTTACATTAATTTTTATCCTCAGCACTGAACTGTCCAGAGAACAGCCATTACAAATTCTGTGCAAACCCCTGCCCAGCGACGTGCTCCAATCCTACAGGCAGACACTGTGAGTTGCCCTGCACAGAGGGCTGTGAGTGTGAGGAAGGTTTTGTCTACAGTGGGAACAAATGTGTCTCCAGGAAAACAGGCTGTGGCTGCAACTACAAGGATCACTACTACATGCCTATGGAGACCTTCTGGACGGACAGCAACTGTCAGGAGCTGTGTACCTGTGAGGAATCCACACAGTGGGTGAGCTGCCAGATGAGGGGATGCAAAGATGGTGAGAAATGCATGGTTGTTGATGGCATCCAAGACTGTTATCCAATCAGTTACAAGACCTGTAGCGCCATGGGGGACCCTCACTTCCTCAGCTTTGATGGCCTGCAGTTTGACTTCCAGGGCAGCTGTGTCTACAGGCTGGTTGGTGTCTGCTCCAAGGATCCCAGCCTCCAGACCTTCGATGTCTCCCTGGAGAACAACAACCGTGGCAGCCCACGAGTGTCCTTTGCCAAGGTAGTGACAGTCAAGGTCTTCGACAGCTCCATCACCATCAGTAATGATTACCGAGGGAAGATCCTGGTAAGCGATGTCGATAGTTTTTCAACTAGTGTCTGTCAACACATTGATTAGGACTCATGAGAATCTCGCACCTAAAGAAACTAAAATAATAAAGAAAGAAATGTATCATTCATTAAAAATAAATAGGCTGCTACCAGAATCAAATGAGTCTGTGCATGAAGATGTGCTGAGGTTTCTCACTGGAAGTTATGTTTCATTTTAAAGATTAAACATGGACAGAATGTCAGGTGGGTGGGCAGAAGGTGTCCCATGCATTTTCTTTTTATTAAGTTGGTGTGCCTACTGGTCTACAAGTTTATATGGCCCCATTTTACATCAGCAATCACAGATGTTTGGGGCCAGTTGTACTAACAGGATCAGAATATGGGATCGGTATCCAAGCTCACTGGATCCGGATCATGAAAAGGTGTTGTAAGAAGCAGATCAAGATCAGGCTACACTGATTCGATTTTTTGATCCAATTATTAAGCAGTGTGTGCGGTAACTAAGGAGTTTCCTATTTTTTAACCATCTAGTCCCTAACTGGTGCGGCTATTTGAACATCTACCGCTGTAATGACACAATGGGAATCATAAAGCTTTCAGAAAACTATATTGTGCTATATTGCTGACGAGTTTATTCATTAAACAATCTTAGTTGTTCAATATGTTTCCCAATGCATGTTAATTTCAGTGTGCTTATGCCTCATTGTACACTGGATTTGACACGGCATTTGTAGTCTGTCGTGTGAAAAGTTTTCCGTCAAGGACATTGCCCATTGGATCTGTTAAAACCACACAAAGTGCACAACCGGTTCCAGTTTCTTGCACTGGTGTGTGTTTCTTTAACTCCTCAACTAAAAGCTTTTTAAAAAAGGTTAGTTTTAAGAAATGTCTTAAAACTATGGAGTGTAGGGGTGCTTCTAAATGTTATAAGTCGCCATGGATAAGGGCGTCTGCCAAGAAATACATATAATAATAAAAATAATAATAAAAGTTGTGGAGCAGCTACAGGAGGCTCTGTCACCTGTCTTCTTGAGTTTGCAACAGGGGTGCTGGAGAAATTATAGTTTTACATGATCATTTATCATAATGAAAATAAATAAAAACACAAACTACACCTCACCATATTGACAAAAAAGCAGAATGCATGGTTCAACATTATACTATGGAAAGTATATTTGAAAGTACAAATCATTGTAAATAATGTAAGTAACATTTTTGTTGTTAATCTGTGCTTAACCAGACTAGTCTACACTGATAATGTTATGTATTTGCTGAAACCTGACAGTTGCAAAACATCTCAAGGCTAAACACAGCTTCAGACATGAGGCATAAGGCATGACTGTGCTTCAGTTTTGGCCCCACTACAGGACCAGTCACGTCTGTGAGGATTAATGTGCTTTGTGGTGTTAATCTGTATTGGATTTGAGCTCAGATTGAGATCAACATCAAGAACGGAACCCAAACCCGTCCCTGGAGATTTAAGTTGTTATAGAGCTCTAAAAGGTCATTGCTCAAATACAGTACAGCTGCCATTGAGGTTATATAGTGAGAGAGAGACAGAACACTCAGAAGTGATTCACCTGGCAAGACAAACCCAAATTTATTCTAAGAACTGTTACTGCATTACAAATTTCTGTCCTTTCTCTCCAGGTGCATCAGTGAACCTATAAATTGTCTGTGTAGCACTAACACTGAACACTGTATATTGTCCCGATTTGTCCTGCAGGTAAATGGTATTTTGACTTCCCTTCCATACTACATGAACAATAGCCAGGGCCAGGCATACAGAAGTGGCAGGTTTGGAGTATTGGAGACCCACTTTGGTCTCCAGGTGATGTTCGACTGGAACAGCGAGGTGAAGGTCAGGGTGCCCAGCAGCTACACCAACGCCACGTGTGGCCTGTGCGGCAATTACAATGGTGACAAGAAAGATGACCTGCTTATGCCCAATGGTCAAAAGGCCAATAATCCCACACAGTTTGGCAACAGCTACAAAGTGGGCGATGCCCTCGGCTGCTCCTCTGAGTGCAAAGACTGTGCCCAGACACCTCCTACCCCCGCCCCTGGGGAGAAACCTCCACCCTATGTGGCTGACTGTGATGTGATCACCGATCCCAAAGGGCCCCTGGGCGACTGCCTGGGTAAGGTAGACTATGCTCGCTTCCATGGCAGCTGCATGTTCGACATCCAGCTGAACAAGGGCCTACAGAAGGCAGCTTGTGATGCCATCGCCGCCTATGTGGAGCAATGTCAAGACGCCGGGGGCCAAATCAATACTTGGAGGAAGAAGGACTTCTGTGGTAGGTTTGTCTTTTGTTCATACTTTAACACACCGGAAATGGCCACTTGTCGCAATCATACCTGCGTGTGCCCATTATTCACATTGAACTGTGCTCCTCTTCCACCTTTTGCCTAAAACAGATCAATCAGTATTCCATCAGTTGCATCTCCACATGTCTATAACCACATGTCCTTAATGACTTGTCCTTCACTATTCCATTTGTCTCAGCTCTTTCCTGCCCGAAGAACAGCGAGTACAGCACTTGTGCTCCCGGGTGCCCTGCCACATGTTACAGCATGAGTGCCCCCACCGGTTGCAAAGCTGCCTGTAGAGAGGGCTGCCAGTGCATGCCAGGCTTCCTGCTGAGTGACGAAGAGTGTGTGCCCATACAGGAATGTGGTTGCAAGCATGAGAACCGCTACTACAGGTCAGGTCAGATCTTCTACACAGACGGAGACTGTCAGCTTCGCTGCAGTTGCCAGTCAGGCATTGTGGCCTGTCAGGTTGCTTCCTGTGGTCCCCAGGAGATGTGCAGTGTTTTAGATGGCGTCCAACGTTGCCACCCCAAAGCCTACAGCACATGCAGTGTGTCGGGCCACTCGCATCACCTCACCTTCGATAAACTCAGTTATGACTTCCAGGGAGCCTGCAGCTACACGCTGGTCACAGTGTCAAACTCCGCTGCCGTCAACTTGCCATGGTTCTCAGTCTTTGCAGAGAAGGAGCATGTCATGGTGGGCAAGGTGTCCACAACTCGCTCGATTACTGTGAGGGTGTTTGGGGTCTCCATCACCCTGGAGAAGGGATTTCCCTGGCAGATTCAGGTGAGTCAATGCTAACATTAATGCAACATAAGGAGAGATGTTTTTATTCATGATTGTTTTGTATTTGTAATCTCATCCACAACTTTCTTGTGCAATTATTTGTCACACATGTCCCCCCACCCACCTTAGATCTATTGTTTACTTTAAAATTACTAACACATAATGTTTCACTGATTTTCTTGTTCACAGATGAATGGTACCCGTGTCAACCTGCCCTTCTCTCTGGATGGAGGGATACTTCAGGCTTCCCAGGCAGGCATGGGGATAGTGGTGCAGGCCAACTTTGGTTTGAGAGTGACCTATGACCTTTGGCAAACGGTCTTGGTCAAGGTGCCATCCACATACTCAGGTGTGATTGGCGGACTCTGCGGAAACTACAACAACCAGAAAGATGATGAGTTTGCCCTTCCTTTAGGTGGCCTGGTGGGCAGCGCCAACGAGTTTGGGATATCCTGGAGAATGGAGGGTGAAAAGGAGCTGTGTGGTGATTTCTGTCTGCAGGGAGGCTGCCCCAAACCGGGAGATAAGGAGAGAGAAGAGCTGACAAAATCTGACAGGTGTGGCCTGATCTCAGCTCCCAATGGACCACTGGCCGCTTGTCACCCAGTGCTTCCCCCAGCAGGCTTCCTGGAAAATTGCATTGCCGACAGCTTCACAGCGGGAGGCAAGACAGAAGCCGTATGTCTGGGGATCCAGGCTTACGTTACTGCCTGCCAGGAGGCTGGGGTGACCCTGAAAGACTGGAGGAGTCGCAGCTTCTGTCGTAAGTACTGGGGAACCCCGATGCATTTCACTAATGTGGCTCTAACTTCAATTTTTCCAGACACTTCTGCTTTTCTGTCTATTTCACATCCTCATGACTTAGAGAATATTACTCAAGTTGTGTAGATCCATGCGCCACAAAGATGATCACTTTTTCATGATCTCTTTCTGACCCCATGATACTGAAATCAAGTGAAATAATTTTCGTGAGAACTCATCTGGGGATAAGAAAAAGAAGAAGAAGAAGAAGAAGAAGAAGAAGAAGAAGAAGAAGAAGAAGAAGAAGAAGAAGAAAGTTTACTTGGTTCACAATGGTATCTGTTGACACAGTTTATTTAACTGCAGAAAAAAGCCTGACAAACCAATTTTGAATAATGTGAGTACGAACGGCAGAGACATAACACTGTACATTTCTGTCCCTCTCTTTCCTGTACAAGCTTTCTCATGCCCTGCCAACAGCCACTACAGTCTTTGTGCCGACACATGTCACAACAACTGCATGGGGATAACCAACCCGCAGCTCTGCTCGAAGGACTGCTCAGAGGGATGTGAGTGTGACACGGGCTTTGTGGCAGATGGGGATAAGTGTGTCGAGATACAGGACTGTGGCTGTGAGGTGGATGGGATGTACTTGAAGGTAGGCAATGCTCTAACTCAGTGAGAGTTAAGTAGGTAAAAACAAAAATACAAATAAAAAACTAAAACATTTAGAAATATATACAAACAACTCCTGGAAAGTTGTAGGCCAGAGCACCCTATGAAACTCCAAGACCAATGAGTCATCTATATAGCTCAGACGTTGGAGGATATGAACCATTTCACAAAGGGTTCTTCATTATTTTCAGCAATTTAGTTATATTTATTTATTTAATCGTCTTCATTCAATTAGTTAGTTCTGTTTCCATACCAGTGGTCTGAAATCCATGCAAGGTGTATTTTAGGAGCAATGGGGTTGTAAAATCAATGTCTCATCCGCGCTTCCCTCCCCACACAGAGTGGAGAGATCATCTACATGAACATGTGCACCCAGAAATGCAGCTGTAGCTCCAGACACAACTCTGTATGCGAGGAGACCTCCTGCCCAGCCAACACCCAGTGTGCGGTGAGGAACGGGGCCCTAGGCTGCTACCCCACTCACGTCACCTGCATCCTCACTAAGGGTTCTGTAGTTGAGTCCTTTGACGGAATGGTCACCAATCTCAGGACTGGGGGTCACTTTGATGTGGTTGTCCACCCTGCTGGAAAGCAAGCTGGGGACAGCAGCTTCAGAGTGGTGGCCGGGATCCAAGCATGTGGCCAGGACAAGTCAACCCTGGGTTTGGTGTTTGCCTTCTTCGCAGAAACTCTGGTCACTGTGTCGGCGAAGCAAAAGGTCTGGGTAAGTGGAAAACATTCACAAATCAGCCAACTGGAGACAAATCCATGCTGTATGGCGGGGCTTGCGTTTAAATAGAGATGTGGCATAGCAAAGCCTGGTAAACTGGGATGATATATTTTTACATAACATTGGGCTCTTATGCGTAAAAACAGTCACTCTTAGCTGATATTCAAGAGGCCGATGTGCTGCACAGCAGAAAAACAAGGACAAATGAAAGCCAGAACTAGTTTACAGAAAAGCTACCAAAAAGGATTAGGAAAAATCCCAAAGTAGAATTCCTAAAATAGAAGCAAAGCAATGACATCGAGGGGAGAGAAAGGGAATCTATACAACACTGAATTATCTCTGTCTGTGTCCAGGTGAATGGCCAGCCTGTGTCTCTGCCCTGGAAGGCAACCAATGGGCTGGCAGTGTCGGTGGTAGAGGGGGCAGTGGTGATGGAGAAGGATGGGAAGGAGGTGCATCTGAGCTCCATGGGCGACCTCTCTGTGACTGTGCCCAACCTCCTGATGGGCGGTCTGAAGGGTCTGTGTGGCACCTACAACAATGAGGCCAAAGACGACCTGAGGACCAAGGAGAACTTCCTGACAGCTGCCACTGCAGAGTTCATCAAATCCTGGATTTCCGAGGACTTCCTACCTCAGTGGTGAGGCCCTCTATAACAGTTAATCCAAGTCACATTAACTCATTCATGAATGTATTTACATTTTTCTTCATATTTTCCAGCAATGGTTAGTTTTAAGCCAGTGGCTCCCTGCACTGATCCTGGAGAAGCTCCCAGTGTCTGCCGGCTGGCTGGCGTTCATTCCAGCTCCAGTTATTGTTATTGTTGTTGATGTCACCCACTGACATTACTGATCTCCACCTATTTAAGGCCTGAGAACAACTGCCAAGTCTGAAATACAATTATCAGTTGTTCAGTTAAGAATTCAATTAAGACCTCAGCTGGGATGACAACCAGAAGACACATGGGCTCCTTCAGATGCTGCTTTGGATTGAGCTGCAAGTGTCCTCAAGCCTAAAAACAGTGTTTAATAATACTAAAAATAATAATAACCAACCTTTTTTCCTGGAGCTGTTTTAAATGACATCACTTCCAGAAGGCAGCTCTGCCACTGAAATAAAATCCACAATGAGATACCTCAAAACAAATGATTCTTAAAATGAAAAAGATTGTGTTGTTAGCAATATGTTTTTATTGATTTTCAGCAGACCATAAATAATCAATACATCATGAGGTCCCATCTCTAGGGACAATGGATAACAAAACAAACAGAAATAAAGATGTTAATCTCATCTGAGCTCTAATTCTTGCCATTTCTTCTGTCCTGCAGTGACTAAGCCATCAGAAGAGAGAGCCAAGACCTTCCTTCACACATTCTTGCTTCTGTAGACAATTAGCCAACAGCAGCCCAATGACGTGTTAGAGGAGATTACTGTAGGACTGTGCAGACAGAACTATAGAATCATTCTGAGCAAGTCTGGTGTACAGTTTCCTTCTTCTTAGAAAAGAAACAAAATAAAATTATTTCTTCATCAATGCGTATTTTATTTTGCAATCACACACAATGTCTCTATACCATATGCACAGAACTATCCAACAGCTGGAAGTGGTTGTTAAGTTTTCCATACACTTGATATGGAGAAGAAGAAGAAGAAGAAGAAGAAGAAGAAGAAGAAGAAGAAGAAGAAGAAGAAGAAGAATGAATAATTCTCATTGCACCTTGAACCATGAGTGAGCTCAGATTCACATACTGAAGCCACATGGAAATTATTTACATTTCTCTTCTGTTTCTGGTGCATAAAAGGAAACTGTAGAAAAAGCTCTTTACAAGATTAGCTCACTATTTATATACTATCACTATCTCTATTTTAACCAACTCTAGCAGTTCTCTCTCCTGGCAGCTCTAGAGTCTAGGATGTGGGCAAACAATATAAAACCTACATATTTCCCAACACCATAGTGTCATATCGAATATTAAACACTGACAACTGCTAGCGCGACTGAATGTGGAAACCAAGACTTGTGTATTTATCGGTTACTTATCAAAGCTCTGCATGTGACAAAGTATGTCAATACATGGTCTTTGAAGAGTTTCCAAAATAACTCTTTTCTAAAGAATTGATTGCTTGAATAAAACACACAAGGAATAAAATGTTACACTGTAGAGTTGAGGATGAAGATAAAATACAAGATACTGGGTGGTCAGACAGAAGGAAAGACAGACTGGCAGGCAGACAAGCAGGCAGACAGGAAGGCAGGCAGATTATGTAAAATTAAATATCTTTACTGAGTTGTCAGGGCCTCCAAATTATTAAATGTTATTTGATCTTTTTTTCTAAAAAAGCAAAAGCAATAAACTCTCAATACATGAAATCATGACATGTAATGAACCAGATCCAACCTTTCTTAGTAAGACAACATACATTCCCAATAACCATCAACTAGTGACAACAGAATAGCAAGACACCAGCAGCTATCTGGACTGACACAGAGTATTGGTTTTAAGTGTTGCATGCAAACACTCTTCAAGTGTAAGACAAGGGCTACAAGATCAAGATCAGGCTACACTGATTCGATTTTTTGATCCAATTATTAAGCAGTGTGTGCGGTAACTAAGGAGTTTCCTATTTTTTAACCATCTAGTCCCTAACTGGTGCGGCTATTTGAACATCTACCGCTGTAATGACACAATGGCAATCATAAAGCTTTCAGAAAACTATATTGTGCTATATTGCTGACGAGTTTATTCATTAAACAATCTTAGTTGTTCAATATGTTTCCCAATGCATGTTAATTTCAGTGTGCTTATGCCTCATTGTACACTGGATTTGACACGGCATTTGTAGTCTGTCGTGTGAAAAGTTTTCCGTCAAGGACATTGCCCATTGGATCTGTTAAAACCACACAAAGTGCACAACCGGTTCCAGTTTCTTGCACTGGTGTGTGTTTCTTTAACTCCTCAACTAAAAGCTTTTTAAAAAAGGTTAGTTTTAAGAAATGTCTTAAAACTATGGAGTGTAGGGGTGCTTCTAAATGTTATAAGTCGCCATGGATAAGGGCGTCTGCCAAGAAATACATATAATAATAAAAATAATAATAAAAGTTGTGGAGCAGCTACAGGAGGCTCTGTCACCTGTCTTCTTGAGTTTGCAACAGGGGTGCTGGAGAAATTATAGTTTTACATGATCATTTATCATAATGAAAATAAATAAAAACACAAACTACACCTCACCATATTGACAAAAAAGCAGAATGCATGGTTCAACATTATACTATGGAAAGTATATTTGAAAGTACAAATCATTGTAAATAATGTAAGTAACATTTTTGTTGTTAATCTGTGCTTAACCAGACTAGTCTACACTGATAATGTTATGTATTTGCTGAAACCTGACAGTTGCAAAACATCTCAAGGCTAAACACAGCTTCAGACATGAGGCATAAGGCATGACTGTGCTTCAGTTTTGGCCCCACTACAGGACCAGTCACGTCTGTGAGGATTAATGTGCTTTGTGGTGTTAATCTGTATTGGATTTGAGCTCAGATTGAGATCAACATCAAGAACGGAACCCAAACCCGTCCCTGGAGATTTAAGTTGTTATAGAGCTCTAAAAGGTCATTGCTCAAATACAGTACAGCTGCCATTGAGGTTATATAGTGAGAGAGAGACAGAACACTCAGAAGTGATTCACCTGGCAAGACAAACCCAAATTTATTCTAAGAACTGTTACTGCATTACAAATTTCTGTCCTTTCTCTCCAGGTGCATCAGTGAACCTATAAATTGTCTGTGTAGCACTAACACTGAACACTGTATATTGTCCCGATTTGTCCTGCAGGTAAATGGTATTTTGACTTCCCTTCCATACTACATGAACAATAGCCAGGGCCAGGCATACAGAAGTGGCAGGTTTGGAGTATTGGAGACCCACTTTGGTCTCCAGGTGATGTTCGACTGGAACAGCGAGGTGAAGGTCAGGGTGCCCAGCAGCTACACCAACGCCACGTGTGGCCTGTGCGGCAATTACAATGGTGACAAGAAAGATGACCTGCTTATGCCCAATGGTCAAAAGGCCAATAATCCCACACAGTTTGGCAACAGCTACAAAGTGGGCGATGCCCTCGGCTGCTCCTCTGAGTGCAAAGACTGTGCCCAGACACCTCCTACCCCCGCCCCTGGGGAGAAACCTCCACCCTATGTGGCTGACTGTGATGTGATCACCGATCCCAAAGGGCCCCTGGGCGACTGCCTGGGTAAGGTAGACTATGCTCGCTTCCATGGCAGCTGCATGTTCGACATCCAGCTGAACAAGGGCCTACAGAAGGCAGCTTGTGATGCCATCGCCGCCTATGTGGAGCAATGTCAAGACGCCGGGGGCCAAATCAATACTCGGAGGAAGAAGGACTTCTGTGGTAGGTTTGTCTTTTGTTCATACTTTAACACACCGGAAATGGCCACTTGTCGCAATCATACCTGCGTGTGCCCATTATTCACATTGAACTGTGCTCCTCTTCCACCTTTTGCCTAAAACAGATCAATCAGTATTCCATCAGTTGCATCTCCACATGTCTATAACCACATGTCCTTAATGACTTGTCCTTCACTATTCCATTTGTCTCAGCTCTTTCCTGCCCAAAGAACAGCGAGTACAGCACTTGTGCTCCCGGGTGCCCTGCCACATGTTACAGCATGAGTGCCCCCACTGGTTGCAAAGCTGCCTGTAGAGAGGGCTGCCAGTGCATGCCAGGCTTCCTGCTGAGTGACGAAGAGTGTGTGCCCATACAGGAATGTGGTTGCAAGCATGAGAACCGCTACTACAGGTCAGGTCAGATCTTCTACACAGACGGAGACTGTCAGCTTCGCTGCAGTTGCCAGTCAGGCATTGTGGCCTGTCAGGTTGCTTCCTGTGGTCCCCAGGAGATGTGCAGTGTTTTAGATGGCGTCCAACGTTGCCACCCCAAAGCCTACAGCACATGCAGTGTGTCGGGCCACTCGCATCACCTCACCTTCGATAAACTCAGTTATGACTTCCAGGGAGCCTGCAGCTACACGCTGGTCACAGTGTCAAACTCCGCTGCCCTCAACTTGTCGTGGTTCTCAGTCTTTGCAGAGAAGGAGCATGTCATGGTGGGCAAGGTGTCCACAACTCGCTCGATTACTGTGAGGGTGTTTGGGGTCTCCATCACCCTGGAGAAGGGATTTCCCTGGCAGATTCAGGTGAGTCAATGCTAACATTAATGCAACATAAGGAGAGATGTTTTTATTCATGATTGTTTTGTATTTGTAATCTCATCCACAACTTTCTTGTGCAATTATTTGTCACACATGTCCCCCCACCCACCTTAGATCTATTGTTTACTTTAAAATTACTAACACATAATGTTTCACTGATTTGAAGGTAGGCAATGCTCTAACTCAGTGAGAGTTAAGTAGGTAAAAACAAAAATACAAATAAAAAACTAAAACATTTAGAAATATATACAAACAACTCCTGGAAAGTTGTAGGCCAGAGCACCCTATGAAACTCCAAGACCAATGAGTCATCTATATAGCTCAGACGTTGGAGGATATGAACCATTTCACAAAGGGTTTTTCATTATTTTCAGCAATTTAGTTATATTTATTTATTTAATCGTCTTCATTCAATTAGTTAGTTCTGTTTCCATACCAGTGGTCTGAAATCCATGCAAGGTGTATTTTAGGAGCAATGGGGTTGTAAAATCAATGTCTCATCCGCGCTTCCCTCCCCACACAGAGTGGAGAGATCATCTACATGAACATGTGCACCCAGAAATGCAGCTGTAGCTCCAGGCACAACTCTGTATGCGAGGAGACCTCCTGCCCAGCCAACACCCAGTGTGCGGTGAGGAACGGGGCCCTAGGCTGCTACCCCACTCACGTCACCTGCATCCTCACTAAGGGTTCTGTAGTTGAGTCCTTTGACGGAATGGTCACCAATCTCAGGATTGGGGGTCACTTTGATGTGGTTGTCCACCCTGCTGGAAAGCAAGCTGGGGACAGCAGCTTCAGAGTGGTGGCCGGGATCCAAGCATGTGGCCAGGACAAGTCAACCCTGGGTTTGGTGTTTGCCTTCTTCGCAGAAACTCTGGTCACTGTGTCGGCGAAGCAAAAGGTCTGGGTAAGTGGAAAACATTCACAAATCAGCCAACTGGAGACAAATCCATGCTGTATGGCGGGGCTTGCGTTTAAATAGAGATGTGGCATAGCAAAGCCTGGTAAACTGGGATGATATATTTTTACATAACATTGGGCTCTTATGCGTAAAAACAGTCACTCTTAGCTGATATTCAAGAGGCCGATGTGCTGCACAGCAGAAAAACAAGGACAAATGAAAGCCAGAACTAGTTTACAGAAAAGCTACCAAAAAGGATTAGGAAAAATCCCAAAGTAGAATTCCTAAAATAGAAGCAAAGCAATGACATCGAGGGGAGAGAAAGGGAATCTATACAACACTGAATTATCTCTGTCTGTGTCCAGGTGAATGGCCAGCCTGTGTCTCTGCCCTGGAAGGCAACCAATGGGCTGGCAGTGTCGGTGGTAGAGGGGGCAGTGGTGATGGAGAAGGATGGGAAGGAGGTGCATCTGAGCTCCATGGGCGACCTCTCTGTGACTGTGCCCAACCTCCTGATGGGCGGTCTGAAGGGTCTGTGTGGCACCTACAACAATGAGGCCAAAGACGACCTGAGGACCAAGGAGAACTTCCTGACAGCTGCCACTGCAGAGTTCATCAAATCCTGGATTTCCGAGGACTTCCTACCTCAGTGGTGAGGCCCTCTATAACAGTTAATCCAAGTCACATTAACTCATTCATGAATGTATTTACATTTTTCTTCATATTTTCCAGCAATGGTTAGTTTTAAGCCAGTGGCTCCCTGCACTGATCCTGGAGAAGCTCCCAGTGTCTGCCGGCTGGCTGGCGTTCATTCCAGCTCCAGTTATTGTTATTGTTGTTGATGTCACCCACTGACATTACTGATCTCCACCTATTTAAGGCCTGAGAACAACTGCCAAGTCTGAAATACAATTATCAGTTGTTCAGTTAAGAATTCAATTAAGACCTCAGCTGGGATGACAACCAGAAGACACATGGGCTCCTTCAGATGCTGCTTTGGATTGAGCTGCAAGTGTCCTCAAGCCTAAAAACAGTGTTTAATAATACTAAAAATAATAATAACCAACCTTTTTTCCTGGAGCTGTTTTAAATGACATCACTTCCAGAAGGCAGCTCTGCCACTGAAATAAAATCCACAATGAGATACCTCAAAACAAATGATTCTTAAAATGAAAAAGATTGTGTTGTTAGCAATATGTTTTTATTGATTTTCAGCAGACCATTAATAATCAATACATCATGAGGTCCCGTCTCTAGGGACAATGGATAACAAAACAAACAGAAATAAAGATGTTAATCTCATCTGAGCTCTAATTCTCGCCATTTCTTCTGTCCTGCAGTGACTAAGCCATCAGACGAGAGAGCCAAGACCTTCCTTCACACATTCTTGCTTCTGTAGACAATTAGCCAACAGCAGCCCAATGACGTGTTAGAGGAGATTACTGTAGGACTGTGCAGACAGAACTATAGAATCATTCTGAGCAAGTCTGGTGTACAGTTTCCTTCTTCTTAGAAAAGAAACTAAATAAAATTATTTCTTCATCAATGCGTATTTTATTTTGCAATCACACACAATGTCTCTATACCATATGCACAGAACTATCCAACAGCTGGAAGTGGTTGTTAAGTTTTCCATACACTTGATATGGAGAAGAAGAAGAAGAAGAAGAAGAAGAAGAAGAAGAAGAAGAAGAAGAAGAAGAATTAATAATTCTCATTGCACCTTGAACCATGAGTGAGCTCAGATTCACATACTGAAGCCACATGGAAATTATTTACATTTTTCTTCTGTTTCTGGTGCATAAAAGGAAACTGTAGAAAAAGCTCTTTACAAGATTAGCTCACTATTTATATACTATCACTATCTCTATTTTAACCAACTCTAGCAGTTCTCTCTCCTGGCAGCTCTAGAGTCTAGGATGTGGGCAAACAATATAAAACCTACATATTTCCCAACACCATAGTGTCATATCGAATATTAAACACTGACAACTGCTAGCGCGACAGAATGTGGAAACCAAGACTTGTGTATTTATCGGTTACTTATCAAAGCTCTGCATGTGACAAAGTATGTCAATACATGGTCTTTGAAGAGTTTCCAAAATAACTCTTTTCTAAAGAATTGATTGCTTGAATAAAATACACAAGGAATAAAATGTTACACTGTAGAGTTGAGGATGAAAATAAAATACAAGATACTGGGTGGTCAGACAGACAGAAAGACAGACTGGCAGGCAGACAAGCAGGCAGACAGGCAGGCAGGCAGATTATGTAAAATTAAATATCTTTACTGAGTTGTCAGGGCCTCCAAATTATTAAATGTTATTTGATCTTTTTTTCTAAAAAAGCAATTATAAACTCTCAATACATGAAATCATGACATGTAATGAACCAGATCCAACCTTTCTTAGTAAGACAACATACATTCCCAATAACCATCAACTAGTGACAACAGAATAGCAAGACACCAGCAGCTATCTGGACTGACACAGAGTATTGGTTTTAAGTGTTGCATGCAAACACTCTTCAAGTGTAAGACAAGGGCCACATGTATGCAACACTGATAAATACAACCCAGGGGGCCACCTGCCAACAGAGAGTGAGAAACATAAGTACTTAATAGTGCAGCTTCAACCCTCACTAGTAGCTTAACTTCAGCGGGTTGGGGCAGGTGCAGCAGCTCAAGAAAGGCACAAGAGTGAATGTAGGGAATAAAGGAAAACTGGACTTCAGTTTCTGTGTTAAACAACTATAGCACTGGATGAAAGAGAGCCAAGAGAACTGGCCTTTCAGTACCAGCGCTCCCTCATTCCCCGGGATTCCCTGCCTTTTCTCTCACTTATCCCTGCTTTCATCCATCCAATCATCCCATTAACATTCCTCAACACCCATGTGCACTCTTGTTCTCTCCCTCTGTTCCCATTTGCCCTGCACCTCCCAACCTGGTTTCTTGTCCCTTTATTCCCCTCACTTCCCTCACTCTGGGTGAAGTGTTATCAGCCCAGTCTGCAATTCTAAGCCTTGTATCTCGCTTCTCCCAGTCTACTTGATCCTGACCCACACCTGTGACCTCGACTATGTCTTTGCCTAGCCCTTTATTGCCTTCATCAACCTCCTCTATGAGCACTGCACTTGGGTCCCCTGTTCCCGTGCCCTGTGGTCCTTGTTACCGTGACATTTGCTTTCCTCTTTTTCCTTATCTGTTGCATCTGTGTATCTGTGTGAATTAAAAGTAGCAAAAGCGGTGTCTGCAAAACAAATATATAAATAATGTCTATGTAGGCCTATGTAGCAGACTCTCTCTCTACACCCCACCATAAGAAATAATACATAAAAAATCACTGCAGTAATATTTCCTGATCCACACATGTAGTAATATTATAAACCACTGTGTTTGTATTTGCACCCTGAAACTCATTAGAGTCATGAATGATGCGCTATGGACCAGAGACATTGTACATGTAGATAAGACCTGCAATGTATCTCCATGGTTATAGAATCATAAAATAAATTATGTTAATAAGAGGAAAGCTCGATAATCCAGTGAAGACTGTCACTGTACACAGTTAGCAGAGAATCATTAACACAACACTGAGTGACTACCTGTAAAAAACAAAAACAGATAGGAGGAAGAAAGCTAAACAACCAACTTTTATTTATTTTTTTGATGTGTAATTGCAAAATATAAGTTCCTGTGTTTGTGTGTGAGAGAGAGAAGGAGACAGAGAGAGAGAGAGTACAGACTGAGCGACCACAGCCTGGAGGTGGAGAGCGGATGGCACAGCCAGACCTGGACCCCCAGAGACAGATGCCTGTGCAGACAGTGTGGGTCTGGAGAGGTAGAGACAGTGACGCACTTCACCCTGACCTGCTCCAAATACACACAGGTCAGAGACGCCTTCTTCCCCAGATTCACCAGCAGAGTCCCCGACTTCCCCCAGCTCAGCACAGAGGCGCAGCTCAGAGTGGTGCTAGGGAGCACAGAGACTGTGCTGTGATCGCGGCAGAGTACATCACAGCCTGCCACACAGCCAGAGAACCACAACCATGTCTCCAACCAACAACACAGCACATTAACCATGTAAAATATACACTCACCTAAAGGATTATTAGGAACACCTGTTCAATTTCTCATTAATGCAATTATCTAACCAACCAATCACATGGCAGTTGCTTCAATGCATTTAGGGGTGTGGTCCTGGTCAAGACAATCTCCTGAACTCCAAACTGAATGTCTGAATGGGAAAGAAAGGTGATTTAAGCAATTTTGAGCGTGGCATGGTTGTTGGTGCCAGACGGGCCGGTCTGAGTATTTCACAATCTGCTCAGTTACTGGGATTTTCACGCACACAACCATTTCTAGGGTTTACAAAGAATGGTGTGAAAAGGGAAAAACATCCAGTATGCGGCAGTCCTGTGGGCGAAAATGCCTTGTTGATGCTAGAGGTCAGAGGAGAATGGGCCGACTGATTCAAGCTGATAGAAGAGCAACTTTGACTGAAATAACCACTCGTTACAACCGAGGTATGCAGCAAAGCATTTGTGAAGCCACAACACGTACAACCTTGAGGCGGATGGGCTACAACAGCAGAAGTCCCACCGGGTACCACTCATCTCCACTACAAATAGGAAAAAGAGGCTACAATTTGCACAAGCTCACCAAAATTGGACAGTTGAAGACTGGAAAAATGTTGCCTGGTCTGATGAGTCTCGATTTCTGTTGAGACATTCAGATGGTAGAGTCAGAATTTGGCGTAAACAGAATGAGAACATGGATCCATCATGCCTTGTTACCACTGTGCAGGCTGCTGGTGGTGGTGTAATGGTGTGGGGGATGTTTTCTTGGCACACTTTAGGCCCCTTAGTGCCAATTGGGCATCGTTTAAATGCCATGGCCTACCTGAGCATTGTTTCTGACCATGTCCATCCCTTTATGACCACCATGTACCCATCCTCTGATGGTTACTTCCAGCAGGATAATGCACCATGTCACAAAGGTTGAATCATTTCAAATTGGTTTCTTGAACATGACAATGAGTTCACTGTACTAAACTGGCCCCCACAGTCACCAGATCTCAACCCAATAGAGCATCTTTGGGATGTGGTGGAACGGGAGCTTCGTGCCCTGGATGTGCATCCCACAAATCTCCATCAACTGCAAGATGCTATCCTATCAATATGGGCCAACATTTCTAAAGAATGCTTTCAGCACCTTGTTGAATCAATGCCACGTAGAATTAAGGCAGTTCTGAAGGCGAAAGGGGGTCAAACACAGTATTAGTATGGTGTTCCTAATAATCCTTTAGGTGAGTGTATGTAAATAACACAATATTTTATTTTATATTTGTAAAGTTCTTAATGTTATTGTATATAATTTCAATGTACCCAATTGCTTTGACAATACTTGTGTGTAAACATATCATGCCAATAAAGCTTGTATTGAATTTGAAATTGAATTTGAATTTCAGAGAGAGAGAGAGAGAGAGAGAGAGAGAGAGAGAGAGGGAGGGGGATAAAAGGGGAAATGATTATTTTTTGTTTTGTTGAGTCACTTAATTGTTGAACAATATCAGTTGCTGAAGCCCACACTTATGTAATTAGTCAGTGAGAAGAGTCTGTGTGGAAAGGAGCTCCTAATTGCTGATTGTTGGCAAAGGTGAGTTACAGATCACAGCACAATAATACCACTACTTGGTAAGTAATAACATAAATCCTGCTTGAGTAGGTCAAGTTCTCCAACACCATAATACCACAGCATAGAGATAATGCTAGCTCCCTGCATACACATTATTCGTTTTAGTCTGTTTGTGCTTGATTTTTGTTGTCTTTTATTGTACATTGTGTCTATTTACATGTTGACTGGATGTTTTGAGAAACCTGTATATATTGCAGGAACTGTAAGGATGGCTGCTAAGCAAGATAGAAAGAAAGAATAAATGAAAGAAAGAGTGAAATAAAAAGTTATTTTTGCATTGCATTGAAAATGTGACTTGTTTAAGCATGCAAAACTGCAAGTGGAAATTTAACCTCTCCCATCTCTCCAGTGACCTGCCTCTGGGAGCGTAGTCTGGTTTATATCCTTGACGGAGAGCAGAAGGACAGAACTGAAGCTGCTGCTATGGGTGTGGAAGAGACGCTGCGCTTACTGGGAGCAACTCTGCTCCTCCTGCCTGGTACCACTGACTGCCTCATTCAGTATTTGAACACTGACTACAGCCACAGCAAATGGAGATAACACCTGTTAAATACAGCTTATTAATGTGAGGCCAGCATGTCATAAACAGCTGCATATAATAAGCAGTGTGATCATATGCAAGATCTGCAATGTATACAGATATCAGTAAAACAACTGAAATGACAAAACTAATACTCACATAACATACCAAACAACTCATCCAACAAAATTATCTTATTAGAACGGCTATTATGATGATGGTGTTTATGGTGTAGATTATTATTATTATTATTATTATTATTATTATTATTATTATTATTATTATTATTATTATTATTATTATTAATATTATTATTATTGACAAATTAGATTACATCATTATCTATAACACCTGGTAATGTTTGTAAATTATTTTTAATGTAATGTAGTTGTAAGGTCTTAATAACTGTATAGCTTGGACACATTCTAAATAAGTTACTACATCTTTTGATTCATCAGAAAAGAGCTACTGGTAGTGCATATTAATAGTGAAACAACTAAATGACGGTTGACTGATTTCTTCCAGACGCCCCAGTGAACACCTCAGTGTCAGTCAGCCCCTCTGGTGAAATAGTGGAAGGCAGTTCTGTCACCCTGACCTGCAGCAGCAATGCAAACCCACCAGTGCAGAACTACACCTGGTTTAAGACCAATGGAGCTGCTGTCTGGGAGAAAGGATCAGGGCAGAGTTTCACCATTACAGAGATCAGCCCTGGAGACAGTGGGCAGTACTACTGTGAAGCACACAATAAACATGGAGCTCACAACTCTACAGCTGTACCTCTGCCAGTGACAGGTATGATACATTTAATACGATACATCAAAAAACAGAACTATGAGGAAGACACTGTTGAAAACCTGCAAATTCCTAGACAATTCAGAACACTGCCCAGTCCAAATTCTATATCTTTGTGGAAGATGTTTACTCACTCAAAGGAATACTGCACTTGTGCCAAATACCAAATGCTAGTATAACAGGGCTCATAGTGTACAAGTTCATTACCATGACATCATCCCTAGGTGAGCACAGGTGGATAATTTTTCAATCATTTTGCAGATTATTTTTACTTTTATTCATGTTGAAAAATAGTCGGATATATAATGTGTGTAATGTAAACCCTTAATGAATAGGCTAGCCTGTTGATTATGAATGCGGCTTGTTTTGTGGGTATTTGCCAGACAGTGGTGGGGAAATCAATAAACAGTAGAATGATGACAGTGCTGACAGGGCCGCATTTCTGACAGTGGCAGAGAAACTGCATTTCTGACTTGTTCAGTAACCAAGAATATTTTATTTCTGTCCAGTCTATATCACCACAATAACTCCTTACCATCACACCGCTGTAACACCTTTCCTCTCACGCAAGATGCGCTCAGTCATCTCTCATTGCTGCCAACTCCTAACTAGTTAGAGGACCTCGTGAGGTCTCCTAAATATTGGAGGAGTACTTTTAATTGTTAAGAATGAATTTGTCATCCTTCCCTACCAATATCCCTGTAAGTTGCCCTTGTTGATCTGAGCTTTTTTTAAACTTCTGCTGACTTCTAAGCATACCTCAAAATCCCCTCTTTTGCTTTTCAAACTGAGATCCCATTACTGTGTCTCTTAATTTTCTCCTCTGTTCCAGGCACCATCACCAGGCTCCTTCTGGCTGTATTTGGAAGCCTAGTGCCTGTAATAGTGGTCGCTGTCGTGTTCATCATCTGCATCAAGAGGTGAGCATGGGTGGAGTCTGGAAACTACGATCATGATATAACGTGTCTGCATTGGCTCTGTGTGACGTTTACATGACATGGAGAGTTGACTGAGTGTGCTCCCTCCCGCACTTTATCAGCTGAGGTCAAAGGTTTTAAAGAGATGGATACCTCTTGGTTGCTACAGTAATTTGCAATGTTGCCCTGATCTTTGACTCTGCCAGGGTATGGGATGGCATGATTGTTTCCTTTTCTGTAGCCAAGTATAAATAAATACTGAGCATGGCAAGATCATAGGAAACTATGAAGAGAAACTGAAGCATTTTGCTGCTAATTTACTATCAAATGTGCTGTGTGGGAACTGGCTGGTGTTTTACTTTAGCAGGGTGGCTGACCTCAGTGCTAGAGTAAATGTGTAGAGTGTGTTACTGCAGACATGAATGTGGCCACATGCAGCTAAGGGTTAAGCTACATATTGTGTTCATGTTCATGCTTTTATTTACTTTACTTAAAATTACAGGTCAACATAGTGACACAATCCCAGCAGCCCCTGTTTTCCAAAGTCAATTAAACAGCCCATTGCTGGTGTCCTTCTATTAGATTCTCATATATAATTGATGAATAATAAAGTATGCTGTTTTAATTAATAGTTTTAATTACTGTGCAGTTACACAGTCCAGACCCTAGATGTAGCTAAGATCCTGTAAAGATGATGTCAGGTTGGATCTGTGTCCATATGCATAAAACATCTCAGATTTACTCCTAGGAATCATGTTAAAAGTTAGTTTAGGAGTAATATTACTCCTCACTCAGAGTTAGGGTTGTTGCCACCTATGATTTTTGAAAAACCAGGACACTCTGACAAAATATATATATATATATATATATATATATATATATATATATATATATATATATATATATATATATACTATGTTAACAGTTGTAGGACTACCTATTGCCTCTCTTACCTATATTTGTATATTTGTCCTGACGCAGACGCACTCCCTGACCCTGACACAGTTGCACTCACTCTGAACTCCTTTGTCTGCTGCTGTCCTTTTCTACATTAAATACAGATATTTTACTTTAATGTGTAAACATATACTGTCTAAATATAATCTATTATAAGATCTAATCATATGTACAAAGGTATACTCCCTTTAGCAATGAACACACGATTAGATGTATTATAATAGATTATAAACAACTTTTTAACTTAATGAATTTGGGCAACCCAACCCTGAAATTTCTCACCTCTTTTTCCATGTGTATTTCTAATCCCTTTTTGCTGCCTGCAGAACTCTGTTTGTTCTACTGCACTTAGTTTTCAGAATGCTTGTTTTTTTTTTTACTGCCATAAAATCTGTTTGCACGACATGAGATTAATTGGCTGTGCATTCGGCTAATTACTCCGTGAACAGCCAGTAGAGTAGCACTCTCATTTTCCAACTTCCGAATTGCGTTGTCAGATTCCTGCATGATGTTGTGCATGAGCAACAGGAAACATTCAGACCCTGTCGCATCATCCTCATCACTGCTGTCGGCAGCATCAGCACCACTTCTGCACATAACCTTCCAGATAATGTCAGGACAATCCTGCTTTCCCAATGACAGAAAATAACACTTCAGGGCAGGCCAACGCTCCAAGATCTGCTGAACTGCAGGCAATAGAGATAACCAATGGGTTGGTACATGCCTCAGTATCTCTTTGTACTGTATTGAAGTGAACTCGCAAAACTCTTTCAGAGATTCTGCTTTTTTGGCTGAGCATGAGAATTCGCTGTAGATTTTTAGGACAATGGATTCAACATCATAACCTGCAGCACTGAGAATTCTGTTCGTGTTTTTCAGGGTGTTGTGGATCAAGCGGCATTTGCAGTTGCCCTTTACGATGTGTGGACTGACTTCTTTCAGTTTTTGAACAACAATTATGTTTTATGCACTAATCTGGCTGACACACAGGCCACTTGTTTCTGTGATATCCACAATGTGTTCATAGCTCTGCTGGTTTCATGGGGGTCTTAGAAAAATTCCAATAGCCCATATTTAACACCCTCGTCTTAGTGGAAATATTGGACTGTGTATGGCTATAATTTGGCATTCCCCGAGTTTGATGCATCACAACAGACATAAAAATATGGGGTATGTTTCAGTTCTGTAGTTAAACGCTCCTGGCTGTAAGACGCTAGGACATTTTGAACTAAAGCTTTGCTTTTTGTTTTTCCACATGACATTTTTGTGGCAATACTCGAATCATGAAAGATTTTCGCACTTACTTTATTGCCACAATCCGTAGATAAGTAGCTGTGGCTGTGAAGCACTCCGTGGTATACACTGGTAAGCTCCGCTACTGCTATCCTGTCTTCCTCTGGTGAACATTTTTTTGTCATAAACATTGCAATGGTTCGATTTTTGTGTTTGCTTAATACAAAACTCTGGTGCTTCTTTGTTTTTGCATGATTTTCCAGCGCTGTTTTCCCTTCATATTTAATTGAAATTTTGGTGGGACACAAAACACAAGTGGCGGAGAATGGGTCTCCTTGGGTGGGCCTTACCCACTCAGAAAAGTTTTCTCTTTTCGCCCAGGTTGAGTTGTACATTGTAAGACGTTTTTTCTTTGACGCTGGTGGCTCGTCCGATTTTGTTCTGTCGTCTTCCTCATCCGTCTCACTCCCCATTTCATAAAACCGACACAATAAATAGAAAGTTTTTAAAATGTTAGCTATCAACTGGACTTACAACTTCACACGGTGGGATTGTGGATGTGGATGCGAGCGGCAGACCAAGTACTAGATGTGACATAAGCTTTCTTATTTCTGCTGCCAATCAAATATACATTTTCCGGGACAGATGCTCAAAAAAGAGAACAATCCTGGGAAAACCTGGACGAGTCGCAACCCTACTCAGAGTAGGAGGTAGAAGTTAGTAATACAGTCTCTTACAAATACTTTTAGCTGTGAGTAGGATCCAGTACTAGGAATTTTTTTTAGCATATTTTCACAACAGTTTAGTTTAGAATACGTGTCACTGACCCCGTTCACATTTGAGATTTTCAAAACTAGTCCTGCTAAATGTGACTGTGACGCGCCGGACCGGGCCGGTGGAAAGCGTCAGTGCGTGACGCAACTCAAGCCCCGCCTCCGGTGACGCGTGTCCAACGCCTCGGTTCCACTGGCTGAAGCGCCGCGTCTGCCGGAGTCCAGAGCTTTTACTGCAAACCGGCCGCTGAGATCCGTCCCTCTGAGGAGCAGCAGCGACTGCGGGTTTGGTTTGTGTTCGTGTTAAAAACAGAGACAGAAACACTAGAGCCTCACAGCCTGACCAGGAGAGGACTTTGTGTCTGTTTTATTCTCTGTGCTTTACAGGATTGGAAACAGCGTAATAAATACACGTTTCTGTTAGAGATACTAGGAAGAGCTGAACGTGTAGACAACATTATATTCAGACAAGCATGTTCACACAAGAATACGTTTCCATGCGCAACAATAATACTACATAGCGAATATGTATTGATATTATTATCATCATCATTTGACTCCCTTAACTTATTACTCGTACTACAGATTTGTAACTGCAAACGATACTTTTTGCCGTATTATTTATAATGTACTTATCAGACGTCCTAAACCAGGGCAAGTTACAGTTGAAACAAAATACACACGTTTCACGATTAATCATCCAGATACAATATAGCCGGTTTAATTGAACTAAAGTGCGCGTCTCAGTCATGGCGTTTATGGACGCATTTATTAAACCAGTCCTTATGTTTTAGAGGAAACCCAGATCTGCTGTATTATTTTATTCATTAATTGATCTTGTAAATGGACACGTTAACTGAATCGTGTTGTCTTCACACTGACTGTCTCTGGATTGCCCTGCACACATTCACACACACAGCCTGAACACCGGCAGCTGTTCATACAATATTAATACCATCGGCTGCTACGATGCGATTATTATCCTTCAGTTTATTGTAACTAGTCAGGCGCTGCACCGGTCTGTGAATCAGTGTTTAATGCACTCGGATATTAACTGTATCAGTCATTGTCTCTGTACGTGGATTGCACTCCATGCTGCTAATAAACTTGTAATTTCTTCGTGATCGCACAGGCCCTTGAGATTATATCCTCCGACACAATGTCTCTGATGTCCTCCTGTGTCTCAGTCAAACTCACTCCCTCTGACAGTGACTCGTGTCCTCAGTGGACGGACGTCACGGCGCGTCCAGCAGCAGCCAGTTAACCGGCTCTAAACACGGCGCGTCCGGACGCTCAGCCACTGGAAACAGCCGTTTAAGCGTCCGGGGCCCCCAGTGGAAACCTGGCAAGAGAGACGCGGAATAAACACAGATTAACACAGAATAAACACAGATTAACACAGAGTAAACACGGACAGCTCACACATTTCAGGACACACAGTATTGTCTCTATATTGATTGAATGTCATATCGATCTATAGCCTTAAATGTACTGATACATTTCGCTAGCTCATGTCTTTATATATATATTAAAAATGTATATGCTAAATAATGAGTTATAATGATGTAAGCAGTTCAAACTACTCGGTCGGTTAAAATAAAAGTTTGTAGCTGGTAAACTTGCTATTGTTTGTTCTTGTACTATATGATTGAAGTGTGAAATTTTGTGAACGGGACCAGGTCACTTTATTAATTATCCGGATTTTGCATTAAAACGATATAAATTTAACCGAAGCAGGTTTCCATTCAAATCAATGCATTTTAAAACGAGACCAACTGTTTAATCCGAAATGCTATTGTATTGAGCAGTACAATTGCAAATGCCGCCTTAGAGGTACAACTGGGACGATGCAGAAATTAAAGCGCTATTTACAATGTGAAACAGGAAGTGCACAGCGCTGCTGACTATAACTATAGGAGGCTATTATGGAGGGTGATCAGTGCCAAAATTAAGATGAAGATGATTATGAACATGAAGATGATTATGAAGATGAACATTAAGATGATTATGTAGATGAACATGAAGAGGATTATGAACATAAAGATGAACATGAAGATGATTATGAAAATGAACATTAAGATGATTATGTAGATGAACATGAAGAGGATTATGAACATGAAGATGAACATGAAGATGATTATGAAAATGAACATGAAGATGATTATGAAGATGAGTATGAACCTGAGAACGAGGTTTGACTCCCTGTTGTGGCCAGAACCCGTAAATCGTTACAATATGCTTTGTATGAGCTGGATCATTTTCATTCCTTTTGCAACTTATTTTTTAATTTTATGTAATTAGAAAAATAATCAGATATAGAATCGGTGTAATGTAAAACCCTTGATGAATATAGTCCAGCATTGAATATATAGGTATTGTAAGAGAATTTGATATGCTTGAACTGAAAACTCATAGGTCAATTGGTTTCTCTTTTAAGATTCTTTTTCTAGGGAAGATGCGGTCAAGTCACAGATAATCATTTATTTGTGAAAAAAATACAAAACTAATATCGTGCAATTATAGTACTGAAAATAAGTAATATTAACCTTCTGCTGGATTTCTGAAAGAAACAGATAATACCCGATTTCTCCTCTTCTCATCACAGGGCAGCTTAAGTCAGTCTTGTCGGGCAGGCAGCGGGTGTGTCTCTCTCTTCCTCCTGCTCCACTCTTGTCATGATCTCCTTCTTCTTCTTCTTCTTGAACTCCTTGAACTCCTGAACTAACTTCTCTTTGTTTGTCCCTAGTTTTATAAGGTTTCCTTTCAACCAATCACATTTTGGCAGCACAACACCATGAGAAGGGTGTGTGATACAGATGTAACTTAGAGGTGGGGGTCTTTGGAGATTGGCAAGGAGTAAATCAGAGGACAGGTATCTTTTGGACTCTGGACACATAGATAAGCCAGGGTCTACCAGAGGCCTCCTTCGAATTTAGGTTGCATTTCTGACAGGTTCATTAACCAAGAATATTCAATTTGTATCCAATCTATATCGCCACAATAACTCTTCATCATCACACCGCTGTAACACCTTTCCTCTCACAGAAGTTGCGCTCAGTCGTCTTCACATTGATGCCGTCTCCCTACTCCTAACTAGTTAGGGAGCCTCGTGAGGTCTCCTAAATATTGGTCAAGTTAGGAGGACTTTTAATTGTAAATAATCTTTATTAATAGCATTTACTCCTCAGTGTAAAAGTAGGAGCAAATTGATGTCACTCTCAGATATTTCAAGCATTTATGACTGAATCGCTTTATGAATATGGGCCCAGGCTTTAATTTATGTATGTATGTACTTTATGTATGTATGTTGAATTTTATTTTGATGCGATTTCCAAAAACATTTTCTTAGCCATTCTATCAAATCAATTGCATGAAATGTAAATGAATGACAGGTGAAATACCCTAATCAAGATACAGAATTGCCAGGTCACAAACTGCTTTTTATAACTTCTTAACTTGTCTTCTTATGTCCTAAGGAGGAAGACTATTCCATCCAGAGAAGACAACAACAGACATCTAGTGTCAGAGGTAAACTTTCAATCTTAAGGTCAGATAAAGTGTGTGGCAGCATGTAAAATAGTGAGGTTTCCAACAATGGCCAAAGTATGAGCAGCACAAGCCCAGGTCCCAAGTGGTAGCAAATTAGTTTGATTCACTAATAGATAAGCGAAAGACAAAGAGAGAGGGAGAGATGGAGGCAGGGAGAGGGAGGGGAAGAAATAGAGGGACAGAAGGAGGGATGGGGGAGGGAGAGAATGAGAAGGGGAGAGAGAAAGAGAGAGGGAGAGAGAGAGAAGATACAGTTAAAGAGGTTGGTGGTAAAATCAAGACAATAAAACTGTGTATAAGTCTCACTCACATTGTCTGTGCCCAACCCCACACAGGCTGCAACAGAGGACTTGTACAGTAATGTGAGAAAAACAGGTTCCCCGGGGAGAGAGCAGAGCCAGAGCGCTGCAGTGCAGGGGAATGATCTCAACTACGCCACCGTTAACTTCCAGCACAAGTCAGCGCCCAGGCAAGTTTCCAAATCATCGCCCCTAAACCACTCCCCTAACACCAACCTGTGATTCTTCCACTGATGAATGCCACCAGCCGACCACCTACTACTGAAGCATGGCTTGGAAGACAAGAAAAGGACACATTTAGGACACAACAGTCATTTCAATTTCAGTGCTTATCACATTACCACACAGACAATATGGCAAGCCAACTTATCATTTAGAGATAAATATTTTGAGATATCTCTAAATTATTTCAAGATCTTGAATTGAATTTCAGATATATTTAAATCATTTGCAGACATCTAATTTAGGTGCTTTTCTAAGATATCTCTAAATGATTTGCAGATATCTTTAAGTTATTTAGAGATATCTCTTAATGTTAATTTGGCAAACTGAACCTGCAGACAGTTATTAATATATTTGACTTAAATGTACATTTAAATTATTTAGAGATATCTGCAAATAATATCAATATATCTTCAAATGACTTTCTGTATGTTTGCTGAGATCATCACTTCCGGTTTCCTCATTCAGTTACATAGAAATTATTGAGCAAGTGAACAAGAAATGATAATCTTGTGCTACATACAGGGTGTAATTTGCAGATGTCTCTAAATGATTTAGAGATACAGTGGCTCTCAAAAGTATTCACCCCCTTGGACTTTTCCACATTTAATTGTGTTACATGAAACATGAAATCAGAATGGATTTAAATCAGGAGTTTTTGCCACTGATCAACACAGAAAATGTCCATAATGTCAAAGTGAAAAATATGATTTGCAAATTGTTCAAATCATTTACAAATACAAATAGAAAATAATTGAATGCATAAGTAATTACCCCCTTTGCTATGACACACCTGATTGAGCTGTGGTGAAACCAGTTGTCTTTAGAAGTCATGTAATTAGTTGAATGGAGTCCACCTCTGTACAATTAAGGTGTGTCACATGATTTCAGGTTAAATACAGCTGTCTCTGGGATGTCCCACAGATAGTTAGTTAGTACAATTCCTAACAAAAACTACATCATGAAGACGAAGGTACACTTAAATCAAATCTGAGGCCTATAGCAACTCTAAAGGAGTTACAGTCTTCAATGGCTAAGCTGGGAGACACTGCCCAGGTGCTTCACAAAAGTGGCCTTGATGGGAGAGTGGCAAAACAAAAGCCATTGTTGAGAAAACTCACATCAAATCTCGGTTAGAGTTTTCCAGAAGCCATGAGACCAAGTAGAGGAAGATTCTAATGAGACCAAAATGGATGCAGCAAAGTACAGAGAAATCCTAGAAGAAACCCTGCTGAAGTCTTTGAGAGTTCTGGGACTTGGGAGAAGAATTATCTTCCAGCAGGACAAAGACCCCAAACATATGGCCAAAGCCATACAGGAGTGGCTTAAAAACAAAAAAGTCAATGTCCTGGAGTGCAGTCAAAGCCCGGAACTCAATCAAATTGAGAATATGTGGAAAGAGTTGAAAATTGCTATTCACCAAAAGTGAATTTTTGCAATTTTGCAAAGATGAATGGGCAAAGATTGCTGTGTCCAGATGTGGAAAGCTGTTAGAGACTTTTTCCACATAGACTCATGGCTGTTATTGCTACCAAAGCTGCCTCTACCAAATATTGACGGAATGGGGTTATAATTTATGCATTCAGGTATTTTCTGTTTTGTATTTGTAATTAATTTTGAACAATTCGCAGATTATATTTTTCACTTTAACCAGTGACAAAAAATCCTGATTAAATCCATTCTGATTTCATTTTGTAACACAATGAAATATGGAAATGTCCAAGGGTGTGAATACTTTTGAGAGCCACTGTATTTACTCACATCCAGTCTTGGTGAGCTGCATGTTATCAACTTGTTTGTTTACTATTCCCATGGTCACATTGTATTAACTCCACAATAATGGTTTTTAAGTCATGAATAGAGTGACATCATATCTTTACAGAGTTGCCCGTTATGCAAATATTCAGACTGGTTGTACCCACGAATTTGTATCTAAACTGTCATGTGTTTGCTATTTCTCAGCAATGACGCCGCCACCAACCCAGAAACAGAAGAACCCTCGGTTAACTACAGCTCAGTAAAAGACAAACACAATGAAAGGATTTTTGGGAGTCAACCAGTCACCATCTCAATGCAGTCTGAAGGCAACTTACGAAATGAAGAAGCCCGATCAGCATGAAGTATTCATGAGATCCAATGGCTGTGATTGCATGTGCATATGTGCAAAAGTTTTGCTGCAAAGGCCTAATGTAAGCTTTATAGGTGTCCTTATTGGACACCCTTTGGACCTGGGTCTGACTGAGACAGATGTAGGCTACAGGTTAATTTATTAACTGCAAACACAGACATGAAAGAACTTGGGCAGCATGCAATCTACTTATCTCCCTGTTCTGCTGCATGCTTGCAACTAACATCTTGATGACGTGCCTGATAAATTAACACCTTATGTAATTGAGTTTGTACTTGGAGTTTGTTGCATCACAAAGGAGTCTCTGGCCAGCAGCCAGCTTCTCTAAACTCCTGCTGATGAGAATGACTGAACACTCAATTCAGCACTCCAGCAATCTGCCACTTAACATGTTAATTTCAGCCTGGGAAAGTGTACTTGATCTGTATTCATTTATTTATTTTTCTTTATTTCTTGTAATCATGTCAGAATCTCAAACTCCTCTCTGCTGGATTTTTTGTTTCCACAGTAAAAAAAAAAATGATAAAACGGCTCTGCTTCTGAGAAAATATGGTTTTCTTCACAGATGCCCTCACCCAGATAAATAAATACAGTATATACACCTCTGGAATCAATTAATAGACCACTCCAAGTTCAGAAATCAGTGTAAAGTGGTCTCAATTTTTTCCAGAGCTGTATGTATGTGTGTGTATATATATTTATTACACACACACACACACAGTAATGGGTTGGGGGGCCCGTCGCAAGAAAGGGCTGTATGTAGGCGGCATCTGGTCTTGAAACACACAGTAGGGAGGCAGGCAGAGGGTACAAAACAGGCTTGCTGTTGTTTTATGGCTTCCCTTAATGGCAGGCACAGTGTCCGAGCACTAACTAAACTTAAACAATCCCTAACTATAAAACAAACACTAACAATAACCGTAAATGCCCGGGTCGGTGGAGCCGAACACCGGGCAAACAGAAGCATGACGGGCAAGGCAGATTCGTAGTCACAGTCCGTAATCAAAGTTAGTTACCGGTGGGAGGTTGTCAGACAGTCCAGGGTTTAAGAGGGAGAATGGTCCAGGTCCAGAAAAAGGGTCGTAAGCCAGTGAATCCGTCAAATGTGAACTCTTCTCTCTTCTCTCTTCTCTCTTCTCTCTTCTCTCTTCTCTCCCTGTGCACCTTGCTACCCCAGCCAAGCATGCACACACTGGTTCGCTTCCTGCTTCCTTTTATGGCTTCTGGGGTTTTGAGTCTTGGAGGAGATGTTTTGTAGTCTCCTCCACTGAAAGACCCGCCCTGACCCCAGCCTTGCCTCTCACACTCCCACAATATACACACACTCAATATAGAAACAGTATATGACTACATCTAGTGTCTGGATTGTGCAAATCTCAGTAAGTGCCTGACCACTGTAGTGGTCCAAACCACATAATCAAGACGCTTCTTCATTCACTGTGAATAATAGTAGTAAGCAGTAATACTATATCCTGTAGCTGCACTATTTTCCATGAATAAGACAGCTAGCACACACATACATGACCTCTAATATCCTCTATCCTGCGGCTTGAGTTCGGCAGCCCATTGCTGAATATTGATCTTTACAACGGAGCCATTTACCAGTATCAGTCTCTCACAAATCATTAAT
Organism: Amia ocellicauda; assembly: GCF_036373705.1. Lineage (NCBI taxonomy): Eukaryota > Metazoa > Chordata > Actinopteri > Amiiformes > Amiidae > Amia > Amia ocellicauda. Next base: position 29,548,028 of record NC_089861.1, on the reverse strand, counting down.
TAGACTTGTGAGATGCTACCTTCAGGGTGGTGAACAGACATAGTATGGCATTGACTGAGCTGATTGACTACTACTTTATTGTTTCAAAATGTAAGTGTCACGGGTGGTATGTAACACTGGCTCCCAAATGTCATCATACACCACCCCTGTTATTAATGAGGAAGGGGAACCTCATGGCCAATTCCTAATTTTTCTTGCCTCCTTGTGTAATCTGCCACAGCTCATAGAATTGCTTAAACAGCAGCTCTACAAGCTGGGTGTTTTCAATATTTCTAATCACATCTATTGATCATCATATTGAGGTAGGCTAAGAACAGCAAAGGCTAGTATACTGAAATTTGCAGGGGTGTAAAGTAAAGAATTACAAATACTTTGTTCCTGTACTTTAGTATGTTTTTCGAGTATTTGTACTTAACTTTACAGGGCATTTGTCAATTTATGACCTTCATAACATATTTGTTCCCAAGATTCATCTGTAATAATTGTGTTAATTTCCAATTCCAATTTTCTTTTACATCAAGTGTATTACCTGCAAGTGCAGACTGTAGTATGCTGTAGAGATTGGAAACTACATTTCTTACTGTTTGACCTTCATCCATACTGATAAAGTACCTTTCAATGTTTGACGGTTGTCTTTTTATTTCCTGCCATTCTGGATAGGTTGTCAAATAATGTCTCAACTGTAAAAATCTAAATAAATCAGTGGCTGGTGACCCAAATTTAGTCTGAAGTTGTTGAAATGATTGTAATTCTTCTCCTTCAAATATTTGAGATATTGTGACCAAACCCTTTTTAGCCCACCTCTTATACCCAGAATCTAACTTTGCTGGAAGAAAATCATAATTTTTTGCTATTTTAGTTGCCCTAGATACTGAAGTTGGCAACCTTAACTTTTTTATGATTTCTGATCATATTTTGAGTGTATAGCATAACCAGTTATTCTTGTTTTTCATTTTGTTTATCAATGTATTTTTCACAAATGGTAGCGCATCCAAAGAAATATGAGGGCATGCATTTTGTTCTAGCTGTAAGTATCTCGTGTCTTTATTATATTGTATCCATGTCACCATTGCATTCAATTGGGCTGCCCAGTAGTATAATTTGAAGTTTGGCAGATTCAAGCCACCTTTCTTATTTAAGGAATGCAAAATGTTCTGTTTTACTCTGGGTTTTTTATTTTGCCATATACATTTAATTATGAGCCTATCTAACATTTTAAATGTAGTAGTTGGAACTGGAATAGGCAGAGATTCTAGGTAGTATGTTCATTCTTACAGTTTCTATTCCACCAAACATAGACAAAGGTAGAAGATCCCACCTGACCATGTCTGCTTTTATATGATTAATAAGTTTCAGGTAGTTTTCCTGATAAAGTTCTGAAGTAGAAGGGGTAATGGTAATACCTAGATATCTAAAACCTTTTTTAGACCAATTAAAAGTAAAATCCTTATTTAATTCAGAGGGCCTCTGACCCGATATCATCATCGCTTCTGATTTTGTTTCATTAACTTTATAGCCTCATATTTCCCCAAAGTCTTTTAAACACTTCATAATTACCGGGACAGAGGCTGAAGGGTTGGTAACATATAGCATTATATCATCTGCATGCAGAGAAATCTTGTGTATTTCCCCCTTGCCGTCTGGTATTCCCTTAATGTACCGATTCTGTCTAATAAGTTCTGCCAATGGTTCAATACTAATGGCAAATAATAATGGTGAAAGGGGGCAGCCTTGTCTAGTACCCCTTTTTAGGTTGAAAAATCCTGACATACAGCCATTTATCCTTACCCTAGACTTTGGATTCAAGTATAATACCTTGACCCAAATAATACATTGTGGATGAAACCCCATTTTATTAATATAAGTTCGAGAAATGACCAATTAACCCTGTCAAATGCCTTCTCTGCATCTAGGCTAAGTAGCATTGAGGTTTACTTATTTTCTTTGGCCACATACATGATATTTAACAGTCTCCTAATATTATTTGTTCCCTGTCTTCCATTAATAAATCCTGTTTGGTCTGGATGAATCAGTTTTTTATTTTATTTTTTAATTCAGATTGACATTAATTAACTTAAGATCATCAGATCTGTATTTAGAAGGGAAATCAGCCTATATGAAGCACAATTGGATCTTTCCTTCTTTGTATATCAGTGATATTATAGCCTCAGACCATGTATTTGGTGTTTTTCTCTCCTTTAGAGAAGAATTATAAACTCTTAATAATATTGGGACCAGATCTATTGAAAATTGTTTATAGAATTAATTTGGGTATCCATCCATCCATATCCATGCGTTAATTTTGTTAACTTATTTTTTTTAAAATAATCATTAATTGTATTGGGTTTGTGTTTTTGGTTTGGTGAATCATAAAAATCTTTATAGTAAGCAGCAAAGGCGCTACTACCTCTTTTCGGTGGAAAACTGTTTTATTAGTATAAGGATGCTTTACTTTAGCAATTGTTTGATTAGCTTGAGCCTTGCGAATCTGGAATGCAAGCAGGCGGCTGGCTCTATTACCCATCTCATAATAATGCTGATTAGTAAATCTCATTGCTCCTTCTGCTTTGTGTGTTAATAAGCAATTAAGTTCTTGCCTGCACTTAGTAAGTTGTTTCAATATACTATTCTTTTTGTGTAAATGACGTACCTTCTCCAGTTCCCTTATTTGTTTCTCTAACTCTAATTGCTTTTCAGTTTGTTTCTTTTTCCTTATTGAAGACATAGCTATTAATTTTCCTCTTAGAACTGCCTTTGCTCCCTCCCACACATTTGTTGGTGAAATGTCAGCTGTGTCATTAAATTCAAGATACTCCTCTATTTCCTTTTCAATGTTCAGTCTCCAGATGTTCAGTCTCCAGTATTTGTATTGTCTTTCTTGGTTCAAATGAATAGTCATTACAACTGGGGCATGGTCTGAAATAGTAATAGGCTGCATATCGCAATCTCCAACCTTGTATAAGTCCTGTGTGGATACACAAAAAAAATCAATACGGGAGAAACTTCCATGAACTGTGGAGTAAAATTTAAAATATTTAACCTTCGGGTGTTTAGAAAGAAATACCTCAGTAGGACCTAGTTCATTCATTACACTGATGAGCATTTTAGATTTTCTACAGGGAGGCCCATTAACAGAAGGCAATTTATCAATTTTTGTATTTATTACACAATTAAATTCCCCTCCCAAAAAAATCATCCCCTTAGCCTTACATGACAATAACTCCGCTACTGATTTAAAGAATTTCGGGTCATCTTCGTTTGGAACATATATATTGAGCAATGATACTTCCACCTCTGCTATCATACCTACTACCATCACATATCTACCTTAGGTGTCTTGATATTGGTCTATTGAGTAAATTTTACTGAATTGTTAATTTATATCACTACCCCTTTGTTTCTTCCCAATTCAGAAGTTGAGAAAAAAACCTGATCTACCCATTCCCTTCTTAACTTTCTATGTTCATCATCTGTAAGATGAGTTTCTTGTACAAAGGCTATTGAGCATTGTAGGTGTTTCAACTGAGATAACAGCTTTTTCCTTTTGATAGGACTGTTTATACCATTTATATTGTAAGAGATCACTTTCAAAGCACCCATATCCAGTCCACCCAACTTACAGTGAGGGAAAAAAGTATTTGATCCCCTGCTGATTTTGTATGTTTGCCCACTGACAAAGAAATGATCAGTCTACAATTTTAATGGTAGGTGTATTTTAACAGTGAGAGACAGAATAACAACAACAAAATTCAGAAAAACGCATTTCAAAAAAGTTATAAATTGATTTGCATGTTAATGAGTGAAATAAGTATTTGACCTCTTCGACTTAATACTTGGTGGCAAAACCCTTGTTGGCAATCACAGAGGTCAGACGTTTCTTGTAGTTGGCCACCAGGTTTGCTCACATCTAAGGAGGGATTTTGTCCCACTCCTCTTTGCAGATCCTCTCCAAGTCATTAAGGTTTCGAGGCTGAAGTTTGGCAACTCGAACCTTCAGCTCCCTCCACAGATTATCTATGGGATTAAGGTCTGGAGACTGGCTAGACCACTCCAGGACCTTAATGTACTTCTTCTTGAGCCACTCCTTTGTTGCCTTGGCTATGTGTTTTGGGTCATTGTCAAGCTGGAAGACCCATCCACGACCCACTCAATGCCCTGGCTGAGGAAAGGAGGTTCTCACCCAAGATTGGACGGTACATGGCCCCATCCATCGTCCCTTTGATGCGGTTCAGTTGTCCTGTCCCCTTAGCAGGAAAACACCCCCAAAGCATAATGTTTCCACCTCCATGTTTGACGGTGGGGATGGTGTTCTTGGGGTCATTCCTCCTCCTCCTCCAAACACGGCGAGTTGAGTTGATTGCCAAAGAGCTCGATTTTGGTCTCATCTGACCACAACACTTTCAACCAGTTCTCCTCTGAATCATTCAGATGTTCATTGGCAAACTTCAGACGGGTCTGTACATGTGCTTTCTTGAGCAGGGGGACCTTGCGGGCGCTGCAGGATTTCAGTCCTTCACGGCATAGTGTGTTACCAATTGTTTTTTTGGTGACTATGGTCCCAGCTGCCTTGAGATCATTAACAAGATCCTCCCGTGTAGTTCTGGTCTGATTCCTCACCGTTCTCATGATCACTGAAACTCCACGAGGTGAGATCTTGCATGGACCCCCAGACCGAGGGAGACTGACAGTTATTTTGTGTTTCTTGTCACCTGTTGTCACCTTCTCACCAAGCTGCTTGGCGATGATCTTGTAGCCCATTCCAGCCTTGTGTAGGTCTACAATCTTGTCCCCGACATCCTTGGACAGCTCTTTGGTCATGGCCATGGTGGAGAGTTTGGAATCTGATTGATTGATTGCTTCTGTGGACAGGTGTCTTTTATACAGTTAACGAGCTGAGATTAGGAGCACTGGTGGAAACACTGGGGTATATTCAGTGTTTTACACCTGTTCACTATTTCAGACAATTTTTCTGTATTGAATAAAATACAAATTAATGCTAACTTGCATTTGTCACCACACATGCAGTTTATTATAATTTTTCAATCATTTTGCAGATTATTTTTAGTTTTATTCATTTTGAAAAATAGTTGGATATATAATGTGTGTAATGTAAAACCCTTTAAGATTAGGCTAGCCTATTGATTATGAATGCAGCTTGTTTTGTGGGTATTTGCCAGGCAGTGGTGGGGAAATCAATAAACAGTAGAATTATCTCGGGTGCTGTTAATGCTGGTATGGTTTGATGGGCCTGTAATAGTGGTCACTGTTGTGTTCATCATCTGCATCAAGAGGTGAGCATGGGCGGAGTCTGGAAACTACGATCACGATATAACGTGTCTGCATGGGCTCTGTGTGACGTCTACATGACATGGAGAGTGGTGTAGCATTAAGTGTGGGGGTGTATTCTGATAAGAGCATTCATAGCTCTGAGCTGAAGCTCTGATCTAAAGAAGACCTCTCCCCAAAAGTTATCAAATTTCCTTAGCTCATCAGCGTGTGATCTGGTTTACATCAAAGTGGCAGTCTTGGGAGGATGGCACTGAGAATAGGACAAATAGCTTGAAATCCCTGCTGTGAGATGTCTGGGGAAGGGGGCCTGTAGGTAATTAAAACTCTTTGAAATGGACGAGAGCCGAAATCCCGACATAGAGCTACGAACCCAGGCCAACCGGCATTTCCAAAAGATGGCATGGATTGACATCAGTCATAAATCAAGCTCCCCTCCAATAGGACACTGGGGGCTGAAACCGAAATCCAATCTCATAAACTCAAGAACCAATCATCTATTGATCTGACAGACTATAAGGAACAGCGGACAGTCTTTCTCTCTCTCTCTCTCACCTAAACCAGAAACTCGCTGCCACAGCTCAACCTGTAGCTCTGTTGCCAGAACCAGAACCAGAAACCAACTAAGTCTTTGCCGGCAACAGAAGAGTTAAACTGGGAGAAGGAGATTGAGCTGTACGAAGAATTCTTTTAAAGGACTTTATTAAATAAAGAACTTTATAGACTGCGCTGCCCGCCTGTGCCCACCTGATCAGTGGTGTTTTACAGCTGGACAATTGACTAAGTCGACTGTATACGAAAGTGTCAGTCATTTAAATAGCTATTTGAGTCTTAAGAAACTTGACCCTTGGAACAAACAGGGCCCTGCTTTCCTCAAAGACTTCGTCTTCAAGTAACTACGGTGGAACCCCTGCTTACAAAGAAGATTTTGTGCACAACCTTGGAGCCTTCAAACCAGTGGAAAATCTGTTTGGAAACGACTCTACTTTCGCGAAACCCCAACTTCCAGGTGCATCGACTGAGTGGAAGTTCTTGGACAAAGCCGAACCGGACTGCCTTTGTTCCCAACCACACGGACCTCGTGCCGTGTGCTGTTATCTGAGCCCGAAGACAGAGAGGCCTCTCTGCGACGAAGTTCAGATAAGTTTAACAGTTTGGAGTTCATGATTCATGACATTTGAGAAATCAATTAGAAATGTTAATCTGTGATTCATAACTCTAGAATGTGTAATATCATTTAGTTTTCTTAAATATAAATGTGTGTTGCATTAAACTGTTTTGTTGATAATTTTAGAAATAAAATCTGTCAACGCCGAGAAATATCTTCTCATTCCTGTTTAACTGTTTAGTCTGAAATTGACACAAGTTAATAGACATTAGATTATTGGTGGCCCTGCCTATCCTTAATCATTGAATAATAATCAGTTAAGGGAAATTGTGGTAACAAGTAATGATAGGATCTTTCTCGGCACCTAAACGTAAATGAGACTGATATATATATAACGAGAAATTACCTGACATAAATACTAACCTGCGTAGTTATTTAATGTCTGACTAATAATACTAACGAGAGACTCACCTTCGTCTTACTAACCGGTATTGTAGTCAATGTGTTTATAACCTTTTTTGTTTAACGATTTGTGTTATCATATGCGATCCCATGGTCTTTGATTTGGTCACGGAAGTGATTTGTCTTTGATTTGTTGATCTAGAGTTGAATTTTAATTAGTTTTTCCCTTTTGTATAATTAGTGTAGTGCTACATTTAGTCTTAGTGTTTGTTTTGAATAAATTTGACAATTTATATCTTTGGAATTGGTGTCTGCGTCCAAATATTACAGAAATTGAGTTCTACAAGATTCCAGGATTCGTGATAAGGTGATACTATAAATTCACTTCTTTAATTGAAATTTATAAGTGTACCTTACGCTACATAGTCAAGCAGAAGCTAAAAGAATATGCTAAGCTAACTCAGCCTTTTTATTTGGTTATAATTTGACACAACATAATACGTGTTTTCCCCTCATTCCTTCATTGCAAGGACATTAAGATGCTACATGGAAATAAAATGCTAGATTAATCTCACAATCATTATCACGATCAGAAAATAAACATTAAATCTTACATTACACTATTTATCTTTCCGCTGTAGATAGGACATTGTCCACAGTTGAAAACACGTACTCTGTATTGTATAAAATACAAATTAAAGTTAACATGCATTCGTCACCAAGCTAACAGTTTATGATAATATTATAGCGACCTCGAGCCTTGCTAAAAGGCCTGGGCCTTTTAGTGATGTGGTAAGATCCCTGCATTGTGGCGCCTGAGAACGAGGTTCGACTCCCTGTTGTGACCAGAACCCCTAAATCGTTACAATATGCTTTGTATGAGCTGGATCATTTTCATTCCTTTTGCAGCTTATTTTTTAATTTTATTTAATTAGAAAAATAATCAGATATAGAATCAGTGTAATGTGTAATGCTTGTTTTCTCAGTCAATCTAAATAAATAGTTGAACTGAAAACTCATAGGTTAACTGGTTTCTTTTTTAAGGTTCTTTTTATAGGGAAGATGTGGTCAAGTCACAGTTGTGCAATAATCATTTATTTGTGAAAAAAAAACTAAAATTGTGCAATTATATTACTGAAAATAAGTAATATTAAGCTTCTGCTGGATTCCTGATAGAAACAGATAATACCCGATTTCTCCTCTTCTCATCACAGGGCAGCTTAGGTCAGTCTTGTCGGGCAGGCAGCGGGTGTGTCTCTCTCTTCCTCCTGCTCTTCTCTTGTAATGATCTCCTTCTTCTTCTTCTTGAACTCCTTGAACTCCTGAACTAACTTCTCTTTGTTTGTCCCTAGTTTTATATGGTTTCCTTTCAACCAATCACATTTTGGCAGCACAACACCATGAGAAGGGTGTGTGATACAGATGTAACTTAGAGGTGGGACTCAGGACACATAGATAAGCCTTCTCTCTTAAAGGGAGTGCTCCTAATCTCAGATCGTTACCTGTATAAAAGACACCTGTCCACAGAAGCAATCAATCAATCAGATTCCAAACTCTCCACCATGGCCAAGACCAAAGAGCTGTCCAAGGATGTCAGGGACAAGATTGTAGACCTACACAAGGCTGGAATGGGCTACAAGACCATCGCCAAGCAGCTTTGTGAGAAGGTGACAACAGTTGGTGCGATTATTTGCAAATGGAAGAAACACAAAATAACTGTCAGGCTCCCTCAGTCTGGGGCTCCATGCAAGATCTCACCTCGTGGAGTTTCAGTGATCATGAGAACGGTGAGGAAACTTCCCAGAACTACACGGGAGGATCTTGTTAATGATCTCAAGGCAGCTGGGACCATAGTCTCCAAGAAAACAATTGGTAACACACTACGCCTTGAAGGACTGAAATCCTGCAGCGCCCACAAGGCCCCCCTGCTCAAGAAAGCACATGTACAGGCCCGTCTGAAGTTTGCCAATGAACTTCTGAATGAGTCAGAGGAGAACTGGTTGAAAGTGTTGTGGTCAGATGAGACCAAAATCGAGCTCTTTGGCATCAACTCAACTCGCCGTGTTTGGAGGAGGAGGAATGACCCCAAGAACACCATCCCCACCGTCAAACATGGAGGTGGAAACATTATGCTTTAGGGGTGTTTTTCTGCTAAGGGGAGACAGTAGGTGAGGATCAGTGTCTTGAACTGAATGTGTGCCGCTATCGGGAGCCAGTGGAGGGAGCAGAGCAGTGGAGTAGCGTGTGCGAATCGTGGCAGAGAGACACCAGACGAGCCGCAGAGTTCTGGATGAGCTGGAGTGGTGGGTAGTAGATGCAGGCAGGCCGGCCAGGAGGGAGTTGCAGTTGTCCGGGCGGGAGAGGACCAGTGACTGGACGAGTAGCTGAGTCGAGTAGTCGGTGAGGAAGGGACGGATCCGGCGTATGTTGCTCAGGAAGAATCTGCAGGTGCGTGTCAGCGTGGTGATGTGCTGGGAGTAGGAGAGCGCAGGATCGAGGGTGACTCCTAGATTTTTAGCAGAAGAAGAAGGAGAGAGTGTGGTGGATTCCAAGGGGATTGAGATGGGGAGGTCAGCAGAAGGTGAGGAAGAGTGGGGGAAAAAGAGGAGATCCGATTTGGAGAGGTTGAGCTTGAGGTTGTGCAAGTGCATCCAGGCGGATGTTCATTCCCTCTGCTCCCATTGGAACTGGAACAGTGAGGTTTATGATTGCCATTGAGTCATTAGAGTGGAAGATAATCAAATAGCCGCACCAGTCAGAGACGAGACGGTTAAAAAATAGGAAACTCCTTAGTTACCGCACACGCTGCTTAATAATTGGATCAAAAAATGGAATCAGTGTAGCCTGATCTTGATCTGCTTCTTACAACACCTTTTCATGATCCGGATCCAGTGAGCTTGGATACCAATCCCATATTCTGATCCTTTTAGTACAATTGGCCCCAAAAGTCTGTGATTCCTGATGTAAAATGGGGCCATATAAACTTGTAGACCAGTAGGCACACCAACTTAATAAAAAAAAAAATTGAATGGCACACCTCCTGCCCACCCACCTGACATTCTGCCCATTTTTCATGTTTAAAATAAAACATAACTTCCAGTGAGAAACCTCAGCACATCTTCATGCACAGACTCATTTAATTCTTGTAGCAGCCTATTTATTTTTAATTAATGATACATTTCTTTCTTTATTATTTTAGTTTCTTTAGATGCGAGATTCTCATGAGTCCTAATCAAAGTGTTGACAGACACTAGTTGAAAAACTATCGACATCGCTTACCAGGATCTTCCCTCGGTAATCATTACTGATGGTGATGAAGCTGTTGAAGACCTTGACTGTCACTACCTTGGCAAAGGACACTCGTGGGAGGCCAGATGTATAGTTCTTTTAAAAGTTTTATATAACATCTCAATCATTACCAGAAACAAAAAATATGCAGCACATTACCAGAAACAAAAAAATATGCAGCACATTACCAGAAACAAAAAATATGCAGCAAACAGAAATAGGTAATACAATGTATTAAAATGTCACAGCATGTGAGTAGTTTTGTAGCAGGCTATGGGGGCTTGTTGCCCATATCCAAGTCATTTAAAATATTTCCTCAGAAGCTTCCTAAAGAGGGGCTTAAGTGGCAGTGCAGGGGCTAGGGTCTGAACTAAGACCTCTTCACAAGTCTCTATTCCCTTCTCTGTTTCAAGAGCAAACTTTAGCCATTTGCTCTCCCTTTTTAACGGTCTGCAATATGTTGTAAATGAGGTTGAGGCAATTATATTCAGACAAGTTAAGGGCTGGTGGATTTTCTATACAGGGGTTTGATGTAGCACAACTTCCTAGCACATTTGTTTTGTAGGCTATTAAAAACGCACAGGATCTGGCTATTTATTTATTGATTGATTTAAGTTGTATGATGCCACAGCATTAAGGCGGTTAATGTCCAGAAACACTGGAAAACGGAAGATGCCTTGTAATTGATTTATTTTATAATGATTATTATCATTATTGTAGTATTGTTTTATGTCTTTCTATGGTTTGGTTTTGTAAATAGTATTATTACTTCACAAGATTAGTAAACAAGAGGTATGGATACAAGACAAAGTGTGGTTTAAAAGATTAATTCCACTATTATTTATTTCAAACCAATGGCAGGGATGCCTACATTGACCAACTAATGGCCTATTTAAAAATAAATGTTTGGTGGGGGGTTAAAGACACATTAAGCTTTCTAAATGTTGATACACCTAAAAACTGTTAAAAATTAAATGACTACGATATTTAACAAATTAATAATTGTAAGAATAAATTGCATCTAAATGGTTACCCTGAAAGCATGTGATACAGTTAAGAACCTTGATTTACTACTAAGTCTGGCTGAACCCGATTCTCTAGAGTTTAGACCATACAGCACTGAAGTGCCTTATTCAAAATATGACACTCGCCATTGTCTGTAATGTTATAAAATAGGTTGATAGATAGATTTCTCAGGCTTTAAAGACAATGAGCCATAGTTACACCTCAGTATACAAGCTATATTGGGAAACTTACTCTCCCCCTTAATTTTAAAGTAAGGCTCAAATAGCTGAATTCAAGAGTGAGTGGCTTGTTCTACCAGTTTGAGAGGTTTAAATCTTTTTTCTAGTCTCAAGAAGTATTTGTATTGGTGTTTGACTATATGTTTAATAGTAAGCTAAAGAGTAATATACAAGAAACAAGTGTGTAACTTTAAAAGTAAACACCCTCTTTTCTAATTTGTGTTACCAACTGCTTTAGGTGCTAAAAAGTCACAAACTGAGTACTGAAAACCAGTCAGCTATGAGGTAGGGACTGATAAACCCCCTGCAGAGGCCAGACCAGGGAGCCTAGGCTGTATCACAGGCCAAGGCCCAGGGCAGTAGGGGAGCTTTTAGTTTTTTGTATTTACTATATACATAATTGAATACACCATTAAACTTTACATTCATAACATAAAAATACAAACAGTAGGGTAAAATAGAGGAAAGTCAGACAGGAATGTATCACTATACTTATAATTGCGCTATATGCGGTCTGTATAAGATGGATTACGGTGTTAAATAGATCAAACAAAATCAAAGAAACCAACAAAGAAATACATTGTATGATGTTATTAGGTTTTCATGTTTCAGAACCTTTTTATGGGTTCATAAGAATAATGTGCCTAAACTAGATCTCTCTGTGGATATCTCAATATACACACGTTCAATGGAATATGTAAACACATGTAGTTGTTTTAAGCTATAAATAGACTGCCTGTAGGTGAAATAACTAAATACATGTTTGTTTGCCCTGGGCCTTGGCCTGTGATACAGCCTAGGCTCCCTGGTCTGGCCTCTGCAGGGGGTTTATCAGTCCCTACCCCATAGCTGACTGGTTTTCAGTACTCAGTGTCAGGGTCTCTAGGGGAGGCCCGCAGGGTAAGGGAGTTAGGACCCAGGTGCAGTTCATGTAGAGTTGGCAGACAAGACAAATGGGCTAGGCAAGGATGTGGTCGAGGTCACAAGCAATGGTCGTAGGAACAGGCAGACAGACAAGCAAAGGTGAGACGGAATCGAAAACGGGAAGACAGGCGATGGTAATCAAGGAGCCGAGGAGATAAGGAGCGAGGAGACAAGGCTTGGAATCGCAGACTGGGCTGATGAGACTTCACCCCGAGTGAGGGCAGTGAAGGGTTTAAGACAGGGAGCAGGAACTGGGAAGAAAGGTGCAGAGCCAATGGAAACAGAGGTAGAGTGAACAAGTGCACATGGGAGACCGGAATGTTAATAGGGTGATTGACAGGTGAGAAAAGAACAATGAGGGGAAAGGAAAGACATGGAGATAGCGGCCTCTAGTTGAGAGAGAGGGTAAGGGGTTAGAACCATGACAGTACCCCCCCCTGCACACCGGACACGACGGGGACGGCCACATGACAGGAACTGAGTCAGGAGGTCTGGAAGGCGGCCACAGGAGCGGGGATATGGATCAGGAGGTCTGGGAGGCGACCACAGGACGGGAGCGGGGTCCGGTGGCCGGGAAGGCAGCCACAGGATTAGGACAGGCTCCGGAGGTCCAGGAGGCGGCCCCAGGACGGGAGTGGGGTCCGGTGGCCGGGAAGGCGGCCACAGGATTAGGACAGGGTCTGGAGGTCTGAAAGATAGCCACCAGGCAGGGAAAGGGTCCGGAGGTCTGGAAGAAGGCCACCGGGCAGAGGCAGGGTGCGTAGGCAGCCACTGGGCAGAGACAGGGTGCAGGTGAGGCTGAGGATGTGCTGGACACTCTGGGGGCAGCACCGAGGAAGGCAAAACCACAGGAGGCGGCACCATTGGAGGCAGCGCAGCCTCAGGAGGCAGGGCCGTGGAAGCCTCAGGAGACGGAGCCGTTAGAGATGGAGTCCTGGAAGGCTCAGGAGACGGAGACGGGGAAACTGTGGAAGGCGGTGCCGCAGAGGCCTCTGGAGGCGGCGCCGTGGAAGCCGCAGGAGGCTGAGCTGTAGAGGCCTCGGAAGTCTCGGGAGGTGGCGCCTTGGAAATCTCAGGAGGTGGTGTCAAGGAAGGCAGCGGCGGAACCACGGGAGGCGGCGCCAAAGAAGGCAGAACCACGGGAGGTGGCGCCACAGGAAACAGAGCTGAGGGAGGAGGCACCAAGGGAGGCTGAACCACGGGAGGCGGCGCCACTGGAGGCAGAACCGAGAGAGGCAGCACCACTGGAGCCTCAGAGGGAGCCTCAGGAGGCGGAGCCGTGGAAGGCGGCGATGACCGCTGGGCACTCGGGCTGGGCGGCGGCGGCGACCACTGTGATCAGGACCTCTGGTTCAGTGGCAGCGGACGGGATCGGGACCGGGACTTCTGGATCGGCGGCAACGTCCGAGCTGGACAGCGGCGGTGGCCGGGCACTCGGGCTGGGCGGCGGCGGCGGCGGCCAGGACCTCTGGTTTGGCGGACGGGACCGGGACCCAAACTTCCGGTCAAGGTTCTTAACTGTGTCACATGCTTTCAGGGTAACCATTTAGATGCTACGTATTCTTACAATTACTAATTTGTTAAATATCGTAGTCATTTAATTTTTAACAGTTTTTAGGTGTATCAACATTTAGAAAGCTTAATGTGTCTTTAACCCCCCACCAAACATTTATTTTTAAATAGGCCATTAGTTGGTCAATGTAGGCATCCCTGCCATTGGTTTGAAATAAATAATAGTGGAATTAATCTCTTAAACCACACTTTGTCTTGTATCCATACCTCTTGTTTACTAATCTTGTGAAGTAATAATACTATTTATAAAACAAAACCATAGAAAGACATTAAAAAAACTACAATAATGATAATAATCATTATAAAATAAATCAATTACAAGGCATGTTACCGTTTTCCAGTGTTTCTGAACATTAACCGCCTTAATGCTGTGGCATCATACAACTTAAATCAATAAATAAATAAATAGCCAGATCCTATGCGTTTTTAATAGCCTACAAAACAAATGTGCTAGGAAGTTGTGCTACATCAAACCCCTGTATAGAAAATCCACCAGCCCTTAACTTGTCTGAATATAATTGCCTCAACCTCATTTACAACATATTGCAGACCGTTAAAAAAGGAGAGCAAATGGCTAAAGTTTGCTCTTGAAACAGAGAAGGGAATAGAGACTTGTGAAGAGGTCTTAGTTCAGACCCTAGCCCCTGCACTGCCACTTAAGCCCCTCTTTAGGAAGCTTCTGAGGAAATATTTTAAATGACTTGGATATGGGCAACAAGCCCCCATAGCCTGCTACAAAACTACTCACATGCTGTGACATTTTAATACATTGTATTACCTATTTCTGTTTGCTGCATATTTTTTGTTTCTGGTAATGTGCTGCATATTTTTTTGTTTCTGGTAATGTGCTGCATATTTTTTGTTTCTGGTAATGATTGAGATGTTATATAAAACTTTTAAAAGAACTATACATCTGGCCTCCCACGAGTGTCCTTTGCCAAGGTAGTGACAGTCAAGGTCTTCAACAGCTCCATCACCATCAGTAATGATTACCGAGGGAAGATCCTGGTAAGCGATGTCGATAGTTTTTCAACTAGTGTCTGTCAACACTTTGATTAGGACTCATGAGAATCTCGCATCTAAAGAAACTAAAATAATAAAGAAAGAAATGTATCATTAATTAAAAATAAATAGGCTGCTACAAGAATTAAATGAGTCTGTGCTTGAAGATGTGCTGAGGTTTCTCACTGGAAGTTATGTTTTATTTTAAACATGAAAAATGGGCAGAATGTCAGGTGGGTGGGCAGGAGGTGTGCCATGCATTTTTTTTTTTTATTAAGTCGGTGTGCCTACTGGTCTACAAGTTTATATGGTCCATTTTACATCAGGAATCACAGACTTTTGGGGGCGGTTGTACTAAAAGAATCAGAATACGGGATCGTTATCCAAGCTCACTGGATCCGGATCATGGAAAGGTGTTGTAAGAAGCAGATCAAAGATCAGGCTACACTGATTCGATTTTTGGATCCAATTATTAAGCAGCGTGTGCAGTAACTAAGGAGTTTCCTATTTTTTAACCGTCTCGTCTCTGGTGCGGCTATTTGATTATCTTCCACTCTAATGACTCAATGGCAATCATAAACCTTTCAGAAAACTATACTGTGCTATATTGCTGACAAGTTTATTCATTAAACAATCTTAGTTGTTCAATATGTTTCCCAATGCATGTTAATTTCAGTGTGCTTATGCCTCATTGTACACTGGATTTGACAAGTCATTTGTAGTCTGTTGTGCAAAAAGTTTTTCGTCAAGGACATTGCCCGTTGGATCTGTTAAAATCACACAAAGTGCACAACCGGTTCCAATTTCTTGCACTGTTGTGCGTTTCTTTAACTCCTCAAATAAAAGCTTTTTAAAAAAGGTTAGTTTTAAGAAATGTCTTAAAACTATGGAGTGTAGGGGTGCTTCTAAATGTTGTAAGTCGCCATGGATAAGGGCGTCTGCCAAGAAATACAAATAATAATACAAATAATAATAAAAGTGTTGTACAGCTGTGGAGCTGCTACAGGAGGCTCTGTCACCTGTCATCTTGAGTTTGCAACAGGGGTGCTGGAGAAATTAGAGTTTTACATGATAATTTATGGTTCAACATTATACTGTTTATTTGAAATTACAAATCATTGTAAATAATGTAAATCACATTTTTGGTGTTAATCTGTACTTAACCAGACTCGTCTACACTTATAATGTTATGTATTTGCTGAAACCTGACAGTTGCAAAACATCTCAAGGCTAAACGCAGTTTCAAACTTGTGGGTAAAGCATGACTTCGCTTCAGTGTTGGTCCCACTACATGGATCAGTCACGTCTGTGAGGATTAATATGCTTTGTTAATCTGTACTAGATTTGAGCTCAGATTGAGATCAACCTTAAGAATGGAACCCAACCTGCCCCTGGAGATTTAAATTGTTATAGAGCTCTAATAGAGAGTGAGGCTAAAAGGTCATTGCTCAAATACAGTACAGCTGCCATTGAGGTTATATAATGAGAGAGAGACAGAACACTCGGAAGTGATTCACCTGGCAAGACAAACCCAAATTTATTCTAAGAACTGTTACTGCATGACAAATTTCTGTCCTTTCTCTCTAGGTGCATCAGTGAACCTATAAATTGTCTGTGTAGCACTAACACTGAACACTGTATATTGTCCCGATTTGTCCTGCAGGTAAATGGTATTTTGACTTCCCTTCCATACTACATGAACAATAGCCAGGGCCAGGCATACAGAAGTGGCAGGTTTGGAGTATTTGAGACCCACTTTGGTCTCCAGGTGATGTTCAACTGGATCAGCGAGGTGAAGGTCAGGGTGACCAAGCAGCTACACCAACGCCACGTGTGGCCTGTGTGGCAATTACAATGGTGACAAGAAAGATGACCTGCTTATGCCCAATGGTCAAAAGGCCAATAATCCTACACAGTTTGGAAACAGCTACAAAGTGGGCGATGCCCCCTGCTCCTCTGAGTGTAAAGACTGTGCCCAGACACCTCCTACCCCAGCTCTATGTGGCTGACTGTGATCCCAAAGGGCCCCTGGGCGACTGCCTGGGCAAGGTAGACTATGATCGCTTCCATGGCAGCTGCATGTTCGACATCCAGCTGAACAAGGGCCTACAGAAGGCAGCTTGTGATGCCATCGCCGCCTATGTGGAGCAATGTCAAGACGCCAGGAGGCCAAATCAATTATTGGAGGAAGAAGGACTTCTGTGGTAGGTTTGTCTTTTGTTCATACTTTAACACACCGGAAATGACCACTTTTCGCAATCATACCTGCGTGTGCCCTTGATACACGTTGAACTGTGCTCCTCTTCCACCTTCTGCCTAAAACAGATCAATCAATATTCCATCAGTTGCATCTCCACATGTCTATAACCACATGTCCTTAATGACTTGTCCTTCACTATTCCATTTGTCTCAGCTCTTTCCTGCCCGAAGAACAGCGAGTACAGCACTTGTGCTCCCGGGTGCCCTGCCACATGTTACAGCATGAGTGCCCCCACCGGTTGCAAAGCTGCCTGTAGAGAGGGCTGCCAGTGCATGCCAGGCTTCCTGCTGAGCGACGAAGAGTGTGTGCCCATACAGGAATGTGGTTGCAAGCATGAGAACCGCTACTACAGGTCAGATCAGATCTTCTACACAGACGGAGACTGTCAGCTTCGCTGTAGTTGCCAGTCAGGCATTGTGGCTTGTCAGGTTGCTTCCTGTGGTCCCCAGGAGATGTGCAGGGATTTAGATGGCGTCCAAGGTTGCCACCCCAAAGCCTACAGCACATGCAGTGTGTCGGGCAACTCACATGACTTCCAGGGAGCCTGCAGCTACACGCTGGTCACAGTGTCAAACTCCGCTGCCGTCAACTTGCCATGGTTCTCAGTCTTTGCAGAGAAGGAGCATGTCATGGTGGGCAAGGTGTCCACAACTCGCTCGATTACTGTGAGGGTGTTTGGGGTCTCCATCACCCTGGAGAAGGGATTTCCCTGGCAGATTCAGGTGAGTCAATGCTAACATTAATGCAACATAAGGAGAGATGTTTCTGATTTTCTTGTTCACAGATGAATGGTACCCGTGTCAACCTGCCCTTCTCTCTGGATGGAGGGATACTTCAGGCTTCCCAGGCAGGCATGGGGATAGTGGTGCAGGCCAACTTTGGTTTGAGAGTGACCTATGACCTTTGGCAAACGGTCTTGGTCAAGGTGCCATCCACATACTCAGGTGTGATTGGAGGACTCTGCGGAAACTACAACAACCAGAAAGATGATGAGTTTGCCCTTCCTTTAGGTGGCCTGGTGGGCAGCGCCAATGAGTTTGGGATATCCTGGAGAATGGAGGGTGGAAAGGAGCTGTGTGGTGATTTCTGTCTGCAGGGAGGCTGCCCCAAACTGGGAGATAAGGAGAGAGAAGAGCTGACAAAATCTGACAAGTGCGGCCTGATCTCAGCTCCCAATGGACCACTGGCCGCTTGTCACCCAGTGCTTCCCCCAGCAGGCTTCCTGGAAAATTGCATTGCCAACAGCTTCACAGTGGGAGGCAAAACAGAAGCCGTATGTCTGGGGATCCAGGCTTACGTTACTGCCTGCCAGGAGGCTGGGGTGACCTTGAAAGACTGGAGGAGTCGCAGCTTCTGTCGTAAGTACTGGGGAACCCCGATGCATTTCAGTAATGTGGCTCTAACTTCAATTTTTCCAGACACTTCTGCTTTTCTGTCTATTTCACATCCTCATGGCTTAGTGAATATTACTCAAGTTGTGTAGATCCATGCACCACAAAGATGATCACTTTTTTGTGATCTCTTTCTGACCCCATGGTACTGAAATCAAGTGAAATACTTTTTGTGAGAACTCATCTGGGAATCACAACAGTATCTGTTGACACAGTTTATTTAACAGCAGAAAAAAGCCTGACAAACCAATTTTGAATAATGTGAGTACGAACGGCAGAGACATAACACTGTACATTTCTGTCCCTCTCTTTCCTGTACAAGCTTTCTCATGCCCTGCCAACAGCCACTACAGTCTTTGTGCCGACACATGTCACAACAACTGCATGGGGATAACCAACCCGCAGCTCTGCTCGAAGGACTGCTCAGAGGGATGTGAGTGTGACACGGGCTTTGTGGCAGATGGGGATAAGTGTGTCGAGATACAGGACTGTGGCTGTGAGGTGGATGGGATGTACTTGAAGGTAAGCAATGCTCTAACTCAGTGAGAGTTAAGTAGGTAAAAACAAAAATACAAATAAAAAACTAAAACATTTAGAAATATATACAAACAACTACTGGAAAGTTGTAGGCCAGAGCACCCTATGAAACTCCTGGTGGTCCCAATACCAATGAGTCATCTATATAGCTCAGACGTTGGAGGATATGAACCATTTCACAGAGAGTTTTTCATTATTTTCAGAAATTTAGTTATATTTATTTATTTAATCATCTCCATTCAATTAGTTAGTTTTGTTTCCATACCAGTGGTCTGAAATCCATGCAAGGTGTATTTTAGGAGCAATGGGGTTGTAAAATCAATGCCTCATCCTCGCTTCCCTTTCCACACAGAGTGGAGAGATCATCTACATTAACAAGTGCACCCAGAAATGCAGCTGTAGCTCCAGGCACAACTCTATATGTGAGGAGACCTCCTGCCCAGCCAACACCCAGTGTGCGGTGAGGAATGGGGCCCTAGGCTGCTGCCCCACTGATGTCACCTGCATCCTGTAAGGGTTCTGTAGGATGGTCACCAGTCTCAGGATTGGGGGTCACTTTGATGTGGTTGTCCACCATGCTGGAAAGCAAGCTGGGAACAGCAGCTTCAGAGTGGTGGCCGGGATCCAAGAATGTGGCCAGGACAAGTCAAGCCTGGGTGTGGTGTTTGCCTTCTTCACAGAAACTCTGGTCACTGTGTCGGCGAAGCAAAAGGTCTGGGTAAGAGTTAATCAAATCCTGGATTTCCAAGGACTTCCTACCTCAGTGGTGAGGCCCCAGTTAATCCAAGTCATATTAATTCAATCATGAATGTATTTACCTTATTCTTCATATTTTCCAGCAATGGTTAATTTTAAGCCAGTGTCTCCCCTCACTGATCCTGGAGAAGCTCCCAGTGTCTGCTGGCTGGCTGGCGTTCATTCCAGCTCCAGTTATTGCTATTGTTGTTGATGTCACCCACTGACATTACTGATCTCCACCTATTTAAGGCCTGAGAACAACTGCCAAGTCTGAAATACAATTATCATTAGTTCAGTGAAAAATTAAGACCTCAGCTAGGATGACAACCAGAAGACACATGGGCTCCTTCAGATGCTAATTTGGATTGAGCTGCAAGTGTCCTCAAGCCTAAAAACAGTGTTTAATAATACTAAAAATAATAATAGCCAACCTTTTTTCTTTCTTTTTATTTTATGGATGATTGTTTTTAAAACGATTTTAAAAAGGAATCTTAATTGTTTTTAAAGATTTAGTTGCTTTTAAACCACTAATTGTTTAGGGTTTTTTTGGTTTAGTTTTGTTATATTCTTTTGTCAAATACATTGACCGTTTTGGATTTAATTTTAAATGCATTGGACCTTTTTTGTTTGTTTTTTATTTTTTACCTTTTTAATTGTTTCTTTATTTTGTCCAATGCATTTTCAGTTATTTTCAATGTATTTGACTTTTATGTTGGTGAGCAGTTTTTGCTTTAATCACGTTTGTTTTGTTGTTTTGGGCACGTTTATTTTGAAGTTAATTGTTTTGTTTTTTGTTAAAATCTCAGATTTTAAAAATTTTAAGTGATTTTAAGAATTGATTTTTTCATAAGTATTAAAAAATTGAATTGTTTTTATTCATGAAATGTAAAATACTACACCAAATAAAACAGTATCTTTACAAGATTAGCACACTATTTATAAACTATCACTATCTCTATTTTAACCAACTCTAGCAGTTCTTTCTCCTGGCAGCTCTTGCCAAACGAGTCTAGGATGTGGGCAAACAATATAAAACCTACATATTTCACAACACCACAGTGTCATATTGAATATTAAACACAGACTGACAACTGCTAGCACGACAGAATGTGGAAACCAAGACTTGTGTATTTATGTGACAAAGCATATTAATACATGGTCTTTGAAGAGTTTCCAAAATACCTCTCTTTTCTAAAGAATGGATTGCTTGAATAAATATACAAGGAATAAAATGTTACACTGTAGAGTTGAGGATGAAGATAAAATACAAGATACTGGGTGGGCGGACAGATGGATGGACAGACAGAAAGACAGACTGGCCGGCAGACAAGCAGGCAGACAGGAAGACATATTTACATATTTGCATGTATATATGAACCTGTCAATGTAAAATTAAATATCTTTACTGAGTCGTCAGAGCCTCCAAATGATTAAATGTTATTTGATCTTTTTCTAAAAAAGCAATTATAAACTCTCAATACATTAAATCATGACATGTAATGAACCAGATCCAACCTTTCTTAGTAAGACAACATACATTCCCAATAACCATCATCTAGTGACAACAGAATAGCAAGACACCAACAGCTATCTGGACTGACACAGACTATTGGTTTTAAGTGTTGCATGCAAACAGTCTTCAAGTGTAAGACAAGGGCCACATGTATGCAACATTGATAAATACAACCCAGGGGGCCGTCTGCCAACAGAGAGTGAGAAACATAAGTACTTAATAGTGCAGCTTCAACCCTCACTAGTAGCTTAACTTCAGTGGGTTGAAGCAGGTTCAGCAGCTCAAGAAAGGCACAAGAGTGAATGTAGGGAATAAAGGAAAACTGGACTTCAGTTTCTGTGTTAAACAACTATAGCACTGGATGAACTCAGCTACTCGTCCAGTCACTGGTCCTCTCCCGCCTGGACTACTGCAACTCCCTCCTGGCCGGCCTGCCTGCATCCACTACCCGCCCACTCCAGCTCATCCAGAACTCTGCGGCTCGTCTGGTATTCTCTCTGCCACGATTCGCACACGCTACTCCACTGCTCCGCTCCCTCCACTGGCTCCCGATAGCGGCACGCATTCAGTTCAAGACTTTGACCCTCACCTACCGCTGTCTTGACCACACTGCACCAAGCTACCTTCAGTCACTCGTCTCTCCATACATCCCTTCCAGACCACTGCGCTCCTCCAGTGCCAGAAGGCTAACTCTGCCTCCTCTCCACTCTCCCTCCTCCCTCCTTCTCATCCCTGAACGTGGTGGAACGACCTGCCCACTGAAGTCAAAACAGTAGAGTCCTTGACCTCATTCCGGCGCTTACTCTTCCCGACAGTACTTGTAATATTAGTCCTCTATCCCTGCTAGATAGCACTTGAGCTTATTATGCTCCTTGCGTTCTTGATTGTTTTCCTCCTTGCTGCCTTTCCCATAGCCCTAGCCTGTAACCCTACATCTTGACAGCACTTTCACCGTCCAGGATGTAGGAAGTCTCTTACTGTACTTGTGTAAATTGTAAATTGGAATCTGTAAAATGTATTTTGAACTGTTATGTTTTAGCTAAGTTGAACTTGTAATGATTGATGCCTTGTACTTCTCTGTATTTTTGCACTTATGTTGTAAGTCGCCCTGGATAAGGGCGTCTGCCAAGAAATAAAAATAATAATAATAATAAATAATAATGAAAGAGAGCCAAGAGAACTGGCCTTTCAGTACCAGCGCTCCCTCATTCCCCGGGATTCCCCTGTTCAATCAGAGCTGCCCAATACTGCACTGCCCAGGTTTCATAGGCTATGGGGATGCCGGTTTGTCCAGTGCAGAGTAAGGTAGCGAACCTAAACAGGCACATTCTGTCAAACCACAAACTTGACATTTCCAGTGCAGGCAAATAACATGCTAAACAGATGACAAAACATACAAAACTTTTTATTTTTCTTTCCTCTTTTTCCTTATCTGTTGCATCTGTGTATCAGAGATTAAAAGTAGCAAAAGTGGTGTCTGCAAAACAAATATATAAATAATGTCTATGTAGGCCTATGTAGCAAACTATCTCTACATCCCACCATAAGAAAAAATACATAAAAAATCACTGTAGTAATATTTCCTGATCCACACATGTAGTAATAATATAAACCTCTGTGTTTGTATTTGCACCCCGAATCTCATTAGAGTCATGAATGATGTACATTGTACATGTAGATAAGACCTGCAATGTATCTCCATGTTTATTGAATCATAAAACAAATTCTGTTAATAAGAGTAAAGCTCAGGAATCCAGTGAAGACCTTCACTGTACACAATTAGCAGAGAGTCATTAACACAACACTGAGTGACTAACTGTAAAAAACAAAAACAGATAGGAGGAAGAAAACTAAACAACCTTTTTTTTATGTGTAATTGCAAAATATAAGTTCCTGTGTTTTTGTGAGAGAGAGAGAGAGAGAGAGAGAGAGAGAGAGAGTGGGGGAAAAAAGGGGAAATTATTATTTTTTGTTTTGCTGAGTCACTTAATTGTTGAACAAATATCAGTTGCTGAAGCCCACACTTATGTAATTAGTCAGTGAGAAGAGTCTGTGTGGAAAGGAGCTCCTAATTGCTGATTGTTGGTAAAGGTGAGTTACAGATCACAGCACAATAACACCACTACTTGGTAAGTAATAACATAAATCTTGCTTGAGTAGGTCAAGTTCTCCAACACCATAACACCACAGCATAGAGATAATGCTAGCTCCCTGCATACACATTATTCATTTTAGTCTGTTTGTGCTTGATTTTAGTTGTCTTTTATTAGGCCTTATATTGTACATTGTGTCTATTTACATGTTGACTGGATGTTTTGAGAAACATGTATTTGTTGCAGAAACTGTAAGGGTGACTGCAAAGCAAGAAATGTGACTTGTTTAAGCATGCAAAACTGCAAATGGAAATTAAACCCAGTTGTCTGCTTTAAATATTTCCTTCACATTTCGCCAAATGAAGAGAGAACAGAGTGTATCTTTTTTTTTCTTTTTTTTTTGGACCATTCTCCATCTCTCTCTCTCTCTCAATTCAATTCAATTCAATTCAAGGGTGCTTTATTGGCATGACAAACAGTTTTGTAGTGTTGCCAAAGCAGTTGATATTATATACATACATTGAAAAATAATAAAAGGTAAGAAAAAGGAGAATTTTTTTTTTGAAACATTACAATATAATTTATAAATAAAATCTTAATAGACATGTACATTTACTTTATTTATAGTTTACAAGTTTACAGCTGGTGCTCATGTATGTTTTCACAGTGAGCCCCTCAGGCTGTGGCAGGCGGCTACATATTGGGCGGCCAGGGGGGCTGTGTGTCCCTCCCCCAGGAGGATAGCTATTTTCTTTTAATTTATCAATTCAGAAAATGATTATATAATATTTATGAATTTATTAAAGAATGTGTCCCTTAATTTGGCATATTTTTTGCAGTGGAGGAGGAAGTGCATCTCTGTCTCGACCTCTCCTGTCTCGCAGTGACCACAGCGCCGCTCCTCTCTGGGCAGCCAGCTCTGCCTGTGTCGGCCCGTCTCTACGGCCAGGCTGTGGTCACTGAGCCTGTACTTGGTCAGGATCCGTCTCTGCTTCGTATCTCTGACAGTGAAGAGATACTCTGCCAGGGTGTATTCTCTGTTTAGGGCCCGATAGCAATCCAGTTTACTTTGGGATTTGGTTTCATTGTTCCAATGTTCCAGATAGGAGGTTTTGGTTATCTTTATGATTTGGTTGACTCTAATTGGGGGCAGGTAAGCAGTGCTGACCTGAAGCTGGTCTCTGTTCGCAGTATTAGCGGGGGTCAGTGCCATGAGCTTCAGGGCCAGCTGACTCAGGGGACTCTTTTCAGGGCTGAGCTCTTGGGTTTGGAGGGCCTTGTCCTGGAGTGAGTCTGACTCACTTTTCTTCAGGTGCATCCAATTTCAGTGCTCTTTTCTTTATATTAATGAGAGTTGGGAAACGGCCTAATTCTGCCCGGCATGCGTGGTTTGGTGTGTTCCTGTGCACCTGCAGTATGTTTTTATAGAATTCAGCATGCAGGGTCTCTGTTGGATGTTTGTCCCACCTTGTGTAGTCCTGTTGACTGAGTGGACCCCATACTTCACTACCGTACAGGGCAATGGGCTGGATCACGCTGTCAATTAGTTTGAGCCAGATTTTGACTGGAATATTAATGTTATAGAATCTTCTTCTGATTGCGTAGAAAGCTCTTCTTGCTTTGACTTTGAGTGCCTTCACTGCCAGGTTAAACCCCCCTGACGCACTAATAGTCAGGCCCAGGTAAGTGTAGTGTGAGGTGTGTTCTAGGGTAGTGTTGCCTAGCGTGAAGTGGTATTTGTTTCCCTGAGGTCTGGCCTTTTTTTGGAAGATCATGATCTTTGTCTTCTTCATGTTTACTGCCAGGGCCCAGGACTGACAGTACTGCTCTAGCAGTGCCAGGTTTTGCTGAAGCCCCTGCTCTGTGGGCGACAGCAGGACTAGGTCATCTGCATAGAGCAGGAATTTGACTTCTGTGTCATTTAGGGTGAGGCCAGGGGCATCAGACTGCTCCAACACAGTTGCCAACTGATTGATGTAGATGTTGAACAGTGTTGGGCTCAGACCACAGCCCTGCCTCACTCCCCGCTCCTGAGTGAAGAATTCTGTTCTTTTGTTGCCAATTTTTACTGCACATTTGTTTTTGGTGTACATTGATTTTATAATATCATAGACTTTACCCCCTACACCGCTTTGAAGAATTCTGTAATAAAGTCCCTTGTGCCAAATGGAATCAAATGCCTTTTTGAAATCAATGAAACAGGCAAAGATTTTGCCTTTACTTTTTTGGTGGACGTGTTTGTCTATGAGGGTGTGTATGGTGTAAATATGATCTGTAGTGCGGTGATTTGGGAGGAAGTCAATCTGACTCTTACTCAGGACACTGTGCTCGGTAAGGAAGGCCAGTATCCGGGCGTTGATGATACTGCAGAACACCTTCCCCAGGTTACTGCTCACACAGATGCCCCGGTAGTTGTTAGGGTCGAATTTGTCTCCACTCTTATAGATTGGGGTGATCAGCCCCTGGTTCCAGATGTCAGGGAAGTAACCAGTACTGAGGACCATGTTGAACAATTTAAGCACAGCCTCCTGCAGTTGTGCGCTGCTGTGATTGAGCATCTCAGTGCTGATGCTGTCCAGGCCGCAGGTTTTTCTGGGTGGAAGTGCCTGGAGCTTTTTAGATAGTTCCTGTAGGGTGATTGGAGCGTCAATTGGGTTTTGATTATTTTTAATTGATTGTTCTAGTAATTTCAGTTTTTCCCTGGTTTCAATTTGTTTGTGTGTCAGATCATTTTGTTGGATATCTTTATAAAGGTTTTCAAAGTATTTTTTCCAAATGGTTCCATTTGTATTGCCAATTCTTGTTGTTTTGTTGAATTTAAATTGTTCTACATTTCCCAGAACTGGTTTTGGTCAACAGATTTCTCTATGTCTGTGAGTGTTTTGTTTGTGTGTTTCTGTTTTTTTATTTTTAAGGGTGTGTTTGTAGTGTTTTAGGGTCTCACAGTACTGCTGGCGTAGTTCTGTGTCTTGTGGTTGATGATGTTTTTGATTGGATTGGTGCCTTAAATTTGTTCGTATTGATTTACACTCATCATCAAACCATGTCTGTGTGTGTGTGTGATTCTGGTTGATCTTTTTCTTTGTCTTTTTAAGATTTGCCATTGTTGGCTGCAATTTGAAATATTTGATTGATATCATTTATGGCCAGATTTAGTCCTGTCACGTCAGGCTGGTACTGTGAGCTGAGGAAAGTGTTGATGATGTTGATTATTTCTGTAGAACTGATTGCTCTGTTAAATTCTTCTGTGCTGTTTGGAGCCCATCTGTATGTTTGATTAAGATTGTACAGCTTACTGGACTGTGTCTGTGTGTTGCTGGCTGACTTCTTCTTTTCAGGAACACTGATTTAATGGTATGTCTCTCTCTCTGACAGAGAGCAGAAGGACAGAACTGAAGCTGCAGCTATGGGTGTGGAAGAGACGCTGCGCTTACTGGGGGCGACTCTGCTCCTCCTGCCTGGTAACACTGACTGCCTGATTCAGTATTTGAACACTGACTACAGCCACAGCAAATGGAGATAACACCTGTTAAATACAGCTTATTAATGTGAGGCCAGCATGTCATAAACAGCTGCATATAATAAGCAGTGTGATCATATGCAAGATCTGCAAAGTATACAGATATCAGTAAAACAACTGACATGACAAAACTAATACTCACATAACATACCAAACAACTCATCCAACAAAATTATCTTATTAGAATGGCAATTATGATGATGGTGTTTATGGTGAAGATTATTATTATTATTATTATTATTATTATTATTATTATTATTATTATTAATAATAATAATAATAATAATAATAATAATAATAATAATAATAATAATTGACAAATTAGACTACATCATTATCTATAACATTTTTTCACCTGGTAATGTTTGTAAATTATTTTTAATGTAATTTTGTTTGTAAGCTCTTAATAACTTTATAACTTGGACAAATTCTAAATAAGTTACATCTTTTGTTTCATCACCTTTTTACAGTTTAAGTAGAATTTGTATTATGTAAATATTAATCTGTGCTGCCATTCATTTTTTTGTTTCCATTCAAAGCAGTCTTTTGTTTTACAATGCTATGTCTCAAAGGCTTTCTTCTGTAAGTTTGGTGTTCTTCCTATATGTAATATTGATGAATTACTTTCTCTGTGTACTGATTATTTAACTGGTGTTTTGCAGGTGTGCTGGGTGGTACTCTGGTGGTGACGTATCCAGTGTCACAGATCTGTGCCCTGAGGGGCTCCTCTGTGCTCATACCCTGTACCTACGATTATCCTGAAGGAGCCACAGTGACAGAGTGGAAGTGGACGAATTTACCAAATAATAGTAACTATGATCAACCCCCCTTTATTTATCACAGTAGAGGGGAACATCTTGACACTAACTACACAGGCAGAGTGCAGTATACTGAACAAGACAGGAGCTGCAGCTTCAAGTTGACAGGTATAAGGAGCTCTGACAGCAGGAAATATTATTTCAGAATAACAATAGACAGACACCCAAAATCAGTCCTGGGTCTGAATGGAGTGAATCTCAGTGTTGCAGGTAAGATTTTAAAATCCCTTTTAACTAAAATAAATGTATAAAATGTACAATTGTAATTTGTTTTTATCTTTTGTTTGTTGGAAACTATACATTCCAGCGATTTGTTTTTCTCTTGTGGAGTTTATCGTTTGCTTCTCCTTTGTGCCTGATGGTTATACAATACTCCTCTATTTAGACAAGTCCTCCTTCCAACTGCTTATCTTGCTCAGTTGCTGAACACTTCAATCAGGTCTGTGTTTCCTACTGGATCCCACAGTACCCATTCAAGCAGAGCACCTGTCAGATCCATTCATAATCTGAACTAACAGCTAATTTATTTTCCTTTTTACCAGATGGTCCCTTGACAGTTAAAGTGAAAACAACAAGACACAGCCCAGTCATTCTAGAAGGAGACAATGTGACCCTGACCTGCAGCACACAGAGCTGCTCTCCAAACCAGACAGAGTTCACCTGGTTTAAGGATGGCCGGCCCACCTACAACACCACATCAAACACACTGAGCTTTAATAATGTTTCCTATGAACACTTTGGAAACTACTCCTGTGCTTCAAAAGACAATACAAGTGTGCAGTCTCCACAGATCACTTTGAAGGTTGAATGTGAGTCTACAGATGAAAATAATATTTCCAGTTTGTCAGCTTGAAGATGTGAATGATTCTGTACATTTTGTTACTAAACTCTTAACGCAGCCCAGGTTTACTAGACATTTTATTAAAATCAAAAACTGAAGACCTTCTTTGATAGAGGACACTGAATAGGATTGTATTATAACATTATAATAAGAAGAGTACTGGTAGTGCATATTAATAGTGAAACAACTAAATGACGGTTGACTGCTTTCTTTCAGACGTCCCAAAGAACACCTCAGTGTCAGTCAGCCCCTCTGGTGAAATAGTGGAAGGCAGTTCTGTCACCCTGACCTGCAGCAGCAATGCAAACCCACCAGTGCAGAACTACACCTGGTTTAAGACCAATGGAGCTGCTGTCTGGGAGAACGGATCAGGGCAGAGTTTCACCATTACAGAGATCAGCTCTGGAGACAGTGGGCAGTACTACTGTGAAGCACAGAATAAACATGGAGCTCACAACTCTACAGCTGTAACTCTGCCAGTGACAGGTATGATACATTTAATACAATATATCAAAAAACAGAACTATGAGGAAGACACTGTTGAAAACCTGCAAATTCCTAGACAATTCAGAACGCTGCCCAGTCCAAATTCTATATCTTTGTGGAAAATGTTTACTCACTCAACCTGCATTTCTGACTTGTTCAGTAAAAAGAATATTTAATTTCTGTCCAGTCTATATCACCACAATAACTCTTCACCATCACACGGCTGTAACACCTTTCCTTTCACGCAAGATGCGCTCAGTCGTCTCTCATTGCTGCCAACTCCTAACTAGATAGGGGACCTCGTGAGGTCTCCTAAATATTAGAGGTGTACTTTTAATTGTTAAGAATGAATTTGTGTCATCCATCCCTACCAACATCCCTGTAAGTTGCCCTTGTCGATCTGAGCTTTTGTTAAACTTCTGCTGATTTCTAAGCATACCTCAAAATCCCCTCTTTTGCTTTTCAAAATGAGATCCCATTACTCTGTCTCTTAATTTTCTCCTCTGTTCCAGGTACCATCACCAGGCTCCTTCTGGCTGTATTTGGAAGCCTAGTGCTTGTAATAGTGGTCGCTGTTGTGTTCATCATCTGCATCAAGAGGTGAGCATGGGTGGAGTCTGCAAACTACGATCATGATATAACGTGTCTGCATTGGCTCTGTGTGACATCTACATGACATGGAGAGTGGACTGAGTGTGCTCCCTCCCGCACTTTATCAGCTGAGGTCTAAGGTTTTAAAGAGATGGATACCTCTTGGTTGCTACAGTAATCTGCAAATGTTGCCCGAGTCGATCCTGACTCTGCCAGGGTATGGGATGGCATGATCATTTCCTTTTCTGTAGCCAAGTATAAATAAATACTGAGCATGGCAAGATCATAGGAAACTACAAAGAGGAACTGAAACATTTTGCCATGCTAATTTACTATCAAATGTGCTGTGTGGGAACTGGCTGGTGTTTTACTTTAGCAGGGTGGCTGACCTCAGTGCTAGAGTAAATGTGTAGAGTGTGTTACTGCAGATAAGAATGTGGCCACAGCTAAGGGTTAAGCTACATTTTACTTACTTACTTTACTTAAAGTTACAGGTCAACATAGTGACACAATCCCAGCAGCCCCTGTTTTCCAAAGTCAATTAAACAGCCCATTGCTGGTGTCCTTCTATTAGATTCTCATATATAATTGATGAATAATAAAGTATGCTGTTTTAATTAATAGTTTTAATTACTGTGCAGTTACACAGTCCAGACCCTAGATGTAGCTAAGATCCTGTAAAGATGATGTCAGGTTGGATCTGTGCCTATATGCATAAAACATCTCAGATTTACTCCTAGAAATCACACTAAAAGTTAGTTTAGGAGTAATATTACTCCTCACTCAGAGTAGGAGGTAGAAGTTAGTAATAAAGTCTCTTACAAATACTTTTAGCTGAAAGAAACAGATAATACCCGATTTCTCCTATTCTCCTCACAGGGCAGCTTAGGTCAGTCTTGTCGGGCAGGCAGCGGGTGTGTCTCTCTCTTCCTCCTGCTCCACTCTTGTCATGATCTCCTTCTTCTTCTTCTTGAACTCCTTGAACTCTTGAACTAACTTCTCTTTGTTTATCCCTAGTTTTATAAGGTTTGCTTTCAACCAATCACATTTTGGCAGCACAACACCATGAGAAGGGTGTGTGATACAGATGTAACTTAGAGGTGGGGGTCTTTGGAGATTGGCAAGGAGTCAATCAGAGGACAGGTATCTTTTGGACTCTGGACACATAGATAAGCCAGGGTCTACCAGAGGCCTCCTTCGAATTTAGGAAACTAGATAGAAGGGAAGAAGTCTATTTCTTGTACCAAACCAGATAGCATAGAATTTCCCATAGAAAAATACATTCTAACAAATAATATCTTACAGTATAATCATTGATTATGAATGTGGCTTGTTTTGGGGATATTTGCGCACGGTCATGGGGGAATCAATAAACTGTCGGACGATCTCGAGTGTTAATGCCAGTATGGTTTGATTGGAAAATCTGCTATTTGAATGCTGTGATGATGGTCCCAAATCATCACTGCTACATTGTTGCATTTCCCCTGTTGCCAGACACCACAACATTGTCACCACCTTTACTCTGCTGACAGTGTTGCATTTCTGACAGTGGCGAAAGAAACTGCATTGCTGACTTGTTCTTTAACCAAGTATATTCAATTTCTGTCCAATCTATATCGCCACAATAACTCTTCATCATCACACCGCTGTAACACCTTTCCTCTCACAGAAGTTGCGCTCAGTCGTCTTCACATTGATGCCATCTCCCTACTCCTAACTAGTTAGGGAGCCTCGTGAGGTCTCCTAAATATTGGTCAAGTTAGGAGGACTTTTAATTGTATAGAACCTTTATTAATAGCCTTTACTCCTCAGAGTAAAAGTAGGAGCAAATTGACATCACTCTCAGATCTTTCAGGCATTTATGACCGAATCGCTTTATGAATACGGGCCCAGGCTTTAATTTATGTATGTATGTTGAATTTTATGTTTATGTGATTTCCATTTGTTTTTATTCCACTGGTTCCACTATCAAATCAATTGCATGAAATTTAAAAGAATGGCAGGTGAAATACCCTAATCAAGATACAGAATTGCCAAGTCACAAACTGCTTTTTATAACTTCTTAACTTGTCTTCTTATGTCCTAAGGAGGAAGACTATTCCATCCAGAGAAGACAACAGCAGACACATAGTGTCAGAGGTAAACTTTCAATCTTAAGGTCAGAAAAAGAGAGAGAGAAGATACAGTTAAAGAGGTTGGTGGTAAAATCAAAACAACAAGAATGAGTATAAGGCTCACTCACATTGTCTGTGCCCAACCCCACACAGGCTGCAACAGAGGACTTGTACAGTAATGTGAGAAAAACAGGTTCCCCGGGGAGAGAGCAGAGCCAGAGCGCTGCAGTGCAGGGGGATGATCTCAACTACGCCACCGTTAACTTCCAGCACAAGTCAGCGCCCAGGCAAGTTTCCAAATCATCGCCCCTAAACCACTCCCCTAACACCAACCTGTGATTCTTCCACTGATGAATGCCACCAGCAGACCACCTACTACTGAAGCATGGCTTGGAAGACAAGAAAAGGACACATTTAGGACACAACAGTCATTTCAATTTCAGTGCTTATCACATTACTACACAGGCAATATGGCAAGCGAAATGATCATTTAGAGATAAATATTTTGAGATATCTTTAAATTATTTCAAGATCTTGAATTTAATTTCAGATGTCTTTAAACCATTTGCAGACATCTAATTAAGGTGCTTTTCAAAGATATCTCTAATTGATTTGCAGATATATTTAAGTTAGAGATATCTCACAATGTTCATTTGGCAAACTAAACCTGCAGACTGTTATTAATATATTTGACTTTAATTTACATTTAAATTATTTAGAGATATCTGCAAATAATTTTGAGATATCTTCAAATGACTTTCTGTATGTTGGCTGAGATCATCACTTCCTGTTTCCTCATTCAGTTACATAGAAATTATTGAGCAAGTGAACAGGAAGTGATAATCTTGTGCTACATACAGGATGTCATTTGCAAATGTCTCTAAATGATTTAGAGATACCGTGGCTCTCGAAAGTATTCACCCCCTTGGACTTTTCCACATTTAATTGTTACAACATGAAAATAATTGAATGCATAAGTAATCACCCCCTTTGCTATGACACACCTGATTGAGCTGTGGTGAAACCAGTTGTCTTTAGAAGTCATATAATTAGTTGAATGGAGTCGAGATGTGTCACATGATTTCAGGTTTAATACAGCTGTCTCTGTGATGTCCCACAAATAGTTAGTTAGTACAATTCCTAACAGAAAACTACATCATGAAGACGAAGGAACACTTCAATCAAATCCGAATAGGGTTCTTCAAAAGCACCAATCAGGGTGATAAGACCATATCAGATATAAGACCATTTCCAAGGCATTGAAAATCCCCCAGAGGACAAGTCAATTATTAATAAATTGAGAGACTATAGTACAACTGTGAATCTGCCTAGATCAGGCCGTCCTCAAAAACTGAGTATCCGGGCAAGAAGGGCTCTAGTCAGGGAGGCCAGCAAGAGGCCTATAGCAACTCTAAAGAAGTTAGTCTTCAACGGCTAAGCTGGGAGACACTGCCCAGGTGCTTCACAAAAGTTTCCTTGATGGGAGAGTGGCAAAACAAAAGCCATTGTTGAAAAAACTCACATCAAATCTCGGCTAGAGTTTACCAGAAGACATGAGACCAAGTGGAGGAAGATTCTATGGCCTAATGAGACCAGAATGGATGCAGAAAAGTACAGAGAAATCCTAGAAGAAACCCTGCTGAACATACATACAGTCAAAGCCATACAGGAGTGGCTTAGAAACAAAAAGGTCAATGCCATGGAGTGCAGTCAAAGCACAATGTATTAATTCAACACTAATGGCTTTTAAATCATGACTAAAGTGACATCATATCTTTACAGAGTTGCCCATTATGCAAATGTTCAGACTGGTTGTATCCACTAATTTGTATCTAAACTATGTCATGTGTTTGCTATTTCTCAGCAATGACGCCACCACCAACCCAGAAACAGAAGACCCCTCGGTTATCTACAGCTCAGTAAAGACATAAACACAATGAAAGGATTGTTGGGAGTCAACCAGTCACCATCTCAATGCAGTCTGAAGGCAACTTACGAAATGAAGAAGCGTGTTCAGCATGAAGTATTCATGAGATCCAATTGCTGTGATTGCATGTGATTTGCAAAAGGCCTAAAGTAAGCTTCATAGGTGTCCTTATTGGACATCCTCTGGACCTGGGTCTGACATAGACAAAGAGATGTAGGCTACAGGTTAATTTATTAACTGCAAACACAGACATGAAAGAACTTGGGCAGCATGCAATCTACTTATCTCCCTGTTCTGCTGCATGCTTGCAATTACAATGGGCACAGAATAAACAGTTTAAGTAAAATGAAAAAATAATACTGCAAAATAGTAAAGTTGTGCTTGATATGTTCTATATGTTTCTAGAGAGTGACCAATGATCAATGCAGACAAGGTTACTGTTCAACAATCAGAGAACATTAACATCTCTAGGGAAAAATGGGTAAACAAATGTTGCACAACATTTTTCTCACATTGTCTTTGTTAGAACCAAAGTACAACCAAACTACAACCTCACTGCCAATAGGGAATGTGTGAGCCTTAAAAACAGAAAAAGACAATAATAATACAATATAATAATAATAATAATAATTATTATTATTATTATTATTATTATTATTATTATTATTATTATTATTATTATTTCTTGGCAGATGCCGTTATCCAGTGCAAAAATACAGTTAAGTAAAGGCATCAATCATTACAAATTCAATTTATATAAGACATAGCAATTTAAAATATAATACATTTTACAATTTACAATTTACACAGGCAAGTACAGTAAGTGAGGTCATACATCCTGAACGGTAAAAGCTAAGTGCTGTCAAGATGTAGGGTTATAGTCAAGGGCTACGGGAAAGGGAGCAGGGAGGAAAACAAAGAGGAAAAAACTGTGAAGTGCTATCTAACAGGGATTAAAAAGGACTAATATTATTCCTCATGAATTCAGGTAGGAATTTTGACAGTATCAACACACACATATCGCACGCTCTTCTTCCGAGCTGATAGTGATCAGTTTAACCTCAGGCCTATCTGATCCTCGTACCTGTTATACTTTAAAACTCTGCTTGAGATTTTCACGTTATTCCTGTTCCTATTCGTATTCATTTTCAATAGATATTACTACCTATTATTGTACATTTTCTTTTTAATTCTAATTTCATATATATACAGTACTGTGTAAAAGTTTTAGGCAGGTGTGAAAAAATGCTTTAAAGTAAGAATGTTGTTCAAGCTCTTTTGAAGAAACACAAAGAAACAGGCAACGTTGAGGACCGTAGACGCATTGGTCAGCCAAGGAAACGTACTGCAGCAGATGAAAGACACATCATGCTTACTTCCCTTCACAATCGGAAGATGTCCAGCAATGCCATCAGCTCAGAATTGGTCAAAAACAGTGGGACCCTGGTACACCCATCTACTGTCCGGAGAAGTCTGGTCAGAAGTGGCCTTCATGGAAGACTTGACACCAAAAAGCCATACCTCCGACGTGGCAAAAAGGCCAAGCGACTCAACTATGCACAAAAACACAGGAACTGGACTGATTTGTCAAAATTTTATTTGGCTGTAGCAGAAGGCATTTTGTTCGCCGAAGGGCTGGAGAGCGGTACACAAATGAGTGTCTGCAGGCAACAAAGCATGGTGGAGGTTCCTTGCAAGTTTGGGGCTGCATTTCTGCAAATGGAGTTGGAGATTTGGTCAGAATGAATGGTCTCCTCACTGCTGAGAAGTACAGGCAGATACTTATCCATCATGCAATACCATCAGGAAGGCATCTGATTGGCCCAAATTTATTCTGCAGCATGACAGTGACCCCAAACATACAGTGACAGTCATTAAGACCTATCTTCAGCATAAAGAAGAACAAGGAGTCCTGGAAGTGATGGTATGGCCCCCACAGAGCCCTGTACTCAACATCATCGATTCTGTCTGTGATTACATGGAGAGAGAATCAACTGAGGCTGCCTAAATCCACAGAAGAACTATGGTTAGTTCTCCAAGATATTTGGGCCAACCTACCTGCCAAGTTCCTTCAAAAACTGTGTGCAAGTGTACCTAGAAGAATTGATGCTGTTTTGAAGGCAAAGGGTGGTCACACCAAATATGGATTTGATGTAGATTTTTCTTCTCTTCACTCACTGCATTTTGTTAACTGATAAATATAATCTATTAACATGTTTATGTTTGAAAGCATTCTTACTTTACAGCAGTTTTCACACCTGCCTAAAACTTGCACAGTAATGTATATTTTCAATACTTTTTTAACAGTAAAAGTTTGAAGTTTGTCTATCTATCCGTTTGTACATTCCTGCATCAGTAATCAGTAACTGAGAAAATAATAGGGTCCATGTCATGTTCACACTTTTTGCAGAAGTCAGTGTTACCAGGCAGGAGGAGCAGAGTCGCCCCCAGTAAGCGCAGTGTCTCTTCCACACCCATAGCTGCAGCTTCAGTACTGTGCTTCTGCTCTCTGTCAGTGATGAGAAGCACAGGTTCCCCACTGTAGAGATACTGGGGACAGAAAGTGAAACTATATATATTACTGTTAAACACACATGTCAAATGCAGCACAGTATTAAGTATTAAGTATTAAGACCATTTTAGAAAATTATACAAATTAGATTAAATGGTTCACAAAATGAAGGAGTCTTTCAATGTGTCACAGGAATAGTACAGTTTTCCAGAAATAGTATGTATTTAGACTGATAGATAACTTACAGCTCCCAGTGGTGTCTGTTCTGCGCTGCACACTGGCTGAGGTCTGACACTAAAAATGCACTGTGGCCCCTTTCTCCCTCTCTGTCGGGGACAATATAGTAGACAGTAAGTTCAGTTCCACTAACCTTTCAACATTCACAGTAGCAATCACCAGGAAACAGGACATGCAAATTAGCAACTTACACAATACATACATTGTGTAAGATTTCACGTTGAACTTAAAAAAAAACATAAGTTTTTGTGTATTGCACCCCTCCCCTAAAAACAATAAGAACACATGAGATAATGTAACAAGTTTCCAGAGGTGTAAAAAGTATTTGGAAATCATACTTGAGTAAAAGTAAAAATATTCTATCAAAAACTTCCTCCGGTAAAAGTAAAAAGTCTCCCATTCAAACAGCACTTGAGTAAAAGTATAAAAGTAGCTACTTTTAAGAGTACTCAACTACCAAAAGTAAAAGTAAATTGTGATTTTATTAATTAAGTGAAAGTGTTTGTGTGTGAGCCTTATGAAGGGGGCACACGAGATTAATTTGATGTTTTAATCAAACATTTTATTTTCCATAAATTATCAAGGTATTTTTACAGTTCCTCAATTTTATCTTGAAGAAAACAAAAATACATGTTATTAGGCTCATATCTGGATATTATTTGTATGTGTATTCAGTATTAACAAAGGATTTATATTTTAAAAAAAAAAATGTTTTCTTAGCAAACTCACTGTTCACATACACACACACACACAGATACATATATCACAAACATTTGTATAATAATAAAACAAAATAAACAACGTACAATATGTAAGCCTGTAGTGATCACATTTGTTATAATGTTATCTATTGCACTATGCTGCAGAAGACTGAGTCTGAATCTCAAAACTCAAAATGATACAACTCTAAAGAGTGATGCGCGCACAGCCTAGCCAGTGTGGGGGGGGGCAGTGGCTGAAACAAACAAAGGGGTACTTCGGTCCGAGGGGGTGCTGACGAAGTGTGGCCCAATTTCCCGGTTGTGGAGCGCAGCATGATCGGGGGAGAGGCGATCAGGTCACAGGGGGCACTTAGGAAAAAAACAACAGGGGAATGAAAAGGGGCAGCGGCTCGATACAGCCCTGTATCTGAATATAACTTAAAAGCATCTGTGCACTGCAGGGTCTTCACTCATGAGGTGCTGGCCCAAATAAGGCAACATATATAATTTTGTATTACAAGTTTAATTGTATTGAATAACAGGCCTTTCGACACTACTGTGTTATCATCAGGGCTGTAAACACCTATATGTGAGAGTCCGGCTACAAAATATTTTTTTCATTATATACACTCACCTAAAGGATTATTAGGAACACCTGTTCAATTTCTCATTAATGCAATTATCTAACCAACCAATCACATGGCAGTTGCTTCAATGCATTTAGGGGTGTGGTCCTGGTCAAGACAATCTCCTGAACTCCAAACTGAATGTCTCAATGGGAAAGAAAGGTGATTTAAGCAATTTTGAGCGTGGCATGGTTGTTGGTGCCAGACGGGCCGGTCTGAGTAAGGGAAAAACATCCAGTATGCGGCAGTCCTGTGGGCGAAAATGCCTTGTTGATGCTAGAGGTCAGAGGAGAATGGGCCGACTGATTCAAGCTGATAGAAGAGCAACTTTGACTGAAATAACCACTCGTTACAACCCAGGTATGCAGCAAAGCATTTGTGAAGCCACAACACGTACAACCTTGAGGCGGATGGCCTACAACAGCAGAAGACCCCACCGGGTACCACTCATCTCCACTACAAATAGGAAAAAGAGGCTACAATTTGCACAAGCTCACCAAAATTGGACAGTTGAAGACTGGAAAAATGTTGCCTGGTCTGATGAGTCTCGATTTCTGTTGACACATTCAGATGGTAGAGCCAGAATTTGGCGTAAACAGAATGAGAACATGGATCCATCATGCCTTGTTACCACTGTGCAGGCTGGTGGTGGTGGTGTAATGGTGTGGGGGATGTTTTCTTGGCACACTTTAGGCCCCTTAGTGCCAATTGGGCATCGTTTAAATGCCACGGCCTACCTGAGCATTGTTTCTGACCATGTCCATCCCTTTATGACCACCATGTACCCATCCTCTGATGGCTACTTCCAGCAGGATAATCCACCATGTCACAAAGGTCGAATCATTTCAAATTGGTTTCTTGAACATGACAATGAGTTCACTGTACTAAACTGGCCCCCACAGTCACCAGATCTCAACCCAATAGAGCATCTTTGGGATGTGGTGGAACGGGAGCTTCGTGCCCTGGATGTGCATCCCACAAATCTCCATCAACTGCAAGATGCTATCCTATCAATATGGGCCAACATTTCTAATGCTTTCAGCACCTTGTTGAATCAATGCCACGTAGAATTAAGGCAGTTCTGAAGGCGAAAGGGGGTCAAACACAGTATTAGTATGGTGTTCCTAATAATCCTTTAGGTGAGTGTATATTGTAGCACTCTTTAGAAATGACCAGCCGAGGGTAGAATAAAGAAGGTTTTATTTTAAATACTCCAACCTGCAGCAGTGAAGAACATTAACCAGAGCAGCATACTGTAAGTCCGGCTCACGGCTTCAGGAACAGAGAGAGCGCTGCTGCTGCCTGGACTTTTTATATCAGACCCAACAATGTAACAAACTGGGGTCACTGAAACAGAAGGGAACACTCTGACAGGAAGGGGAACAAACACAACACATGTACAGTCTCTGCTAGTCTAGAGTTCAAGTTGAATAGTCTCTTTTGCCAGTTTGTGGCAATATAATAAATATAAAATTTGATGTTATGCACGCCATCTTAAACAACTTTTGTTTTATATAAAGTGTAAATATCACCATAGACATGATTTTGGTACCTTTTCTCATATACAACTGTATTTAAATCATAAAGTGAAAAATAAAGAATATGTAAAATAAAAATCAAATGTAATTATTATTTATTAATACTGTATATTTTACACACAGTTGTCATTAAAGTAGAGCTGCTGTGCTGTTCACCCACGCATTGTCTTTTGAATGGATGTGTTTGTGTTTTAATGTACAATGACACAGTAATGAATATTGCTGAGTCATTAATTAACTCCTCGTCTCCACACGGTTTGCTATGGGGCGCGCGCATATACTGTGCGTGTTTGCACGTGGCTTGACGTCACTTCTGATTGGTCAGATTCTTTCCAGTCGCGGCGGAATAATCCAGACAGTAAAGCGGTTACATCTGAGTGACGCTAACTGTCTTAAAGCAGTGCGGAGCTCCCCCTGAAATACAGCAGCTCTGTGATTTCTGAAGCACCAACACATTTTACATTCATGTCTGAGCAGGACGAGCCTTTACAAGGATGCGATTCTTACTCATTTTATGAAACTGTTCGGGGGCGGAGACATGAACCAAATTGGGGAGAGTGTAGCTGATCTCTTAAACCCCAAACAGCCTCTGTTGCCAATCAGTAACTCGCTCTGCTGGTCCTTCAGAAAACAGAGACCTGCTCTGAAAGGGTATACAGTGTGTCTCAGTGCGGAGTGTCGGTCCGGCCGCGGGTTCGAGTCCATCTTTGATCAGGAAAACAAAGAGCTGATGCGCTAATGGACGAGAGAGGGGCGGGACTGTGCCGCGGATCCGGCTCACTGATTGGCTCACCACAGCGCTGCTCATTATGCTACAGTGTGATTGCTCACAAGTGTCTAGCACACTTATTTTGTTCATAAATGTAGTGGAGTAAAAGTAAAAGTAGCCACAATTTAAAAACCGTAAAGTACAAATACTCGAAAAACATACTAAAGTACAGGAACAAAGTATTTGTACTTCGTTACTTTACACCCCTGCAAGTTTTCATTGTTACTATAAGAATATCTGTATACTAGCCTTTGCTGTTCTTAGCCTACCTCAATATGATGATCAATAGCTGTGATTAGAAATATTGAAAACACCCAGCTTGAAGAGCTGCTGTTTAAGCAATTCTATGAGCTGTGGCAGATTACACAAGGAGGCAAGAAAAATGAGGAATTGGCCATGAGGTTCCCCTTCCTCATTAACAGGGGTGGTGTATGGTGACATTTGGGAGCCAGTGTTACATACCACCTGTGACACTTACATTTTGAAACAATAAAGTAGTAGTCAATCAGCTCAGTCAATGCCATACTATGTCTGTTCACCACCCTGAAGGTAGCATCTCACAAGTTGAATGAATGATTTGTGAGAGACTGATACTGGTAAAGTAAAGATCAAAGATCAATATTCAGCAATGGGCTGCCGAACTCAAGCAGCAGGATAGAGGATATTAGAGGTCATGTATGTGTGTGCTAGCTGTCTTATTCATGGAAAATAGTGCATCTACAGGATGCAGGATACAGGAAAAAAATTAAGAGACCACTTAACATTGATTTCTGAACTTGGAGTGGTCTCTTAATTGTTTCCAGAGCTGTATATACTATATTTATTCATCTGGGTGAGGGCATCTGTGAAGAAAACAATGTTTTGATATTTTCTCAGAAGCAGAGCAATTTTATTTATTTTTTACTTTGGAAATTAAAAATCCAGCAGAGAGGAGTTTGAGATTCTGATATGATTACAAGAAAGAAAGAAAGAAAAATAAATAAATAAATGGATACAGATCAAATACACTTTCCCAGGCTGAAATTAACATGGAGAATTCTGAATTGAGTGTTCAGTCATTCTCATCAGCAGGAGTATAGAGAAGCTGGCCGCTGACCAGAGACTCCTTTGTGATGCCACAAACTCCAAGTACAAACTCAAATACATGAGGTGTTTATTTATCAGGCACGTCGTCAAGATGTGAGTTGCAAGCATGCAGGGGTTTGTTTATTCTGATCCTGAAGAAGAGACTGGAAGTCCTGGAGTGCGAGTTAGAATTTCTGGTAGGATTTTAATCTCCCCCTAAAGTATGATGTTACATCTCTTTGTGGTTTTTGTTTGTGTTTCTTGTTAACACATTGTCCTATGACTATCAAACTGAAGCACAAACACACCCGTCATTTGTCAATTATTATTATTATTATTATTATTATTACTATTATTATTATACTTACCATTATAATTGTTATTATTGATTTCTAAGCAGATGCCCTTCACACAAACATTTTAAAGCATTACAAAAGTGCTGTCTGGGAGAAAGGATCAGGGCAGAGTTTCACCATTGCAGAGATCAGCTTTGGAGACAGTGGGCAGTACTACTGTGAAGCACGAAATAAACATGGAGCTCACAACTCTACAGCTGTACCTCTGATGGTGACAGGTATCATACCACTCTTGGAATTGGAAAGCATAAAACTAATCATAATGCTTGTACATTCTTGGAGCCATCTCCCATGATGTGCTGCATATATCTGTAGCATGGAACAACATCGTTCTTCTCACATTCTTCTTTTGATATCTACTGGAAGGTTAGCTTAGTTTGAATGGGACACTACCCCCAATTCCCATCTGAAGTGGAGAAGTAGAGTAAGAAATAGAGTGGAAATGTGGTCACCATGCTTAAAAATATTAAAGCTGCATTGTTATTTATTTCAACTTTCCCCTCTTTTTTTAATATATATTCAATCCAATTAAATTCAAACATTGGGGTGGCAGTTATAAGTACACTGGCGGCTTTGCTGAGCATTGGCTTTGTCACTGCAACAGTCCACTGTGTACGAAGAAGGTGAGTGCTGTATGGTCAGATTGACTCCAACTCAAGCACTGCAAATCAATGTTTCAGAAGCAATTCAAAGGTTTTTCAATTTTAACCATTTCTTAAATTAATATATACTGAGCTCCCAAATATACACACATGTACACATATATATATATATATATATATATATATATATAGGTGGCAAATTAAAGGAAAAACCAACATAAAGTGTCTAAGTAAGGTGTTGGCACCGCGAGCCGCCAGAATAGCTTCAGTGCACCTTGGCACAAATTCTACGAGTCTCTGGACTCTACTGGAGGAATGATACACTATTCTTCCAAAAAATATTCCCTTAATTTGGTGTTTTTATGATGGTGGGGGAGAGCACTGTCTAACACATCGGTTCAACATCTCCCATAGGTGTTCAATTGGGTTGAGATCTGGTGACTGCAAAGGCCATAGCATATGATTCACATAATTTTCATACTCATCAAACCATTCAGTGATCCCTCGTGCCCTGTGGATGGGGGCATTGTCATCAGGATAGAAATGTTTCACCATAGGATAAAGGTGATCACTCGGAATAGCGTTGTAATGATTTGCAGTGACCGTTCCCTCTAAGGGGACAAGTGGACCCAAACCATGCCAGGAAAATGCCCCCCACAGCATAACAGAACCTCCGGACCCCCTCACTGTAGGGGTCAAGCAGTCAGGCCTGTACCGTTCTCTTGGTGTCACCACGCATGCACTTGCCCACTTGTTGAGAATATGGTGAAGGATGACTTATCTGACCTCATCACTTTTTTCCACATCTCTGTAGACCAGTGCCCATGGTTTTTGCACCACTGAACTCTTAAATGTGCATTGTAATGGGGGGTTGATGAACTGCTATTTTGACCCAAAATTGAAGTAATCTAGCCCTTCTCACCATTTCAATCATTATCAGATTTCTTAGCAGATACTCTTATCTAGGGTGACTTACAATTGTTATATTTACTGGAACAATCTAGGTAAAGCTCAAGAGTACAAGAGCAGCATCCCCCACCAGGGATTGAACACACACCCCTGTACTCTAGAGTACAGAGCCCTATCCACTACTCCACACTGCTTCCTGTGCTATATGTGCCACAGAGCATGATTGGATGTTAATTGCTTAATTGTATCATGCAGTACACTTGTTGGGAGGCATCTGTATTCCTTACAGAAGTATTTGCAAGTTGCCACAAGTACAGGTGAGAGTACAGGTGAGAGGCAGCCATCTTGTTGTTTGACTAGTTTTAGACCAGTCTTAGCATTGCTCATTTTGTTTGTCTTAATTGAAGTTAGCATTGTCTGTAGTTTGCCTAAATTGAAGTCAATTCAGTTCAGCTGCTGAGTTGGTGAAAGTAAATAGGTTGTAGAAGTGCAGAGTGCAGAGGGATGTACAGGGTGTGTCTGATGTGGGATACCCATACTGTAGAACTTCTCCTTAGAAGCTCGACTGAGGATTATTTCAGAAATGTCAAAATAAATAAATAAACACTAACTGTAGTTTCCTTTATTATGATACAGATTGTGTGATTTAGTTTGATTGCTTTATTTGATTGGAATCTGGAGCTTAGATTTTTCTGGGCTCTGAGTATCGATAAGCTCAATTCACTCTCATTCACATTGTGTCCACTATTTCTCCGCTACTTTCAGGTTTCACGAGTTATAGCTGGAGATGAACAAGCAGCGAGCGAACGACCAGGCCTATCCCTTGTGTATGAGAACCTCAAGAGGGAGTAAAGGAGCTGTGCCCACATCACCTTCAAACAGACACTCCTTCCGTTATATACATTGGTTCAGGAATATATATATATATATATATATATATATATATATACACACTCACCTAAAGGATTATTAGGAACACCATACTAATACTGTGTTTGGCCTTCAGAACTGCCTTAATTCTACGTGGCATTGATTCAACAAGGTGCTGAAAGCATTCTTTAGAAATGTTGGCCCATATTGATAGGATAGCATCTTGCAGTTGATGGAGATTTGTGGGATGCACATCCAGGGCACGAAGCTCCCGTTCCACCACATCCCAAAGATGCTCTATTGGGTTGAGATCTGGTGACTGTGGGGGCCAGTTTAGTACAGTGAACTCATTGTCATGTTCAAGAAACCAATTTGAAATGATTCGACCTTTGTGACATGGTGGATTATCCTGCTGGAAGTAGCCATCAGAGGATGGGTACATGGTGGTCATAAAGGGATGGACATGGTCAGAAACAATGCTCAGGTAGGCCGTGGCATTTAAACGATGCCCAATTGGCACTAAGGGGCCTAAAGTGTGCCAAGAAAACATCCCCCACACCATTACACCACCACCACCAGCCTGCACAGTGGTAACAAGGC
This sequence comes from Amia ocellicauda, assembly GCF_036373705.1. Classification (NCBI taxonomy): domain Eukaryota; kingdom Metazoa; phylum Chordata; class Actinopteri; order Amiiformes; family Amiidae; genus Amia; species Amia ocellicauda. The sequence continues at coordinate 29,503,588 of NC_089861.1, read as the reverse complement.
ATGATGGATCCATGTTCTCATTCTGTTTACGCCAAATTCTGACTCTACCATCTGAATGTCTCAACAGAAATCGAGACTCATCAGACCAGGCAACATTTTTCCAGTCTTCAACTGTCCAATTTTGGTGAGCTTGTGCAAATTGTAGCCTCTTTTTCCTATTTGTAGTGGAGATGAGTGGTACCCGGTGGGGTCTTCTGCTGTTGTAGCCCATCCGCCTCAAGGTTGTACGTGTTGTGGCTTCACAAATGCTTTGCTGCATACCTCGGTTGTAACGAGTGATTATTTCAGTCAAAGTTGCTCTTCTATCAGCTTGAATCAGTCGGCCCATTCTCCTCTGACCTCTAGCATCAACAAGGCATTTTCGCCCACAGGACTGCCGCATACTGGATGTTTTTCCCTTTTCACACCATTCTTTGTAAACCCTAGAAATGGTTGTGCGTGAAAATCCCAGTAACTGAGCAGATTGTGAAATACTCAGACCGGCCCGTCTGGCACCAACAACCATGCCACGCTCAAAATTGCTTAAATCACCTTTCTTTCCCATTGAGACATTCAGTTTGGAGTTCAGGAGATTGTCTTGACCAGGACCACACCCCTAAATGCATTGAAGCAACTGCCATGTGATTGGTTGGTTAGATAATTGCATTAATGAGAAATTGAACAGGTGTTCCTAATAATCCTTTAGGTGAGTGTATATATATATATATATATATATATATATATATATATAGTTTCAGATACATATACATAGGTTCACAAAAATATATTGGTTCTATTAGATATATAAATTGGTTCAGAGATATATAAACCAGTTAATAAATACATATGTTGGTTCACATAAATATGCATTGGTTAATAAATATATACATTGGAAGGCATAGATTGGTTCAGATATATATTAACTGGAATCCAGTTTACCCTTATATATTACTGAACCACTCAATATTTCAACAAACATTTTTTTTTATTTTCCTGAATGGCACCCCATACCCTTTATTAAGCCTAGGTTTGTTGTGTCGATTACTTTAACAGATAACTTCGTGACACCGTTACGTATTGTGATTGCTCATATTGCTGCCACCTACTGCTTTTTTCAGGAAACACTATGATATTTATTTCCTGTTAATGGCTCAAAATCTTTAATTGTTTCTTTCTCTAAATGAGTAGTGTCCTTTTGTTTATAGTTAAAGCTGTAATCTGCATATTTACCAGTTGGTGTGTTTGTTTGTTTGTTTGAATTTGAACTATGTCATTTTAATTGTTTTTCCATATTCATGACAGTTATGGGAGATTTAAGGAACAGAAGTAAGAAATTATCCATACATTGTAAGACAATGAATAGTCACAAGAATTACAAGTTCAAAATACATGGTATTGTTTATTATAATAATTATTGTAAACTCAATAAAATTGTGTGAAAAACTGTCAGTCTGCTTTTCACTTAATACTGATGTAATAGGTTGATCCATACAATTCCCCAAGTTAACCACTAGATTTCTCCCTTTCCACAGTTTGCTCAAATTTTCCCTCCAGCCTTCTGCTCTAATTTACAGTTTTTTTCAATTCCTAACATGTATTGGTCAAAAGTAAAGTCACATTGTCAAATTGTTTATGTGGGCTAAACTGAATAATTTTTCATTATGTTCACACAAAATTAATTAAATGACCACATTCTCCGAAATCCATGATCTCTTTTCTTATTCGTACTTCACCACCTGCAAAACTATACATTTTTCAGCAAATGTTTAGGCTTAAGTCTTAACACATTGTTCACAAAACTGTCAAAAACACATTCAAAGTGTCCTGTTTTTAGTTTCATACGTTTATGACCACCATCCACATGACCAGATGTCCTTACTGGATGGATGCCATGGATGCTGGGTGTGGAGACACTTCTCCTGAAGACAGCCAGGGTTGGATTAGACATTCCAGAAGATACTTTCCAAGATGCATCACCAGAGAAGACATAAGATGTGATGTTGAAGAGAACCTGCAGCCAAATGCAGGAGACGGAGAACTAGAACCCTCACAGTACTGGACAGTATGAGTGATTATACTATACATGCTGTTGATGTTTTTTTTTTATTATGGCAGCCCTGGAAGGAATTTGTTTTTGTTTCAACTTTTTATTTTTATATAAGTAAATTACTATATCCAAAGATATAGAAAGAATAAAGGATATTGAAGCAAATTGCTGCATTTCTAATTCATTCTTGTTACATATACTTTAGTACAGTCAATAAAGTGTTATTCTTATTCTATAATGAAAAACTGATTTATGTGAAAAATCATTCAAACTTCAAAGATAAAAGTTCATAATTTATGTAATGCTCCCTGTTGTTAGTGTTTTTTAGGTCAGTGTATTAATTGTGACAATGTATGCTTTCTGAGTGAGAATTGTTGCCAGTATTATGGTCAAACGAGCTTATTTTGAGACATGCATGAAGTGTTTTGGTGGTTTGAGTGAGTTTTGGAGGTGAGATTAACTGTTTGGCCAATATGCATGTTGGTAATGCAGACTGTATGAAGAGTTTTGAAAAAGTGGCTTCAGTATTGACTGACTAAGCCCTTAACTAATTAATCAACACACCTGTTCCCATTTCTCATTCCCCTGTTGAATTTTTAGAAGGCAGTCATATTTACATGATGTATGTCGTATGTCATACTAAGTAGCGATGTTAAAAAAATGCAATTAACTAAGTGTAGCCTACATTTCATTTAGCCTAGATATAGTCAACACATGCATTTCCTATGTATATACAGTGAGGGAAAAAAGTATTTGCCCACTGACAAAGAAATGATCAGTCTATAATTTTAATGGTAGGTGTATTTTAACAGTGAGAGACAGAAGAACAACAAAAAAATCCAGAAAAACACATTTCAAAAAAGCTATAAATTGATTTGCATGTTAATTAGGGAATTAAGTATTTGACCCCTTCCACTTAGTACTTGGTGGCAAAACCCTTGTTGGCAATCACAGAGGTCAGACGTTTCTTGTAGTTGGCCACCAGGTTTGCACACATCTCAGGGGGGAATTTGTTCCACTCCTCTTTGCAGATCCTCTCCAAGTCATTAAGGTTTTGAGGCTGACGTTTGGCAACTCGAACCTTCAGCTCCCTCCACAGATTTTCTATGGGATTAAGGTCTGGAGACTGGCTAGGCCACTCCAGGACCTTAATATGCTTCTTCTTGAGCCACTCCTTTGTTGCCTTGGCTGTGTTTTTTGGGTCATTGTCATGCTGGAATACCCATCCACGACCCATTTTCAATGCCCTGGCTGAGGGAAGGAGGTTCTCACCCAAGATTTGACGGTACATGTCCCCGTCCATCGTCCCTTTGATGCAGTGCAGTTGTCCTGTCCCCTTAGCAGAAAAACACTCCCAAAGCATAATGTTTCTACTTCCATGTTTGACAGTGGGGATGGTATTCTTGGGGTCATTCCTCCTCCTCCAAACACAGCGAGATGAGTTGATGCCAAAGAGCTTGATTTTGGTCTCATCTGACCACAACACTTTCACCCAGTTCTCCTCTGAATCATTCAGATGTTCATTGTCAAACTTTAGACGGGCCTGTACATTTGCTTTCTTGAGCAGGGGGACCTTGCAGGCGCTACAGGATTTCAGTCCTTCACGGCGTAGTGTGTTACCAATTGTTTTCTTGGTGACTATGGTCCCAGCTGCCTTCATTACCATTGAGATCATTACCAAGATCCTCCCGTGTAGTTCTGGGCTGATTCCTCACCGTTCTCATGATCATTGAAACTCCACGAGGTGAGATCTTGCATGGAGCCCCAGACCGAGGGAGACTGACAGTTATTTTGTGTTTCTTCCATTTGCGAATAATCGCAAAAAACTGTTGTCACCTTCTCACCAAGCTGCTTGGCGATGGTCTTGTAGCCCATTCCAGCCTTTTGTAGGTCTACAATCTTGTCCCTGACATCCTTGGACAGCTCTTTGGTCTTGGCCATGGTGGAGAGTTTGGAATCTGATTGATTGATTTCTTCTGTTGACAGGTGTCTTTAAGAGAGTGCTCCTAATCTCAGCTCGTTACCTGTATAAAAGACACCTGGGATCCAGAAATCTTGCTGATTGATAGGGGATCAAATACTTATTTCGCTCATTAACATGCAAATCAATGTATAACTTTTTTGAAATGCATTTTTCTGGATTTCTTTGTTGTTATTCTGTCTCTCACTGTTAAAATACACCTACCATTAAAATTATGGACTGATCATTTCTTTGTCAGTGGGCAAACGTACAAAATCAGCAGGGGATCAAATACTTTTTTCCCTCACTGTATCTAGGGATGTGGTTGTGTAATGATCCAAGTGATACAGATATAGAGTAAAGCCTACATTTTGTTTATCAGATAGATGTGCAACTAGGAGAGTGATACTTTATATAACAGAAAGCAAAAAAATACTATATTTTGGGAAGTGCAGAGAGACATATGTGCTTGTAGAATAGTGATTGTGTTGAAGAGGCAAATGTGTTGGAGAGACATAATTATGCAACTGGACAATTGGTGTAATTTAAAGATAAAAATACTGCATTGCTGGGGCTGACTCTACCACAATATCTATCTGTCTCTAAATCTATATCTCTATCTAACTTGCTATCTGTACATATGTCTAAGTATCTGTCTCTATCTCTCTCTGGTTCTCTCTCAATAAATGTATTCTGTAGCATCTGCAAATCTGTCGCCTCTCTATAACCCTTGGATCTGAGGTGATTCAGACCTCTTTTAAGCATTATTTGGGTTTGATACACCGACACATATTCCAAAACACTGTCAGCTGCTGGTGTGACATAATGAAGCTTCGTTTGCAGTGATCACGTGGTTTCTGGCAAGGTGTCACGGGGCTTCGAACCAGTGGCGGTTCTAGGATTTTTCTGTAACAGGGGCAATTAAGGGGCCACATGTTACATTCAGGGGCCAAGTACAGGGTACATTCAAGCACACAAAATAATGTATTCAGTACGGTGCAAATACACTTCGGCAGTCATTCCTTTTTCAAATGCTCTAATAAAAAAATGTGCCAGTAAATTTCTTAATGATTTTTTTTCATTTATTTATACTGTGCATAAAGGACACAATGCATAAATCACACAATAGTTAAAGTGCAGCAGAGCACAGCAAATTCAGAACAGAAAAAGAGGTATTTTGACATGTACGTATGTTACCATAACACGGTTTCCAAATACAATTCACAGTATGGATATATTTACCTAAACATTTGTTTCTTATTTCTCATCTTTTTCACATTTTCAGAAAAACAAATTGCAATTTAAGCCCTTTTTTGATGAGATAAACAATTTTGAACATGATAAGCAGCATTAACATACTGTAGTAGGAGCAACAACTTGCACCTCCCAGCTTAAACATCTCTCTCTCTTTATCTTTCTCTCACTCAATTTCTTTCACTTGCTCATTCACAAATACACACACCTCAAAAAAGAAGAATTCTCCAATTGCTATGCTTGGAGCTGAAACGCCTGACAAATTCATCCAAATCTAATGACCTGGCCCGTCGGGATTCAACGCTCAAGTGACTCAAACGGGCATCACCCATGGTTGTCCTCAAGTGGGTTTTAATAAGTGCTAGAGCTGAAAAGCTCTCTCACAAGAAGCACTGCTTACCGGTATTACTACAGCAATCTTGCAAAGCCTGAAAAGCTCGTGGAACACCTCTTTGAAAGGCTCCAGAAAAGCAACAAACTCAAGGAGCGTGGTCAATCTCTGCATTCCACTTTTCTCTTTCCTATCCAGAACTCTTTTGATCTGATACATCTCATTTGACAAGTCCTCAACATTTGAGTCAAAAATCTTTGCAAAGGAAAAAAGAGCCTCTTCCTGTAAAAAGGTAACACTTTGTGGGTGAAGTGCTTGAATTCCCTTCATAATTTTGCAGTTGGGTTTAGAGAACCGTCTTTGCAACTCACCAGCCATTGAATCAAGCACCGGGTAGTACACATGTCTCTTAAAGCTTTCCCCATCATCTTTATTGACTCTACGCTCACCAGATGGTGCAGTTATTATGTAATCACACAATCGTGTGTTCATCTTTGGCTGCCTCTTCTCAGTCTTTTCCAAGCTGAGGTCACATTTTACAGCCATTTCCTCAACCTCTTTCCACATAGCCTCAAAATAGGCCTCACTCCTGTATTGCTCTAATGTGTCCAGCAATGATTCTACAAGAGTGACTGCTGCTGCTAGATCCAGTGAAGGGGACTGTAACATGTCCGACAAAAGTTTGGACTGTCCCAGGACTTTGTTGAATGTCACTAGAACACCAATGAAACTAACATCAAGTTGAGCTAATAAACCACAAAAAAACAAATTTTCAGACCCTCAGCAAGCAGTACATTTCTCCTCGTTGCAATTTCAATGAATACCATTTAATACATTGCGTTGTGTCTATCATCTGGCTTTGCCTACATCATGTTTTCTCTGACCTGGTGAAGAGGGGTTTGGGCTACCCTGGTCCTCAGCTGCCTTCTGGTTGATTCTGTCCTCTGACCTCTCCTTGCTTAAATCCTCACTTTCAGTGGTATCATCGGTTAATTTTGTAAAAAAAACTCTGAATGGCTCCCTGTGTCTGTCCCTTTTTTTTCGTGCTCACTATATCTGCCAAACACGATAATTAACATTATCACAAAGGTATAATTACATACAAGGCGGTTAGTGCATGCAAAAACCCTATAGTTAGCGCCACAGACGTTTGATAAAGTTAACTATAGAATCTTTGCTAGCGCTATCTTAGCAAAAACATGTTAACATTGCTAACAAGTTTAGTGGCTTACAAATTTATTGGTTTACTTCGACAGTGCTTCTTCCACAATTTAGTTAACAAACCTAAAATAAGTAAGAGCAGCAGCTAAATATCCTTTCATATTTTAATGACAACCAACACGAGGATTTGTGACTCACCAAGAATTGTTTTCAAGTTGGATAACTGTTCTCCCGCGTACTGGCATAACGTCAGAGAAGAATGTTCTGGTATCGCTCAAGCCAAAGCACTTCTTTTCTTCCTTTTTTTGGCAATTCCCATCGATTTCGCGCATTAGTTTCAAGCACTGCTTCTTCTCCCAAGTTACATTGACACATTACTGCCGCAGTGCCGCCAACTGTTTGGGGGTGGAATTGCATCTGTGATCGTTGTGAAGAATTCTCCAGTTGCTCTTCTCGTCGACGATTGATGGAACGGGGGCCAATCAGGGGCCAATCAGATTTCAGCAGGGGCCAGGGCCCCCATGGACCCGCCTCTAGAACCGCCCCTGCTTCGAACCATTGTATCGATACCTTTTGCTTTGAAAGGGTCGATACTGCTTCATGAACCCTGCTTCCAGCATAACATAAATTATCACTGCAAGGTCTTGTTTGCTACCTAGTGACAGTCTAAGCATAATCCATCATTGATCTGTCTTTCCTGGCTTTTGACCTGTTTTTGTCCCATTGTTTTACACTATGAAACACTATAAAACAAGAGGAGTAAGGCACAAAGTCTTCTATTAGAAACACTATCAAGGAACGCACAACCTGAAACACACAAAACGCACAACAAAAAACGTTGTTCTAGGTTTAACAACTCCTTAACCAATCATTGTAAAGATTACTAAGACTATGCAGTTGTGATGTCACATATCAGAGACTGCACCTCATTTAAAAAAATTAAGCTGCAGTTTTTCGAAAGATGTGGCAGCCATGCAAAAGGAGATCAACTAATTTTATTTATTATTGTAAAATACTTAAAATGTTCATCTGAAATTAAACAACACATTATATTAAAGGTTTATTGTGCAAAGTTTAAAATTTAAACCAATAAAGCTGTGTTATATAATAAAAAAGAAATTTCACAATACTGCAATTCCACTGTGGTAAAATACTGAATAAACTCGACTGTTGAAAGAATGGATGTCATATCAGAAAATACAAATATTAAGATCATGATGTGCATAGGTGAGGTCTTGTCAAATTTAAATACAATTTAAATACAATAATTGACTATTTATTAATTATGTATATATATATATTTATTTGAATGGAATATGTAAAATGTTGTTGTATAGTTCTGTCTGTCTGTCTCTCTCCCCCTGCACACCCACTTTTCTGTTTCACAACTCTCTCCCCCACAGTCCTTTTTGCACATCCCAGAATGCTTTGTGGTGGAAACAGTGATGTCACCCCTGGTGCTTGGTAACCCTACAGCTGTAGGATGAAGTTGCCCGTAGCCGCGGGTCCAGGGTCAGTTTTGCAATCGAGCAGCTCCCGCCCCCTGTGCCTTTGCTCAGCCCTCCTTTCACTGACATCACTGATATGTGAACGTCCTAGCAAGCGGTAAACTCGAGAGACAGCAGCAGCAGAATCCCTATGCATGAGGCATGAAAACGAAACAATAATAAAAAATGATAGTAATCAGAAAATATAGACAAACGAGGGAGTGACTGAATATAATATAACGCAATGATATCTGATCCGGTGTCAGTTTGTAATGAAATCTGAACCCAGACCAGTTTTCACATCTGATCTGGTGTCAGTTTGTAATGAAATCTGAACCCAGACCAGTTTTCACATCTGATCCAGTGTCAGTTAGTAATGAAATCTGAACCCAGAACAGTTTTCACATCTGATCCAGTGTCAGTTAGTAATGAAATCTGAACCCAGACCAGTTTTCACATCTGATCCAGTGTCAGTTAGTAATGAAATCTGAACCCAGACCAGTTTTCACATCTGATCTGGTGTCAGTTTGTCACTAGCTAGCTACACTAGCTTGTTGCTTACATTAATGTCTGTCTCATTTGTCTTACAGTTTTTCTCATATGCTTAAACACTATAACCAGGCTTTTGAACTAAAATTTCAAAACCATAATGCCAATTATCAAAAAGCACACCCATATCCCTAAACTATAAACACTATTCTCCTGTTTTGACGCGAGTCAGATTTGTTGAACTGTGACTGCAAAACTCTACACACACAAATCCCTTCATTTCTCATTTCCTACACCATATGGTCATTTAGAAAGCACTAGCATTCAATATTGTTCACTCAAGTCAGCACAGCTTGAGCACAATTAGCACACAATTACACAGGTGGAAACACTAAGAGTCAAAATTGATCACACACCAATCAGAATCTTCATTAGAAAGATAAAAGGGCCTGATTCAGTTCATTCAGTTTTGGAACAATGGATCCAGAGAGACGTGAAGGAAGAGGTCGAGGACACCGAGGAGGAGGAGGAGGAGGAGGAAGAGGAAGAGGTGAAGGAAGAGGAAGAGTAGGAGGTGGAGGTAGAGGAGGAAGAAGAGGAGGAGTAGGGAGAGGTGGAGGTGGAGGAAGAGGAGGAGGAGGATGAGGAAGAGCAGTATGGTGTGGAGGAAGAGGTTAAGGAAGAGGAAGAGTAGGAGACAAGCAGTCTCGGATGAAATCTGTGCCACTCTAGTTGACCATGTCCTTGTCCATGGTATGACTATGAGGGAGGCTGGGCAACGAGTACAGCCAAACTTGAGCCGCTTCACCATCACCTCGATCATAAGAACCTTCAGGGAGGAAAACAGGTAGGTGTACTTCAGACTGCTCTCTACTGTAACTTTTGAGTGCTGTACTCTGTGCTGTTACAACACATACATGTACTGTAGCTGTTACACTATACTACAAAAAAAAAATCATCAAATTGCCTCACATACAGATAGAGTTTCTGTACGCTTCCATTTTGTAAAAAGGATGTGTTACAGTTACAGTAATCAGTACTTCTATTTTTGTAGGACACAGAGACGACCACCTGGTGGAGGCAGGCTAAGGCTTTTGTAGGAGGAACAAGAGAGGGAGCTGGTAAATATGGTCAATGCCAACAATGTAATCCGCCTGCGAGAGATTCAAAGGAGAGTGATTGAAGACAATCACCAATTTTGAGGGATAAATCCCATCTGCCTCTCCACAATTGATCGCATCCTCCGAATGCACATGTTCCGGATGAAACAGGCCTACTGCGTACCTTTCGAATGAAACTCTGACCGAGTGAAAGACCAACGTCTGGAATATTTTAAAGTATGAGTTTTTATATTGTATGAAGTATTGTGTACCGTCACAGTATAGCAGTACAGCAGTTTATACTGTAGCACAAAGCACATACATATCTTTGAGATTGAAGGCTGGCCTGTTCCCCATGAGATTATCTTTGTTGATGAGGCTGGATTTAACCTGACCAAAAGAAGGAGAAGGAGGAGGAACATAACTGGCCATCGGGCTATTGTGAATGTCCCTGGCCAGCGAGGAGGGAACGTCACTATGTGCTTTGCCATCAGCCAACGAGGGGTACTCCACCGCCATGCCATTCTTGGACCCTATATCACTATGCTCCTCCTTGGTTTCCTTGATGGTCTAAGAGAGCGTTTGTTCCAGCATGACCAGAGGGAGCCAACACAACCAGAGCAGCCTCGCTACGCTGTTCTTTGGGATAACGTCAGCTTCCATCGCGCTGCCCTGGTTCGTGACTGGTTTACCAATAACCCGAGGTTTTACAACATCATTCTGCCTGCATGCTCTCCCTTTCTAAACCCGATAGAGGAGGTTTCTTTGGCATGGCGGTGGAAAGTGTATGACCGAGAACCTCACATCCGTGTTCACCTCCTCCAGGCCATGGTAGAAGCCTGCCTAGACATTTAAGTTGATGCGTGCCAGGGGTGGGTCTGGCATGCACGAGGATTTTACCCCCGCTGCCTGGCTAGGGCCAATATAGCCTGTGATGTTGACGAGATTCTCTGGCCTGTCCCAGACACACCCCACTAGGGGCAGGGATTACAATACTACATGGTCACAACGTCCCCACCTGATGTGTTGTTGTGGATAGTTACAGAAAAGTATAGTTTTCCAATATTACAGAGAGAACCGTCGTCTATCATGGCTGCTATTGCTGCCGCTGTCTGCAGTGCTGAAGTGCCTGCCCCGGGGAAAAACGAGGATTCGTGACTAAACTACACATCCCCACAGAAGAGAACAAAACTCCTCTGAGTTTTATCACCGTGATTTAGCAGCGTGACTAGTATAACTTCTATATTCATCAAACAATTATTGGTATTAATGTTTGAACTTATTTTTTTCCCTTTTGCATCTATTGTTTTGGATTACAAATTGTTATGTAAAAATATGTGCACCAACGACATACACGGGCCCCAATGAGGTTAAGCAACAAAATAAACTCATTTATGACTGAGTGGAGGTTGTTTGTGAACCTGATAAAGTATGATTCCTTTTAATGTGAATTATTACTAATAATAATCCGTGAGGGTATGTGTTCTGATGTGTATTTGAACAGTATGGATATAAAAACATTAGAAACATTACTGATAGCTTCAGTATACCTTACTACACTGGGTTTAGTTTTATTATGCAAATTAGCAAATGCGTAATGGTTTTATATATATATATATTATTGAACGATTTTGTATCTTAAGTGACCAAAATAGGGTTACATGTATTTATCTGTTACTTCTTGAAACTCTGCAACATGACAAATTGTATGAACACTTCCCAGCTTAATAATAATAAAGGAATAAAATGTTACACTGTAGAGTCGATGTTTAAGAAAAATACAAATCTTTGGGTGGGTGGATAGATGGACGGACAGAGAGTCACTGGCAGAAATCGAGGTAAAGTTGGTTTTATATTCACACATTCAACCGACATTCAACAGACATTCGCCAATAGCCATGTAAAGCAGTAAAAACATCAATAACTTATTCAGATATTGTCACCAAAACCTCAAACTAGATACAATTAATTCTAAATGTATCTGGCATACTTCTACAATCTTTGTTTCGAATCAAAATTCTACTTTTGATTTTATAAAAATAAATAAAATAACCACTGTTCAGAGCATGAAAACCAGAGAGACCAACTGCCATGCCGAAATCTGGTTTGGTATTGTGAAGAATTCCATTCTTCAGAATGAGAGAGGTCTTCGGCCTGCTTGTTTCATACAGAAACCATTTGCTTCCCTAAGAGGACGATACCGTGAGCATGTAATCCAGCATGGTTTGCCAGAAACCATGCTAGAAAGGCCACTGAAGCCTAAGAAGCACAAGCTTGAGCATAATGAGGAGCAGACTCAAAAGAGCAGACTCAATCCCCCAACCCCCTAAAACAAGTTTGTCGATGCCCCCATCACAATACCAACTCCAAAAGATCCCTCCAGAAGAACAAAGCCAAGGGTCAACAAGAAGCCTAACATGAAGCCCATGAAGGTATAATTGAATTCATAAACGTATTAATTAATCAATTTTAGAATGTTGGCGGATATTATTATGAATAAATAAGGGATACCAATGATATGTCAAACACTGCAAAAGGTACATTTTTCAGTCTTCTTCCACCCCACCATACACACAAACAGACACACACACTACCCTTGCCTGCTGCGTGAAAAAGGTATTTCTCCCGGTCTGATAAACCTGTCATGCAACCTTATTTTAATTTTAATTAATTTTAATGAATTTCCATGTGTTATTACTAAGGTCAGAAAACCTACAATTCTATCCATATGAGTGAATGCACACTTCTACATCGCAGGTTGTGTTTTCCAACTACAATGTGATCCTAACATGCGTCAACATTAACAATCTGCACTGGAAGTTGTTGGTAAGAGAAACTTTTATTGTCCACACTGGTTATGTTGTAAGGAGTCCAGCACAGCCCCCTGCCTTTCCTCCTTGTCTGTTCTTTTAAGAATGCATGAGCCAATACTTTAAATAAAGAGCTGTTTTTGCCTTTGAACTGGAGTCTGCACCTACTCTGTACCCACAAACACTCAAAAGCGTTACAATACTTATTGAGGTAATAGAATGGATGTGAGAAAGGACCATTTTGAAGCCAAGAGCTGCAGATGAAAGATCCAGGGGGTGGATGCTGTAGAGTTTGGCTTGTGAAAGTAAAACACTTGGGTAAATAATCAGTGTTCTGTCTCTTTCTCACAGAGTGTGTGCTTTGGCCAAACAGTATTCTGTGAGTTATTGTTAACAAACTGTTTAATTTGAGTTAATTTAAGTAAATGGAATTATTCTGTTGAAATATCTAGTGTTGAAAACAAATTATTGCTATGTTTTTTGTCCTTTGTATTATAATTTAACTTCCACTAATAACCAGTAATGTAATTGTATACATTACAATCCTGACACTAACTTAAAACAATAATGTTTTTCCCAAACAGTGAATTCTTCAAAGTATGGTTGAACCGCCATGGTTTGGATGACTGGGTGTTGGTTAGGTGGAAGGGAGCCACCATCCAACATACAGTGCAAAAAGACTCCTTCAGCTGTGGGGTCTTTGTATTGGAGGTGAGTTGATAATATTAATGAATAATTAAGATCAGAGCAGAAGATGAAATTCTGTTGTTCGCTGTGACATATGGACAATAAAGTTATATTACTTACATATTATATTACCTCATTATATTGAAATTAAATTTCAAATGTCTATGTTTGGATTACTTTTACTTTACAATGGCCATTAAACCATTTGACCTAAATTGACCATATATTTCTGAATATTTAGATGACCACACAGGTTGTTGGCAGCTTCCCCAACCTTCCAACTCATATCGGCATAAATTCCTCAAAGAAGGAATTGTCCCCGAAAAGAATGAAGTTTGCAGAGACCATTCTACAGGCATTTACAGGCATCAGGTGGGGAATAAGGAATTAGCACTATGACTGATGAAGTTTCTTACTTGACATCTAAACTCCTGCTATATTTGAGCTAATTGCTATTGAACTATGAATATTTTTTTAATAATTTATTTCTGTGTAAACATTGAATTTAAAAGTGGTAATTCTGATCTGTTTTTAGTCTTCAAAGGCAGTCAAGAATGCTCGATTTGTGAAAGCTGTGATCCACAAGCAGATTCCCAAAGGTTCACCCACTGGGTTAGTGTCGTTTTTGTCGTATACTGTAAAATTAGGCTATGCAAATCAGTTACTGAAACATTCTTGGAGCAAAAAAATATATATATTACTTTTTGCACCATTATATCCTTGGTTGTTGGCCTTTTCATTAAAAGGGGAAGGGGCCTCTTTGCCGTAGCTCCTTTTGAGCAGCGAATTTTCTGTCAGGCCTCTTCAGAATGGAATACTGCAGACTCATTAGAACATGGACTACAATCCCTCTGGGATGACTACATTCCCTCTATCAAATTAAAAACTAGAATTGAATTTAAATAAATCACATCAAGTTTGAAGTTTCTGTGGCATTCCCCGAATTAGTGATTGCAATAGTATTGACTGTTTATTTTTATAAAATCAAAAGTAGAATTCTGATTCAAAACAAAGACTGTACAAGTAGACCAGATAATTTTAGAATTAATTGTATCTAGTTTGAAGTTTCTGTGGCAATTTCTGAATTAGTTATTGATTTTTTACCGCCTTAATTGCAATATTATAGACTATTTATTTGTATAAAATCAAAAGTAGAATTTTGATTAAAAGCAAAGTTTGTAAAAGTATGCCAGACAATTTTAGAATTAATTGTATCTAGTTTGAGGTTTCAGTGTCAATATCTGAATTAGTTATCAATGTTTTTACTGCTTTACATGGCTATTGGCGAATGTCTGTTGAATGTCTGTTAAATGTGTGAATATAAAACCAACTTTACCTCGATCAGGCATAAAGAGAGGCAGATGTACACATGTTGATATTGAAACCTATAAATGTAAAATTGAATACCTTTACTTAGTTGTCATGGGCTCCAAATTATTAAATGTGATTTTCCCAAATATGTAGATTTTGTAGGGTTATGATAAACTATCAATACATGTAAACATGACCTGTAATGAAGCATATACAACCTTTCTTAGTACTCAGCCCAATGAGATGACATTCATTGCAAATAACCAAAAACCAGCAACAGCACAAAAGCAAGCCGCCACCAGCTACCTGGACTGATAAAGATAATTGGGTTTGAGTGTCGCATGCAAACGCATGGGCAACGTAGCAGACAATGACTTCTGTAGATGCCAAAACACATATATACAAAATGTCAATTATATTCCTGGGAGAGCTGCCGCCTTCGTCTCTCTCACTCTGTTCTCTGTTTTGGTCTCTTTTCCTATTAAACTGAAACAACCAGTATTTATTCCCTCATGTGGGTCAGTGTGCTGCTGGAACTTCAGTGAAACACATGCGGTGATTCCAAGGGACACTTGATTGGCTCGTTGAAAGTTAATAAAAAAAAAAATACATGACAATAATAATAGAAAAATAAAGCAATTACTGAAACAAAACCCAATTAGTGCAAAATGATTAAGATATAATACATAAAGTGCAAAACAGGAATAATATATTTAGAAGATAAACCAGTGAATAAATAGTGAAGAATCTAAAATTCAGCCCTTGCTAAGTCTTGTTAAATCTACAGTGGCAATTCCAAGCTTTCTATCTTTTATGTATTGATCCCTGGTATTTTGACCCATCGCTCTCTGTTCTTTGATTCCTGAATTCCTGTTCGCCCGATCCCCTGAACTCCTGATTGTGTTTTTACTACAAGTTTCGCCATTCCCTTGTTACACCTGTTTGTTGGCCCTAGACCTCCTGCTTGTCTCGACCCCCCTTTTGTGCTCTGCACCTGGATCTGCCTTGGCACCCTTGGCATTACAGTCCGTGACACTCACAAGTGTAAAACTCAAATAAAGTAAAACTGATAAACAAAACCCAGGGGGGAAGCTGCCAGTAGGTAGTGAGTAATTTAAGTAGTAAACAGTGCATCTTCACTCCTCACTAGTACCTTGACTTCAGTGGACTGAAGCAGGTGCACCAGAGAATAAGGGAAGAATGAACCTCAGTTTCTGTGTTATGCAACTATAGCACTGGCGTCTACACTGGCTGTAAGAGAGCCCTGAAAACTATGGACCAGAGTCATTGTCCATGTAGATAAGATGAGTGATGTATCTCGATGGTTACTGAATCATATATAAATGACATTACTGAAAGGAAAGCAGGTCAGTCATTAACAGTTTTATAAAAGGGTATCACTTTAAGAACTAAATGAAGCTCTTGGCTGCACAGTGCACACTGTGATTAGCAGAGAGCCTTCAAGACAAGATCGAGTCAATTCACTGAAGAGCCTCGCTGTGCTGTTTCAGTACAGGGCAGAGTGAAATAACACTAAGCTTTTCTTGTCTAGAAAATGCCCAAATTGTAAGTAGATGTGTACAGCCTCCAAAGTCTGTGGGAAAGAACTGTAAAACATCGTGTTAAAAATTATAGGAGGAAGACAAATAAACAACCACAAAATGTATTTGTTTCCTTTTGATGTGCCGCAGCAAAATTTAAGTTCTTGTATTTGTTTGTGAAAGAGAGAGAGAGAGAGAGAGAGAGAGAGAGAGAGAGAGAGGAGGGAGGGGGGAATGGGAAATGATTAAACACCTTTTATGTGTTTCTTTGTTGAACAATATCAGTTGCTACAGCTCTCAGTTACATATTTAGTCAGTGAGGAGAGTCTGCGCAAAGGAGCTTCCAATTGCAGATCAATGGCGAAGGTGAGTTACATATCAAAGCACTATGAAACCACTACTTGGCAAGTAATAACATAAGCAGTTTCTCAGACACCATAACACCATAACATGTCCATGGCACAATGGTGGCACTATGGGCTAGAAAAACTGTCTAAAGATGAGAGAATGAAATGGTTAAAAAATGAAAAACTTCATTGAAAATGTGACTTGTTTAAGCATGCAAAGCTGCAAGTGGGAATTTAACCCAAATGAAAAGTGTATATGTTTTGTTTTGGGTTTCTGTGGACCATTCTCTCTCTTTCTCTCTCTCTCTCTCATCTTTCCAGTGACCTGCCTCTGGGAGTGTAGTCTGGTTTATATCATTGACAGAAAGCAGAAGGACAGAACAGCTATGGGTGTGGAAGAGACAGTCCTCTTACTGGAGGCGACTCTGCTCCTCCTGCCTGGTAACACTGACTGCCTGATTCTGTATTTGTGCACCTGGTATCCAAATGCCGACTGAAGCGCTTGTAAATGGAGAAAACAGCTGCCATGTTAAATAAAGGTTAATAATGTGAGGCCAGCATGTCATGAACAGCTGGTTACAATAAGCAGTGTGGTAATACACAAGGTCTGTGATGCTTATGGATATCAGTAAACCAGCTGACATGACAAAACTAATACTCACATAAACTGGCTGCCAAACAACTCGTGCAACAAAATGCCCATGTGGACTGCAGGGTAAGTCCCATACAGAAGAAAGTAGAAATACATTAGAATGGAGTGTGGGTGATTATGAAGATGATTATTATTATTAGTATTAAATTATGAATAAACTAATCCATAAATCTTTAATCAAAAAATAAAATTACAGACCCTATAGTCTGTCACTCTAACTTTATAGCAAATTTACTTGTGTTAAGAGGTCTGTGTATTTGTACCTATAGTTCATGTTACAATGACTACAGCAAAAAAATGTGACTCTGTGTGCTAATATCTACCACCATGTGTCTTCATGGTTCTGAATACTTTATTGTAGAACTTTGCAAAAATATTAAGCAAGTTACTTCAGTATTTTTTCCTCCCCTGTTAATGCTGGTAAATGCATCAGTAGTGAAATAGTGTAATTTAACCACTTTAATTTAAAAATGTTTCTCTGTGCTGCCATTGAAGAAAATAGTTTGATATGTCTCAAAGGCTTTCTTGAGGGCTGGCGGTCTTCCTTTATGTGATATGGATGATTGAACTGGTGTTTTGCAGGTGTGCTCAGTGGTGATCTGGTGGTGACGTATCCAGTGTCACAGATCTGTGCCCTGAGGGGCTCCTCTGTGCTCATACCCTGTACCTACGAATATCCTGACAATGCCACAGTGACAGAGAGGAAGTGAACGTATAAACCAAATGAAAGTAATTATGACCATCCCCCCTTTGTTTATCACAGTAGGGGGGAACATCTTGACACTAACTACACAGGCAGAGTGCAGTATACTGAACAAGACAGGAGCTGCAGCTTCAAGTTGACAGGTATAAGGAGCTCTGACAGCAGGAAATATTACTTCAGAATAACAATAAACTAAGACCCAAAATCAGTCCTGGGTCTGAATGGAGTGAATCTCAGTGTTGCTGGTAAGATTTTTAAATCCCTTTTAACTAAAATAAATGTATAAAATGTACAATTGTACATTTTTATTTTTTGTTTGTTTGGAAACAATACATTCCAGCGATTTGTTTTTCTCTTGTGGAGTTTATCGTTTGCTTCTCCTTTGTGCCTGATGGTTATACAAGACTCCTCTATTAAGACAAGTCCTCCTTCCAACTGCTGATCTTGCTCAGTTGCTGAACACTTCAATCAGGTCTGTGTTTCCTACTGGATCCCACAGTACCCATTCAAGCAGAGCACCTGTCAGATCCATTCATAATCTGAACGAACAGCTAATTTATTTTCCTTTTTACCAGATGGTCCCTTGACAAAGTGAAAACAACAAGACGCAACCCAGTCATTCACTGCGCTTTAATAATGTTTCCTATGGACTCTATGGAAACTAATCCTGTGCTTCAAAAGACAATACAAGTGTGCAGTCTCCACAGATCACTTTGAAGGTTGAATGTGAGTCTACAGATGAAAATAATATTTCCAGTTTGTCAGCTTGAAGATGTGAATGATTCTGTACATTTTGTCACTAAACTCTTAACGCAGCCCAGGTTTACTAGACATTTTAAAATCAAAAACTGAAGACCTTCTTTGATAGAGGACACTGAATAGGAATGTATTATACCATTATAATAAGAAGAGTACTGGTAGTGCATATTAATAGTGAAACAACTAAATGACAATTGACTGCTTTCTTTCAGACGCCCCAAAGGACACCTCAGTGTCAGTCAGCCCCTCTGGTGAAATAGTGGAAGGCAGTTCTGTCACCCTGACCTGCAGCAGCAATGCAAACCCACCAGTGCAGAACTACACCTGGTTTAAGACCAATGGAGCTGCTGTCTGGGAGAAAGGATCAGGGCACAGTTTCACCATTACAGAGATCAGCTCTGGAGACAGTGGGCAGTACTACTGTGAAGCACACAATAAACATGGAGCTCACAACTCTACTGCCGTACCTCTGCCAGTGACATGTATGATTCATTTAATACCAATACATCAATAAGATTCCACGAAAACTCCAAAACATCAAATGAGGGATCATAGGAAAGGTCATAGGAAAGTTGTTTAGGTTCAGTTGTTTCGTTGTTTTTTCCCTCTTGTTTTACATTTCAGTGAAATCATCTCTGCTCATCACTGTAACAACACTGGTGAGTTTACTGTGCCTCACTGCAGCCATTGCAGTTATTTGTGTCAGAAGGTGAGTACTGTACTATGTGTTCAGACTGCAACTCAACTCAACTCCCATAAAATAATATTTCAACATTTCATGTTTAAAAAAAGGGAGTGCTCCTAATCTCAGCTTGTTACCTGTATAAAAGACACCTGTCCACAGAAGCAATCAATCAATCAGATTCCAAACTCTCCACCATGGCCAAGACCAAAGAGCTGTCCAAGGATGTCAGGGACAAGATTGTAGACCTACACAAGGCTGGAATGGGCTACAAGACCATCGCCAAGCAGCTTGGTGAGAAGGTGACAACAGTTGGTGCGATTATTCCCAAATGGAAGAAACACAAATTAACTGTCAGTCTCCCTCGGTCTGGGGCTCCATGCAAGATCTCACCTCGTGGAGTTTCAAGGATCATGAGAACGGTGAGGAATCAGCCCAAAACTACACGGGAGGATCTTGTTAATGATCTCAAGGCAGCTGGGACCATAGTCACCAAGAAAACAATTGGTAACACACTATGCCGTGAAGGACTGAAATCCTGTTGCGCCCGCAAGGTCCCCCTGCTCAAGAAAGCACATGTACAGGCCCGTCTAAAGTTTGCCAATGAACATCTGAATGATTCAGAGGAGAACTGGGTGAAAGTGTTGTGGTCAGATGAGACCAAAATCAAGCTCTTTGGCATCAACTCAACTCGCCATGTTTGGAGGAGGAGGAATGACCCCAAGAACACCATCCCCACCGTCAAACATGGAGGTGGAAACATTATGCTTTGGGGGTGTTTTTCTGCTAAGGGGACAGGACAACTGCACCAAATCAAAGGGATGATGGACGGGGCCATGTACCGTCAAATCTTGGGTGAGAACCTCCTTCCCTCAGCCAGGGCATTGAAAATGGGTCGTGGATGGGTATTCCAGCATGACAATGACCCAAAACACACAGCCAAGGCAACAAAGGAGTGGCTCAAGAAGAAGCACATTAAGGTCCTGGAGTGGCCTAGCCAGTCTCCAGACCTTAATCCCATAGAAAATCTGTGGAGGGAACTGAAGGTTCGAGTTGCCAAACGTCAGCCTCGAAACCTTAATGACTTGGAGAGGATCTGCAAAGAGGAGTGGGACAAAATCCCTCCTGAGATGTGTGCAAACCTGGTGGCCAACTACAAGAAACGTCTGACCTCTGTGATTGCCAACAAGGGTTTTGCCACCAAGTACTAAGTCGAAGGGGTCAAATACTTATTTCCCTCATTAACATTCAAATCAATTTATAACTTTTTTGAAATGCGTTTTTCTGGATTTTTTTGTTGTTATTCTGTCTCTCACTGTTAAAATACACCTACCATTAATATTATAGACTGATCATTTCTTTGTCAGTGGGCAAACGTACAAAATCAGCAGGGGATCAAATACTTTTTTCCCTCACTGTATACGAAGATCAATTCAACAAATGCTACTTTAATAACAGGTGATATTTCCTGTATTTCAGACTTCTATACAGTTTTGTTTATTTTATTTTTTTTAATACCTAAAATAAGGAATACATTTGCTAAGAGTTTTTAGAGTGGTGATATTTTTTGTTATTTTAGTACTAAACACTATAAGATTTCCATAGGATGTAATAAAGTTTAATTTCAGAAAAATCAATCATTATAGGCCTGTATCCCTTGTCATGAACCTGTTTCTTATTCTTTTTTGTTTGCTTCGTTTCCTGCAAAGGAGGAACGCTGCAGAGTCAGGAGAAGAGGGTGACCTAAACGCAGTGACTCAGGTACACCTGCACTTCAGCCAAAGGCCCAATGTAAAGCACATTTCTTTCAATAGCTCATTAATAGTGCCAAATCACTGACAATGAAGCGTGAAAACAGGAGTCCACAGGAGTCTTTCATCAGCAGTTTCCTGTGTTTGTATGTGTGTGCATGTGTGTGGGTTTGTTCTGACAAGCATGTGATGTTTTAAATTCCTTGATCTTCCAATATTTGCTATTAAGAACAATCCTTCAGGCACTAAAACAAAACAATGGCACCAGGCAGCTTTCTGCTTCCCTTCTGTATCTCTGTCTATGATACCTCTCCTGGACATCTGCCATTCCTCCTACAGAGTGCCCAGGCCGATCCTCCCCATGACACTTACACTGCCCTCAACCTGAGGACTGTGTCTTCAGATTACGAGACATTGCAGGTGAGTCTCTGGGTAGCAGATATCTTCACAGCTGCATTAGTTGCAATGTGCAGAGTGCAGAGGGATGTACAGGGTGTGTCTGGTGTCACAATGCCATTCTGTAGAACTCCTTAGAAGCTCTACTGAGCATGAACATGATCAGAAATGTCAAATAAATAAACTACTCTTCCTTTTATTAGGATACATAGTTTGTGATTTAGTTTAACTGCTTTATCAATCGATTTTTTGATTGTTCTCTAAATTGAATAACATTTAAACCCTGGGTTCTGAGTATCCGTAAATTCACTCCGCTCCCGTCCACTTTGTGTCTGATGTCACTCTGATGTTCCTCATTTCAGGTTTCAAGAGATGCTGCTGGAGACGCCAGCATGTCACCCGTGTATGGAAACCTCGAGTAGAAATAAAGGGGCTGTACACACTTTCACACACACTCCCTCCATTATATTCTTGGACACAGATCAGTGACTTTCCAACTGCATTTGGTCCATTGAATAAACATTTTCCTTTCATACCTTTACATTGACTGTGAGAAAAGAGATTCCTGACTTTCTCCATAAAGAACATAACGTAAGATGTCACCAGTCTCAGCACCAGCATCTCTCCAGTAAAAGAAAATCCCATATAAGTAGTTTATAAAGCATTGAGGCCCTGTTGGACAGGGCTCACGGGGGGTGATGAATAATGTTATTATCAGTTGGGCCGTGTTAAACACTTAAGCTACATAGCCTGCAGCTTTTTTGCCTCTCGCCACTCATTGAAGCAAATGTTTCTTTTTCTTTTTTCTGTGTAAAGACAGACAGATTGTTCATAGCCTAGGGCCACAACATGTTTTAACCCAGCTCTGATTATCACAAATTGTTTTATTGTCTTGAGTACTTTTTCTTTTCTGGGTGAATTTATATATTTGTTTACTTTTATTATAGTTTTATGTAGAGCCTGACCGATGCGGATTTTTTGGGTCCGATACCGATAATTGGGAAGCAAAATTTCCCTGATGACCGATATATCTGCCAATATTTACTTTTTTGTTCGTATGGAAAACAGACATTTTCTAGCATGGATCCCTCAAATCTCTCCCTGCTAGAGAAATTGTCTGCACTGAAAGCAGGACTTCTACATTTTACATAATAAACTTAACATTAATTTTCATCATAAATCACAACCACAAATCAAACATTGTAAAAATAAATTATAAGAAGGGAGAATAAAGGAAAAATATGCATGTTCTATACATTAGAACAAAGACCAAGGTATATGAGCAAGGTTATAGCACAGGCAGCATAGCACAACTGCATTTGTTTTGAAGAAATGTATTTAAAAATGCCCTCAAAACTGTAACTTATTTAATACACATGTTAAATGTATTACAATATGAATCACAGCCAAAACACAATGTAAAATTTGAAATAGTTGTATAAATATAATGTATAGTTTCAGTTTTATTCAACATTTTCTGAGAGATGCGTTTTTCAGGAATTGTCTTTAGATGTTTTACTGTGATCTGAGCTTGCTTGTCATTTGGAGACAGTTTTTACATCCTGATATACAGTCAACATCTTCAGTGAACATTTACTGTTTTTCTTTATTTTAATTGCTATTGTGAATTTTGAAAAGCAATTTAATTAACTTTTCAGTAAAAATGCACCTCTATGCCATAGTATATGGTAGTTTTCAGTCGTGACGAAAATAAACAATAATCAAAACCATGGATACTCAGATGAAGCACAGCTTTCAAAAATACTTTCTATTGGTTATGAGTGTTTTAGTAAAACACTTTTGTATTAGTTTATGAGCCCTGTGTTTCTCAGTGTGTGTGTTTGTTTCAGTGCGGCGCTCAGTAGTGTGTGCGGCGCCACTGTGCAGAGAACCACTGTGGAGTCGGAAGCTTCCAGTGGAAACTAAAGCACCATAACTATGTTAAAAAACAATGGTAAATAATTATAATAACGACTGTAAAACCAAAGAAACAGCTATTTATTTATTGTCTGAAGTCTGACAATACAGAAAATATCAGTGTTATTAATGGCAGTTTAACATTTTCCTTCTGTGGGATTTTAGCCTTTTGGTATTGTTAATTATTACTTTATAATGCAGACTTCCTGCTCTGCCCTTATCTGTGACCCTGTACTGTTTAATCTAGTTTCTTTGATAGTGATTAATAAAAGATCATTGCTTATACCTGATTGGTCATGTGTGTCCTGGGGATCAAAGAGCCTGCTGTGGTGTGGGGTGCAAGAGGCCCTCTCCTCTCAGGTGATCGATAAAAAGGGGTGGAATAGTCAATAGAGTACAATCCCTACTCAACCCAGGGGTGCTATTGTAACACAGGAAAGACTTAATTTCCCTGAGTGTACCTGTAGTCTTTGTAGGGTCCATATGTCAACAACTTTCTCCACTACAACAGGTCTACCATGTGAAATCTTACTTGGATATAACTCCTTAAAATAGGAAATTTTACAGGTATAATACATTACTTTACAACGAGAGAGGCTTTTTGAAGAATTCTAGTTTTAAGAATTAGATTTACAGTTACTTTTTAGGATTAAAGTGAAAGACTAACACTAACTCATAAATAACCCATGCCTAAATAAGACCACTTTCATTCAGTTTGTCCTTGTTTGAATTCAACACCAACACGATTCAACATCACAAAACAGTATAGTCTACAGATTGACTGTGTTAATTTTAACATAATTGTATAGGCCTACTCACACGAGAGCACACATATGATAACATATTGCCCTCTTAGCAACCCTTACAAGGATTTCAAACAAACAATTCTAAAATTACTGATATTATAGTGTAGCGTAAAGTACACTTATAAATTTCAATTTAATAATTTATAGTATCACCTTATCATGAATCCTGGAATCTTGTAGAACTCAATTTCTGTAATAATTGGACGCAGACACCAATTCCAAAGATATAAATTGTCAAATTTATTCAAAAACAAAGACTAAATGTAGCACTACACTAATTATACAAAAGGGAAAAACGAATTAAAATTCAACTCTAGATCAACAAATCAAAGACAAATCACTTCCGTGACCAAATCAAAGACCATGGGATCGCATATGATAACACACAAATCGTTAAACAAAAAAGGTTATAAACACATTGACTGCAATACCGGTTAGTAAGACGAAGGTGAGTCTCTCATTAGTATTGTTAGTCAGCCTCAACTGTCCTGTAGCCTACCACGGATCCGCCCTCTGAGCCTTCCATAGTTCTTGCTGCTCCGCCTTCCGCGACTTCCACGCCTTCCGCGGCAAAGCCTCTTGAGGTTCATCCTCTTCAGGCCTCCAGGACTCCGCCTTCCATGGAGCCGCCTTCCACGGCTGCCACGGCTCTGCCTTACAAGGCTCCGCCTTCTGATCCTTCCCGGCTCCCATGTCTCCGCCTCCTGAGGCCACCTTGGCTCCGCACACTGAGCCTTCAGCATCTCCTTCGCCTGACCCGGACCCTGCCTCTGTCCAGTGGCCGCCTCCTGGACCTCCCGAACCCGTTCCTGTCCTGTGGCCGCCTCCCAGAACTCACGACCTGGTCTCTGTTCTGTGGCCGCCTCCCAGACCTCCCGAACCCGTTCCTGTCCTGTGGCCGCCTCACAGACCTTCTGACCCTTCCCTCCTTGTCGACTTCTCTTTTACCAATCCCTCAGTTCCTGCTCCTCGGCCCTGTAGCCATCTCCACTGTGTCCGGCCCGGTTCGGCTACACCGAGTGTGGAGGGGGGGTACTGTCAGGGTTCCCTGGCCCTGACCCTCTATCCCCACTAGAGGCTGCCACTGTTCCCCTGTCTTTTCTTTCTCTTCTCACTGCTTTCATGTGTCACTCTTCCACTTAACATTCCTCCACACCCATGTGCATGCTTGTTCTTTCCCTCTGCTCCCATTGGCCCTGCACATCCCATCCTGGTTTCTGATCCCCTTCTTAAACCCCTCACTGCCCTCACTCGAGGCAAAATGTTGTCAGTTCAGCCTGCTTCACCAAGCCTCGTGCTTCTCGTGCTCCACATGCTTCATGTGCTCCTCATGCTCCTCATGCTCCTCGTCTCCTCTCTCTCTCTGTCCTCTCGCTCCCAGTCCTGTCTCTCTCTCTCTCTCTCTCTCGCTCCCAGTCCTGTCTCTCTCTCAGCCTTCTTGTTCCCGACCATCGCCTGTGACCTCGACTATGTCCTTGACTAGCCCATATGCCTTCTCAGCCACCTCTACTAGCACTGCACCTGGGTCCCCTAGTTCTCGTGCCCTGCGGTCCTTGTGTGACCTTGACACCTGGGGGATGTAACCCTAGCCCCAGCCCTCAAACAAACAAACAAATACACACGCACATACACACGACCACACACATACAAACATACATAAAACCCCAACAATAGCCAAGACTCCAACCCTAGTCAACAACAAATCCCAAGCTGCAGATAACCCTACCCTTAACTTTAACAGGCAAAGTTTACTGGGGAATTTAACCCAACCCATGAAGTCTGAATATTCATCTCATCAATATTGTAGTATACAATTGAATAGCCAGTTGTTGGTGCAAATCTTATCCCACACCTGTTGCAGTCTGCCCCACAGAAATAGCCTTTGAAGAAAAGCCGAGACTCTGCGTGAATGAAGCTTTCTGATTTCTCTCTCACAGATCCTTGCTTGAATACCATGTGCCGCAAGAAAGAGGAGTGCATAGTGAGAGACAGAAATGCAGTATGTGTGGCCACATCCAAGGTTACCTGCTGAGCAATGGGTGACCCACACTATCAATCCTTTGATGGCCTTCCCTTCAGCTTCCAGGGCACCTGCACCTATACGTTGTCCCAGACCACGGGCAAAGACCCCACTCTCACACCCTTTAGCATCATCAGCAAGAACGAGGTACGGGGCAACTCAGAGGGCTCCTTCACCATCAAGATCAAAGACCACGAGATCTCCATCCACAGAGGCCAGTCCGGCAGTGTGAGGGTGAGTGTTGGATGAATCCACCAGACAGATCCGAGAGTTTCAGATTAAGGGTGGGATGCAAGAAATTAAGCACTGTGACAGAGGCTTGCCACTTTTATAGTTCCTGCACCTTTCGTCAGTTTGAAAGGCCCCACAGCAGGAGTGTCTTGAATACACAGGTATAAAGCACTTCATCTGAGTTTGGATAATAATCACGTGTGGATTTTATCAGGAAAAGGAAACTGGCTCAAAAGTACAATTACCTAATTTTTGAAAATGCAAAATTGTATAATTCTGCAAGTTTTCACAGATCTCTGGACAAGGCTTCCGTCTGGCCACTCTACCATATAGGCCCAATTGGTGGAGTGCTGCAGAGATGGTCGTTCTTCTGGAAGGTTCTCTTCTCTCCACAGAGACATGCTGGAGCTCTGTCAGAGTGACCATCGGGTTCTTGGTCACCTCCCTGACTAAGGCCCTTCTCCCCTGATCACTCAGTTTGGCCGGGCCGCCAGCTCTAGGAAGAGTCCTGGTGGTTCCAAAATTCTTCCATTTACGGATGATGAAGGTCACTGTGCTCACTGGAACCTTCAATGCTGCAGAATTGTTTCTGTACCCTTCCCCAGATCTGTGCCTCGATACAATCCTGTCTCGGAAGTCTACAGACAATTTCTTGGACTTCATGGCTTGGTTTGTGCTCTGACATGCGCTGTTAACTGTGGGACCTTATATAGACAGGTGTGTGCCTTTCCAAATCATGTCCAATCAACTGAATTTACCACAGGTGGACTCCAATCAAGTTGTAGAAACATCTCAAGAATGATCAGTGGAAACAGGATGCACCTGAGCTTAATTTTAATGTACATATTTTAATGTACTTATGTACATGTGCTTTTTTTTTTTTAATACATTTGCAAAGATTTAAAAAAAACGTCTTTCACGTTGTCATTATGGGCTATTGTTTGTAGAATTTTGAGGAAAATAATGAATTTAATCAATTTTGGAATAAGGCTGTAACATAACAAAATGTGGAAAAAGTGAAGCGCTGTGAATACTTTCCAGAACTGGCATTTCATCGAGAGAGGACAAAACCCTTCTCGTATTAATAATTCGGAAATAGAACAGGAGAATGCAAAAGCTCTAAAAAATAAATAAATAAATACTTAACAACATACAAAGTAATTGAAGTTTAACTATATATATGTATAGTTCTTTTAAAAGTTTTATATAACATCTTTTCTACATCTCAATCATTACCAGAAACAAAAATATGCAGCAAACAGAAATAGGTAATACAATCTATTAAAATGTCACAGCATGTGAGTAGTTTTGTAGCATACTATGGGAGCTTGTCACAAACTGAGTGTCATGGTTCTAAGCCCTTACCCTCTCTCTCCACTAGAGGCCGCTATCTCCATGTCTTTCCTTTCCCCTCATTGTTCTTTTCTCACCTGTCAATCACCCTATTAACATTCCGGTCTCCCATGTGCACTTGTTCACTCTACCTCTGTTTCCATTGGCTCTGCACCTTTCTTCCCAGTTCCTGCTCCCTGTCTTAAACCCTTCACTGCCCTCACTCGGGGTGAAGTCTCATCAGCCCAGTCTGCGATTCCAAGCCTTGTCTCCTCGCTCCTTGTCTCCTCGCTCCTTATCTCCTCGCTCCTTATCTCCTCGGCTCCTTGATTACCATCGCCTGTCTTCCCGTTTTCGATTCCGTCTCACCTTTGCTTGTCTGTCTGCCTGATCCCATGACCATTGCTCGTGACCTCGACCACGTCCTTGCCTAGCCCATTTGTCTATTCTGCCAACTCTATGTGAACTGCACCTGGGTCTTAACTCCCTTACCCTGCGGGCCTCCCCTAGAGACCCTGACACTGAGTACTGAAAACCAGTCAGCTATGGGGTAGGGACTGATAAACCCCCTGCAGAGGCCAGACCAGGGAGCCTAGGCTGTATCACAGGCCAAGGCCCAGGGCAAACAAACATGTATTTATTTATTTCGCCTACAGGCAGTCTATTTATAGCTTAAAACAACTACATGTGTTTACATATTCCATTGAATGTGTGTATATTGAGATATCCACAGAGAGATCTAGTTTAGGCACATTATTCTTATGAACCCATAAAAAGGTTCTGAAACATGAAAACCTAATAACATCATACAATGTATTTCTTTGTTGGTTTCTTTGATTTTGTTTGATCTATTTAACACCGTAATCCATCTTATACAGACCACATATAGCGCAATTATAAGTATAGTGATACATTCCTGTCTGACTTTCCTCTATTTTACCCTACTGTTTGTATTTTTATGTTATGAATGTAAAGTTTAATGGTGTATTAAATTATGTATATAGTAAATACAAAAAACTAAAAGCTCCCCTACTGCCCTGGGTCTTGGCCTGTGATTTATCAGTCCCTACCCCATAGCTGACTGGTTTTCAGTACTCAGTTTGTGACTTTTTAGCACCTAAAGCAGTTGGTAACACAAATTAGAAAAGAGGGTGTTTACTTTTAAAGTAACTTGTTTCTTGTATATTACTCTTTAGTTTACTATTAAACATATAGTCAAACTACCAATTCAAACGACCCCCTACTTCTTGAGACTAGAAAAAAGATTTAAACCTCTCAAACTGGTAGAACAAGCCACTCACTCTTGAATTCAGCTACACTTATTTGAGCCTTACTTAAGGGGGAGAGTAAGTTTCCCAATATAGCTTGTATACTGAGGTGTAACTATGGCTCATTGTCTTTAAAGCCTGAGAAATCTATCTATCAACCTATTTTATAACATTACAGACAATGGCGAGTGTCATATTTTGAATAGTGCTGTATGGTCTAAACTCTAGAGAATCGGGTTCAGCCAGACTTAGTAGCAAATCAAGGTTCTTAACTGTATCACATGCTTTCAGGGTAACCATTTAGATGCTACTTATTCTTACAATTACTAATTTGTTAAATATCGTAGTCATTTAATTTTTAACAGTTTTTAGGTGTAAGCTAAACATTTATTTTTAAATAGGCCGTTAGTTGGTCAATGTAGGCATCCCTGCCATTGGTTTGAAATAAATAATAGTGGAATTAATCTTTTAAACCACACTTTGTCTTGTATCCATACCTCTTGTTTAATAATCTTGTGAAGTAATAATACTATTTACAAAACAAAACCATAGAAAGACATAAAAAAATACTACAATAATGATAATAATCATTATAAAATAAATCAATTACAAGGCATCTTACCGTTTTCCAGTGTTTCTGAACATTAACCGCCTTAATGCTGCGGCGTCATACAACTAAAATCAATCAATAAATAAATAGCCAGATCCTGTGCGTTTCTACAGTTTTATGTTACATTTTACTTTTCTGTCTTTTCTTAAGCAAGCGTTGCATGGTGAAGCGGACCGTTTGGATATGCAGCTAAAAAAGCTCAGCTTAGAGAGGGGGCTGTGGTCTACCTATGGGGGACAGCTTCCTAGCAGTTTGTAACCTTTTGGTCTCAACAGCCTGGTCTGAGCAGAGGCCTCCCACTTTTCTCAGCTCCCCAGAGGCCGACCCCCCTTTTCTCAGCTCTGCTCTGTCTCTCTATTTACATTTTTGTCACCTGGTCTAAGAAGGACTTCATTCTGCTTTCTACAAAGAGTTATCAGATTCTAGCCTGTTTATTTATTTTGAACAGTTAAGTGTACACAGCTGAAGCGGCAGACCCTGATCAAAGTGGAGAGACGGGTCCATGCACTGAGATGGCCTGTGTGCTATGAGGATGTTGCAGAGACATAAGATGAAAGTGACATATTTTAATTTGAAATGGATCCTTTTAATTTTTTTAATAGCCTACAAAACAAATGTGATAGGAAGTTGTGCTACATCAAACCCCTGTATAGAAAATCCACCAGCCCTTAACTTGTCTGAATATAATTGCCTCAACCTCATTTACAACATATTGCAGACTGTTAAAAAGAGAGAGCAAATGGCTAAAGTTTGCTCTTGAAACAGAGAAGGGAATAGAGACTTGTGAAGAGGTCTTAGTTCAGACCATAGCCCCTGCACTGCCACTCTAAGCTCCTCTTCAGGTAACCTCTAAGGAAATATTTTAAATGACTTAGATATAGGCAACAAGCCTCCATAGCCTGCTACTAAGCTACTCACATGCTGTGACATTTTAATACATTGTATTACCTATTTCTGTTTGCTGCATATTTTTGTTTCTGGTAATGTGCTGCATATTTTATGTTTCTGGTAATGTGCTGCATATTTTTTGTTTCTGGTAATAATTGAGATGTTATATAAAACTTTTAAAAGAACTATACATCTGTTGCAAGATACAATTTTTGACAATCACAAAATTGATACAATGAAGAACCTTTCTCTTTGCTGTACATGTTTCATTACAACTGGACACTACTTAGATGTAGACAATAACTACACAACTAGACAATTGAAGTGAAATGCAGCTTGTGTCTAGCCTATCTGCTCAATATAAGCCCTCTCTCTGATTATTATTTTTTTAAATGAAGAATTGGAAAATTAGAAGCGTTTCTCACAATTATATTGCATGAGATCCTTTGCAAAAAAAGTGAAAGAGGATGAGCTAAAGTGATCCAAACAATGAAAACCTCACTGTGAAAGATGGTGAGAAATGCATGGTTGTTGATGGCATCCAAGACTGTTATCCAATCAGTTACAAGACCTGTAATGTCATGGGGGACCCTCACTTCCTCAGCTTTCACTTCCAGGGCAGCTGTGTCTACAGGCTGGTTGGTGTCTGCTCCAAGGACCCCAGCATCCAGACCTTCGATGTCTCCCTGGAGAACAACAACCGTGGCAGCCCACGAGTGTCCTTTGCCAAGGTAGTGACAGTCAAGGTCTTCGACAGCTCCATCACCATCAGTAATGATTACCGAGGGAAGATCCTGGTAAGCGATGTCGATAGTTTTTCAACTAGTGTCTGTCAACACATTGATTAGGACTCATGAGAATCTCGCATCTAAAGAAACTAAAATAATAAAGAAATAAATGTATCATTCATTAAAAATAAATAGGCTGCTACAAGAATTAAATGAGTCTGTGCATGAAGATGCGCTGAGGTTTCTTACTGGAAGTTATGTTTAATTTTAAAGATGAAAAATGGGCAGAATGTCAGATGGGTGGGCAGGAGGTGTGCCATGCATTTCTTTTTTTAATTAAGTTGGTGTGCCTACTGGTCTACAAGTTTATATGGCCCCATTTTACATCAGGAATCACAGACTTTTGGGGCTGGTTGTACTTCCAGGGATCAGAATATGGGATCGGTATCCAAGCTCACTGGATCCGGATCATGAAAAGGTGTTGTAAGAAGCAGAACAAGATCAGGCTACACTGATTCAATTTTTTGATCCAATTATTAAGCAGCGTGTGCGGTAACTAAGGAGTTTCCTATTTTTTAACCGTCTCATCTCTGACTGGTGCAGCTATTTGAATATCTACCACTCTAATGACTCAATGGCAATCATAGATGTTTGACACCTCCTACCCCCACCCCTGGGGAGAAACCTCCACCCTATGTGGCTGACTGTGATGTGATCACCGATCCCAAAGGGCCCCTGGGCGACTGCCTGGGTAAGGTAGACTATGCTCGCTTCCATGGCAGCTGCATGTTCGACATCCAGCTGAACAAGGGCCTACAGAAAGCAGCTTGTGACGCCATCGCTGCCTATGTGGAGCAATGTCAAGACGCCGGGGGCCAAATAAGTAATTGGAGGAAGAAGGACTTCTGTGGTAGGTTTGTCTTTTGTTCATACTTTAGCACACCGGAAATGACCACTTGTCGCAATCATACCTGGGTGTGCCCATGATACACGTTGAACTGTGCTCCTCTTCCCCATCTTGCCTAAAACAGATCAATCAGTATTCCATCAGTTGCATCTCCACATGTCTATAACCACATGTCTTTAATGACTTGTCCTTCACTATTCCGTTTGTCTCAGCTCTTTCCTGCCCGAAGAACAGCGAGTACAGCACTTGTGCTCCTGGGTGCCCTGCCACGTGCTACAGCATGAGTGCCCCCACCAGTTGCAAAGCTGCCTGTAGAGAGGGCTGCCAGTGCAAGCCAGGCTTCCTGCTGAGCGACGAAGAGTGTGTGCCCATACAGGAATGTGGTTGCAAGCATGAGAACTGCTACTACAGGTCAGGTCAGATCTTCTACACAGACGGAGACTGTCAGCTTCGCTGCAGTTGCCAATCAGGCA
Source organism: Amia ocellicauda (assembly GCF_036373705.1). Classification (NCBI taxonomy): domain Eukaryota; kingdom Metazoa; phylum Chordata; class Actinopteri; order Amiiformes; family Amiidae; genus Amia; species Amia ocellicauda. Next base: position 29,470,961 of record NC_089861.1, on the reverse strand, counting down.
TTGTGGCCTGTCAGGTTGCTTCCTGTGGTCCCCAGGAGATGTGCAGGGTTTTAGATGGCGTCCAAGGTTGCCACCCCAAAGCCTACAGCACATGCAGTGTGTCGGGCCACTCACATCACCTCACCTTCGATAAACTCAGTTATGACTTCCAGGGAGGCTGCAGCTACACGCTGGTCACAGTGTCAAACTCCGCTGCCGTCAACTTGCCATGGTTCTCAGTCTTTGCAGAGAAGGAGCATGTCATGGTGGGCAAGGTGTCCACAACTCGCTTGGTTACTATGAGGGTGTTTGGGGTCTCCATCATCCTGGAGAAGGGATTTCCCAGGCAGATTTGGGTGAGTCAATGCTAACATTAATGCAACATAAGAAGAGATTTTCTGATTTTCTTGTTCACAGATGAATGGTACCCATGTCAACCTGCCCTTCTCTCTGGATGGAGGGATACTTCAGGCTTCCCAGGCAGGCATGGGGATAGTGGTGCAGGCCAACTTTGGTTTGAGAGTGACCTATGACCTCTGGCAAATGGTCTTGGTCAAGGTGCCATCCACATACCCAGGCGTGATTGGCGGACTCTGCGGAAACTACAACAACCAGAAAGATGATGAGTTTGCCCTTCCTCTAGGTGGCCTGGTGGGCAGCGCCAACATGTTTGGGATCTCCTGGAGAATGGAGGGTGAAAAGGAGCTGTGTGGTGATTTCTGTCTGCAGGGAGGCTGCCCCAAACCGGGAGATAAGGAGAGAGAAGAGCTGACAAAATCTGACAGGTGTGGCCTGATCTCAGCTCCCAAAGGACCACTGGCCGATTGTCAACCAGTGTTTCCCCCAGCAGGCTTCCTGGAAAATTGCATTGCCAACAGCTTCACAGTGGGAGGCAAGACAGAAGCCGTGTGTCTGGGGATCCAGGCTTACGTTACTGCCTGCCAGGAGGCTGGGGTGACCCTGAAAGACTGGAGGAGCCGCAGCTTCTGTCGTAAGTACTGGGGAACCCCGATGCATTTCAGTAATGTGGCTCTAACTTAAATTTTTCCAGACACTTCTGCTTTTCTGTCTATTTCACATCCTCATGACTTAGTGAATATTACTCAAGATGTGTAGATCCTTGCACCAAAAAGATGATCACTTTTTCATGATCTCTTTCTGACCCCATGATACTGAAATCAAGTGAAATAATTTTCGTGAGAACTCATCTGGGGATAAGAAGAAGAACAACAACAACAACTGCATGGGGATAACCAACCCGCAGCTCTGCTCGAAGGACTGCTCAGAGGGATGTGAGTGTGACAGATGGGGATAAGTGTGTTGAGATACAGGACTGTGGCTGTGAGGTGGATGGGATGTACTTGAAGGTAAGCAATGCTCTAACTCAGTGAGAGTTAAGTAGGTAAAAACAAAAATACAAATAAAAAACTAAAACATTTAGAAATATATACAAACAACTACTGGAAAGTTGTAGGCCAGAGCACCCTATGAAACTCCTGGTGGTCCCAAGACCAATGAGTCCTCTGTATAGCTCAGACGTTGGAGGATATGAAACATTTCACAAAGGGTTTTTCATTATTTTCAACAATTTAGTTATATTTATTAATTTAATCATCTTCATTCAATTAGTTAATTCTGTTTCCATACCAGTGGTCTGAAATCCATGCAAGGTGTATTTTAGGAGCAATGGGGTTGTAAATTCAATGCCTCATCCTCGCTTCCCTCCCCACTGATGGAGAGATCATCTACATGAACAAGTGCACCCAGAAATGCAGCTGTAGCTCCAGGCACAACTCTGTATGCGAGGAGACCTCCTGCCCAGCCAACACCCAGTGTGCGGTGAGGAACAGGGCCCTAGGCTGCTGCCCCACTCACGTCACCTGCATCCTCAGTAAGGGTTCGAGAAGAGAAGCCTGGTAACTGGGATGATATATTTTTACATAATAATCTTATGCATAAAGAGTAACTTTTAGCTGATAGTCAAGAGGCCGTTGTGCTGCACAGCAGAAAAACAAGGACAAATGAATGCCAGAACTAGTTTACAGAAAAGCTACCTGTCACGGTTGCACCTCAGGGAGCACTACAAATAATAATAACCAACCTTTTTTCCTGGAGCTGTTTTAAATGACATCACTCTCAGAAGGCAGCTCTGCCCCTGAAATAAAATCCACAATGTGACACCCTCTTAAAATGAAAAAGATTGTGTTGTTAGCAATATGTTTTTATTGTTTTTCAGCAGACCATTAATAATCAATACATCATGAGGTCCCATCTCAAGGGACAATGAATAACAAAACAAACCAATTAAAGATGTTAATCTCATCTGAGTTCTAATTTTCTCAATTTCTTCTGTCCTGCAGTGACTAAGCCATCAGAAGAGAGAGCCAAGACCTTCCTTCGCCCATTCTTGCTTCTTTATTATTATTATTATTATTATTATTATTATTTCTTGGCAGATGCCCTTATCCAGGGCGACTTACAACATAATGCATAGACAATTAGCCAACAGCAGCCCAATGACGTGTTAGAGATTACTGTAGAACAGCACAGACAGAACACTAGAATCATCCTGAGCAAGTCTGGTGTACACTTTCCTTCTTCTTAGAAAGGAAACGAAATAAAATTATTTCTTCATCAATGCGTATTTTATTTTGCAATCACCCACAATGTCTCTATACCATATGCACAGAACTATCCAACAGCTGGAAGTGGTTGTTAAGATTTCCATACACTTGATATGGAGAATAAGAAAAAGAAGAATGAATGATTTTCATTGCACCTTGAGCCATGAGTGAGCTCAGATTCACACACTGAAGCCACATGCAAATTACTTACATTTTTCTTCTGTTTCTGGTGCATAAAAGGAAACAGTAGAAAAAGCTCTTTACAAGATTAGCTCATTATTTATATACTATCACTATCTCTATTTTAACCGACTCTAGCAGTTCTCTCTCCTGGCAGCTCTTGCCAAACGAGTCTAGGATGTGAGCAAACAATATTAAACCTTCATATTTCACAACACCATAGTGTCATATTGAATATTAAACACACTGACAACTGCTAACATGACAGAATGCGGAAACCAATCTCAAAACTCTGCATTTGACAAAGTATATCAATACATGGTCTTTGAAGAGTTTCCAAAATGCCTCTCTTTTCTAAAGACATTATTTGTCATTTAGCTTACGCTCTTATCCACGGCGACTTATATTTGTACCCATTTATACAGCTGGGCATTTTACTGGAGCAATCTAAGTGAAGTACCTTGCTCAAGGGTACAACAGCACTGCCCCACCCGGGCAGAGTTAAGGATGAAGATAAAAGACAAGATACTGGGTGGGCGGACAGATGGATGGACAGACAGAAAGACAGACTGGCCGGCAGATGAGCAGGCAGGCAGACAGGCAGGCAGACAGGAAGACAGATTTACATATTTACATGTATATATGAACCTGTAAAATGTCAATGTAAAATTAAACATCTTTACTGAGTAGTCAGGGTCTCCAAATGATTAAATGTTATTTGATATTTTTCTAAAAAACTTATTATGCAGAGCAATTATAAACTCTCAATACATGAAAACATGACATGTAATGAACCAGACCCAACCTTTCTTATTAAGACAACCTATATTCCCAATAACCATAATCGAGTGACAACCAGCAGCTATCTGGACTGACACAGAGTATTGGTTTTAAGTGCTGCATGCAAACACTCTTCAAGTGTAAGACAAGGGCCACATGTATGCAACACTGATAAATACAACCCAGGGGGCCACCTGCCAACAGAGAGTGAGAAACATAAGTGCTTAATAGTGCAGCTTCAACCCTCACTAGTAGCTTAACTTCAGCGGGTTGGGGCAGGTGCAGCAGCTCAAGAATGGCACAAGAGTGAATAGGGCTCAGGCCCAGGGCTCATAGGCTAAGGGGATGCCGGTTTGTCCAGTGCAGAGTAAGGTAGTGAACCTAAACAGGCTCTCTGCACATTCTGTCAAACCACAAACTTGACATTTCCATTGCAGGCAAATAGCATGCTAAACAGATGACAAAACATACAAAACTTCTTCTTTTGCTTTCCTCTTTTTCCTTATCTGTTGCATATGTGTATCAGAGATTAAAAGTGTCAAACGTGGTGTCTGCAAAACAAATATATAAATAATGTCTATGTAGGCCTATGTAGCAGACTCTCTCCACATCCCACCATAAGAAATAATAATAAAAAAAATCACTGCAGTAATATTCCCTGATCCACACATGTAGTAATATTATAAACCTCTGTGTTTGCATTTGCACCCCAAATCTCATTAGAGTCATGAATGATGCGCTATGGACCAGAGACATTGTACATGTAGATAAGACCTGCAATGTTTTTAATGTTTTGAATTGCTATGTTTTAGTTAAATTGAATTTGTAATGATTGATGGATAAGGGCATCTGCCAAGAATAATAATAATAATAATAATAATAATAATAATAATAATAATAATAATAATAATAATAATGTATCTCCATGGTTATTGAATTATAAAATAAATTCTGTTCATAAGAGGAAAGCTCAGGAATCCAATGAAGACCTACACTGTACACAATTAGCAGAGAGTCATTAACACAACATTGAGTGACTAACTGTAAAAAACAAAAACAGATAGGAGGAAGAAAACTAAACAACCAACTTTGTTTTGACGTTTAATTGCAAAATATAAGTTCCTGTGTTTTTCTGTCAGAGAGAGAAGGAGGGAGAGAGAGAGAGAGGGTGGGGGAAAAAGGGGAAATGATTATATTTTGTTTTGCTGAGTCGCTTAATTGTTAAACAATATCAGTGGCTGAAGCCCACACTTATGTAATTAGTCAGTGAGAAGAGTCTGTGTGGAAAGGAGCTCCTAATTGCTGATTGTTGGCAAAGGTGAGTTACAGATCACAGCACAATAACACCACTACTTGGGAAGTAATAACATAAATCCTGCTTGAGTAGGTCAAGTTCTCCAACACCATAACACCACAGCATAGAGATAATGCTAGCTCCCTGCATACACATTATTCGTTTTAGTCTGTTTGTGCTTGATTTTAGTTGTCTTTTATTAGGCCTTATATTTTACATTGTGTCTATTTACATGTTGACTGGATGTTTTGAGAAACGTGTATATGTTGCAGGAACTGTAAGGATGACTGCTAAGAAAGAAAGAAAGAAAGAAAGAAACAAAGAAAGAAAAAATATTTTTGCATTGCATTGAAAATGTGACTTGTTTAATATGCAAAACTGCAAGTGGAAATTTAACCCAGTTGTGTGATTTAAATATTTCCTTCACATTTTGCCAAATGAAGAGAGAACAGAATGTATTTTTTTTTGGGGGGGGTTCTTTGGACCATTCTCCATCTCTCTCTCTCTCTCTCTCTCTCTCTCTCTCTCTCCCATCTCTCCAGTGACCTGCCTCTGGGAGCGTAGTCTGGTTTTTATCCTTGACAGAGAGCAGAAGGACAGAACTGAAGCTGCAGCTATGGGTGTGGAAGAGACGCTGCGCTTACTGGGGGCGACTCTGCTCCTCCTGCCTGGTAACACTGACTGCCGGATTCAGTATTTGAACACCGACTACAGCCACAGCAAATGGAGATAACACCTGTTAAATAAAAGCTTATTAATGTGAGGCCAGCATGTCATAAACAACTGCATATAATAAGCAGTGTGATCATATGCAAGATCTGCAATGTATACAGATATCAGTAAAACAACTGACATGACAAAACTAATACTCACTCACTCATTCACTCACTCACTCTCTAACAACTCATCCAACACAATTATCTTATTAGAATGTCAATTATGATGATGGTGTTTATTGTGAAGATTATTATTATTATTATTATTATTATTATTATTATTATTATTATTATTATTGACAAATTAGATTACATCATTATCTATAACATTTTTTCACCTGGTCATGTTTGTAAATTATTTTTAATGTAATGTAGTTTTAATGTAAAGGTCTTAATAACTGTATAGCTTGGACACATTCTAAATAAGTTACTACATCTTTTGTTTCATTACCTTTTTACAGTTTAAGTAGAATTTGTATTATGTAAATATTACTCTGTGCTGCCATTCATGTTTTTGTTTCCATTCAAAGCAGTCTTTTGTTTTACCTTGGTATGTCTCAAGGGCTTTCTTCTGTAAGTTTGGTGTTCTTCCTATATGTAATATTGATTAATTGCTTTCTCGGTGTACTGATTATTTAACTGGTGTTTTGCAGGTGTGCTGGGTGGTACTCTGGTGGTGACGTATCCAGTGTCACAGATCTGTGCCCTGAGGGGCTCCTCTGTGCTCATACCCTGTACCTACGAATATCCTGACAATGCCACAGTGACAGAGAGGAAGTGGACGAATTTACCAAATAATAGTAACTATGATCAACCCCCCTTTATTTATCACAGTAGAGAGGAACATCTCGACACTAACTACACAGGCAGAGTGCAGTATACTGAACAAGACAGGAGCTGCAGCTTCAAGTTGACAGGTATAAGGAGCTCTGACAGCAGGAAATATTACTTCAGAATAACAATAGACAGAAAACCAAAATCAGTCCTGGGTCTGAATGGAGTGAACCTCAGTGTTGCTGGTAAGATTTTAAAATCCCTTTTAACTAAAATACATGTATCAAATGTACAATTGTACATTTTTATTTATTTCTTTGTTTGGAAACAATACATTACAGCGATTTGTTTTTCTCTTTGTTTATCGTTTGCTTCTCCTTTGTGCCTGATGGTTATACAAGACTCCTTTATTTAGACAAGTCCTCCTTCCAACTGCTTATCTTGCTCAGTTGCTGAACACTTCAATCAGGTCTGTGTTTCCTACTGGATCCCACAGTACCCATTCAAGCAGAGCACCTGTCAGATCCATTCATAATCTGAACGAACAGCTAATTTATTTTCCTTTGTACCAGATGGTCCCTTGACAGTTAAAGTGAAAACAACAAGACACAACTCAGTCATTCTAGAAGGAGACAATGTGACCCTGACCTGCAGCACACAGAGCTGCTCTCCAAACCAGACAGAGTTCACCTGGTTTAAGGATGGCCGGCCCACCTACAACACCACATCAAACACACTGAGCTTTAATAATGTTTCCTATGAACACTTTGGAAACTACTCCTGTGCTGCAAAAGACAATACAAGTGTGCAGTCTCCACAGATCACTTTGAACGTTGAATGTGAGTCTACAGATGAAAATAATATTTCCAGTTTGTCAGTTTGAAGGTGTGAATGATTCTGTACATTTTGTCACTAAACTCTTAACGTAGACCAGGTTTACTAGACATTTTATTAAAGTGAAAAACTGAAGACCTTCTTTGATAGAGGACACTGAATAGGAATGTATTATAACAATATAATAAGAAGAGTACTGGTAGTACATATTTATAGTGAAACAACTAAATGACAGTTGACTGCTTTCTTCCAGACACCCCAAAGAACACCTCAGTGTCAGTCAGCCCCTCTGGTGAAATAGTGGAAGGCAGTTCTGTCACCCTGACCTGCAGCAGCAATGCAAACCCACCAGTGCAGAACTACACCTGGTTTAAGACCAATGGAGCTGCTGTCTGGGAGAACGGATCAGGGCAGAGTATCACCATTACAAACATCAGCCCTGGAGACAGTGGGCAGTACTACTGTGAAGCACACAATAAACATGGAGCTCACAACTCTACAGCTGTACCTCTGCCAGTGACAGGTATGATACATTTAATACGATACATCAAAAAACAGAACTATGAGGAAGACACTGTTGAAAACCTGCAAATTCCTAGACAATTCAGAACGCTGCCCAGTCCAAATTCTATATCTTTGTAGAAAATGTTTACTCACTCAAAGGAATACTGCACATTTCTGCACTTGTAAACACCAAATGCTAGTATAACAGGGCTCATAGTGTACAAGCTCATTACCATGACATCATCCCTAGGTGAGCACAGAAGAGTGATGGGAGAGATGGTGGTTCAAATCCAAGCGGGGGCTCTGACCACACGTGCTACACGAGTCCCACTTGCAGAGATTAATTCAAACTGATAGTCCAACAATAATGAAATGGTGCACAGTTGAACTTACAATACAGCCCCAGTTTCAATTTCAGTTCACTATTTCGGACACTTTTTATGTTTTGTATAAAATTAATGCTAACATGCATTCGTCACCACACATACAGTTTATTATGAATATGGTTTGTATGAGTGGATACATTTTCAATCATTTTGCGGATTATTTTTACTTTTATTCATGTTGAAAAATAGTCGGATATATAATGTGTGTAATGTAAAACCCTTGATGAATAGGCTAGCCTGTTGATTATGAATGCGGCTTGTTTTGTGGGTATTTTCCAGGCAGTGGTGGGGAATTCAATAAACAGTAGAATGATGACAGTGCTGACAAGGCCGCATTTCTGACAGTGGCAGAAGAAACTGCATTTCTGACTTGTTCAGTAACAAGAATATTTAATTTCTGTCCAGTCTATATCACCACAATAACTCTTCATCATCACACCGCTGTAACACCTTTCCTCTCACGCAAGGTGTGCTCAGTCGTCTCTCATTGCTGCCAACTCCTAACTAGTTAGAGGACCTCGTGAGGTCTCCTAAATATTGATTGAGTTAGGAGTACTTTTAATTGTTAAGAATGAATTTGTATCATCCTTCCCTACCAATATCCCTGTAAGTTGCCCTTGTTGATCTGAGCTTTTTTTAAACTTCTGCTGATTTCTAAGCATACCTCAAAATCCCCTCTTTTGCTTTTCAAACTGAGATCCCATTACTGTGTCTCTTAATTTTCTCCTCTGTTCCAGGGAACATCACCAGGCTCCTTCTGGCTGTATTTGGAAGCCTAGTGCCTGTAATAGTGGTCGCTGTCGTGTTCATCATCTGCATCAAGAGGTGAGAATGGGTGGAGTCTGGAAACTACGATCACGATATAACGTGTCTGCATTGGCTCTGTGTGACATCTACATGACATGGAGAGTGGACTGAGTATGCTCCCTCCCGCACTTTATCAGCTGAGGTCTAAGGTTTTAAAGAGATGGATACCTCTTGGTTGCTCCAGTAATCTGCAATGTTGCCCGCGTCAGACTTGACTCTGCCAGGGTATGGGATGGCATGATCGTTTCCTTTTCTGTAGCCAAGTATAAATAAAAACTGAGCATGACAAGATCATAGGAAACTACAAAGAGGAACTGAAGCATTTTGCTGCTAATTTACTATCAAATATGATGTGTTGGAACTGGCTGGTGTTTTACTTCAGCAGGGTGGCTGACAGGGGTGGAAAGTAACGAATTACAACTACTCTCATTCCTGTAATTGAGTAGCTTTTTCGTGTACTTGTACTTATTTGAGCATTTTTCAGATTGGGTCATTTTACTACTATTTAAGTATGTTTTTAGTGAATTATTGTACTTCACTACTTTTAAAAAGGCATTTGTTAAAGACCAATAAAGAAGGAGCGATACATTCAAATGTCCAGCATCCCGCCCACAGCACTCAGCAGGCCAATCACAGTGTGTGTGTGATGTTACAGCAGGTCAATCAATGAAGCTTTGAAGTCACTAGTCCACTAGTGCTGGGCAGTTCGATTATTTTTAGTGACTCGATTCGTTCAATGATTCAGTGACTCGCACAATGCAGCCCGAACCAGGACGGGTTACAGAGACTTGAACCGGAATGAACGAAAGCCAGGAAAAGTCTATATGTGACTGGGTTAAATTAAATACAGTTGTGACACATATATATTTAACGTCCTGTAGATAACAACAGTTTGAAGCATTAACATTTTTTAGCCAACACGATTAATCTAATTAAATTTAATATATTGTTTGGACAAGGGAGTCTGCTAAGAAATAATAATAATAATAATAATAATAATAATAATAATAATAATAATATCATTACATACATGTCTTACGCATAGGTGTATCTCAATTATTATTAATCTCAATAATATTATAGGTCATTTTGTTGATTTACCTCAAGATGACTTGCAAGTATTAATAATAATTTGTGCAAATGTTTTATGTGTATAAAACAATACAAAAACAGACCTCATAGCGATGTATTATATATTTTTGCTTTGTTTGGCAGATGTACCCAATGAATACGGACTTTAATACACACACACACATTATGTACAGTATATAATATTTTGCTTAAACGTCTAATCTCGTTTTCTGACAGTAGTCTATACTCGGTCTGGATGATGTATCTGACGCCATTTTGGCTCATACAGAGGTCTTTCTTATGCACTAAGCAAGAGGGAATTGGGAAGCAAATGGCACACACGGTCTTCAGTTTCATAGCAATCAGCGACTCGTCAGGACGAACGAATCCGCCGGACTGAGAGTCAGAGTCACTGAAGGGGCGTCGACGGCGGGTCTGCGGCTCCTGAGCGCCGCTGCTGCTCACAGCGAATCAAAAGAGCCGATTCACTGCGTCACTGATCCGAGTCCCATCGGCCACCAAAATGAGTCGCTCAAAAAGAACGAGTCGTTCCCGAACTGCGCATCACTAGTGTCCGGTTAGCTGAGCTAACTAGCTGTCTAGCCACCAGTATTAGTCACTAGGGGTGTATACTGTTTAATCGAAATCGAAGATCGATCGAAACGAGCGTTTCATTTCGACCATCGAACTGAAAGACGGGGTCGTGATTTATTTATTTATCTGACTTCGCCAAACCAATATTAATTGAAGTATAAGAAAAACAAAACGACAGCAGAATATGTCTACATGTGTGCATGTTTCCGCTTCCGTCCTTCCATGTCACTAAATATTGAATGACATTCCTCTACGCATTTCGGCTGTGAACTCCTCAGATGTAATAAGTTGTAAACACATCCATCTCCAACCAGGGAGCCTGCAGTTCATGCGGTAGGATATACTGAATACAATATAGCCGACAATCTGGGCTTTGTAATGAAAATTAGTCATTGTGAAAGTTATAATCGTGGTGATGTTCTGCTAGTCATATATTCATATTTTATGGTCATTATGTATTGTATTAGCAGATTTGCAGCTGCTATAGTGCTAGTCTGCCTGTGATCGGCTCAGCGAGTTTCTGTCTTTCCTGTGGAATTCAGTTTTGATCTCGTTGCAAACCCAGGTCTCTGGATCAATGTTTGATCATTACCTGTTTGATGCTAATTATTTTATATTGGGCACAGTAGTGAAAAGCGCGTTTACTGTAATAGTGAAGAATGTGAGCCCCCTGTGAGCTAACTATGCTCACTGTGGATCATTGTGACATGGATATTCAGTAATTAGATTCAAGACACACACACAGTAATATCTTCAGAAATGTATTTATTAGGGATCTGTACAATGTTTCAATTTGATTAAGCACTTGTACTGCAGTCTTCATTTTGTACAGTTTTCCATGTTCCATTCTGGAATAGAAAATCAAATCATGCTGTAAATACAATGCGATTTGTGGAATATCAATGGAAAATCATGCGTGTTCACCGGATACGTTACACAAATACTACTCTTGCAAAAAGGAGTAAAAAATACAATTACGTGACTAATGTTTGGTAAGTTTAATTCTTTCACCTGACCACTTGGCACAATCCACTTGATTTTAAAGCCCCAAATCTTTCCTAAAATGGCATAAATATTGCAAGGGGGGGGATTATAATTGTAATAACGTGATTACACTTACTGAAAATCCCTCAAACTCCTCTACTTTCTCGACCAACTGGTTGTGTTCATCCTCGTCAGGAATTATTTTTTTTTTTTTTTTTAAGAATGACAAATTGAATATTAGTATTTGCTCCAAGACAAAAAAGGTAGAGAACAATTATAGCATCAATTGGAAGAATGAAAATACTTACAAATTACATAATTATAATGAGAATCCATATTATTCCACATGCATGACTTCAAGCAAACAGATAATGATCAAATATTTTTCATTACAAATGAAGACCATATCTGATGTCAGGGAGCGGACGTGGCCTTCTCTGAATACACTAAAGAAAAAGAAAGTGATTATTATTTCATCTTATTATATTGGCAAAAGTCCACATTCATAAATGTAGTCATAAAAAAACTATCTTTTAAAATGAGGTCAAACAGTATATCAGAGTATTGCAGCCTCCACCAATTCTAAAGCATTAAGAACCCTTAACGGGTCTGTTTCTCTATAATGTAATTGTTGTATTGTAATAAACCTCTGGTGTTTTTTTAGTTTTTAGTTTTGTTACTGTTACTCTGTAGCCTGTTTTAAAATGTAATTAACACTAGAGCGGTTATAAATTATCATCATTATTTTATAAGCAGATTTGCCCTGAGCTCGTCTGTCCTGACCGCCTCAGCAAGTCTCTGGTTTTCCCTGCAATTCAGTCAAACCCAGGATCCGGATCAATGCCGTGATCAGTCGCTGTCTGACCATTTAGTATAAAATAAGCGCTTCACTTTGCAATAAGACGGGATGTGTTAGTTGTATGCTATTTGTATAATTGGTTATTTATGTTTTATAAATGAATAAATCTGCTCAGATATGTGCATACCGATGTATACACCAGTTTTGAAAAAATAAGAAAAACACGTTAATTTTCACAAGTTTGATCTACGTCTTTATTTTTCCGTTTCAAAGCAGCCGCGCATTGCTCGGGCGCTGCGGTTGTATGTGGTGCGAAATGTGGGCGATTGTAGTGTTTAGTAAAGAAAACTGACACAGCTGTATAGAAATATTGCACATTTCTGTTGCAGTTGCTTTGGCTATGATCTCTGGTTTATTCATGATCGCAATTTTCTGGAAAACACAACAGAAGTAAATGAAAATGCCTCACCATATCGCTGTTTACTGATCCTCTTCTGAGAAATGGCGGAGTGCGGGCTCTTCACAACCACCACAGACTCCGCGTTTAAACAAGATCAGCTCCCGCTTTTCTCACATGTGTGAGAAGGGCTGCTCTAATACAACCCAGGTGCATCGTGTTAAAAATGCAATCGTTTTTAAGAGAGACCACTGGAAATCCATTACATAGAGAGGGAAAAAAATACACCGAAACTTCATGCAACTCCCATAATGCACCGTTTCGGGTAACACAAACGTTCCCATGTAAATTAGGCGGAGTTGACTATCTAATTTACATAGAGGATATTTAGCGCCCCCTGTTGGAAAGGTCGCAGTGACTATGTAATATTAAACTTTCATGCTAATTTTATAACTAATTATTTGTTTTATAATTGTATATGTCTTCTAAGATATGTGCATACCAATTTATAAGTTCGTTTTATTATTATTATTCGTGTGCATGTATAAGTGCACGTTTTGATACACAGTTAAATAATGGCAGCTGATACAGCTCCTCTGATCGGCTCAGCGAGTTTCTAACGATCCTTGAATTCAATCATGAAACTCCAGAAAAAAAACTGTTCATGCAAATCTAGAGCTACTTAAGTCCATTAAAGTGCGTTTCATAAGCCCTTACTGTTCATTTACTGTTGATACTGTTATTGTTGATTTCCTGGCTGGCAGTGTTAAAATAATTGTTCGATTTTTATCAAAAAGGGTTATTAATTTGGAGACAAGTGTGTGAAGAAAAATAACAACTACAATCGAAAACTGAACCGAATCGAAAATGCGTCGAATCGTTACACCCCTATTGGTGAGCAAACATTTGAAGAGCTACTATATGGGCTCAAATTAGCGCCACAAGTAACGAATTCAAAATATAAAATATTGTAACCAAACAAAAAAAAAGTTGAGAAAAAACTGATAATTGAGAGGAAATAATATTAAAGCGAGAGCAGTGGAGTCGCTGTATTTGGTTGTGATGCTATGATCTTTGCTTTCGCCGCCAGTTTCTTTGCTGTCGTTTGTTACCAGTTTTGGTAGTTTTGTCGTGAGGGTGGGGCTTAGAGGGAGGCGTTGGTCATGGCTCTCCATTGGTCCACTACGTTTGAGTGACGGTTCTTCTGTCATTCCGTGTCATTCCACTTGTATGGTTTATATGAGATTATTTTAAAGAAAGTGTAACAGTTTATGATGAATATTATAGCGATTTCGAGCCTTGCTAAGAGGCCTGGGCCTTTTAGTGATGTGGTAAGACTCCTGCATTGTGGTGCCTGAGAACGAGGTTCAAGTTCCCTTTGTGGCCAGAACCCCTAAATCATTACAATATGCTTTGTATGAGCTGGATCATTTTTCATTCATTTTGCTGCTTATTTTTAAATTTTATTTAGTTAAAAAATAATCAGATATATAATCTGTGTAATGTAAAACCCTTGATGAATATAGTCCAGCACTGATTATATAGGTATTGTAAGAGAATTTGATATGCTTGGTTTTTTCAGTCAATCTAAATAAATAGTTGAACTGAAAACTCATTTTGGTCAATATTGGTTAATTGGTCAATTGGTTTCTCTTTTAAGAATCTTTTTAGAGGGAAGATGCGGTCAAGTCACAGATGTGCAATAATCATTTATTTGTGACAAAAATAGAAAACCAATATAATTTAATTATATTACTGAAAATAAGTAATATCAAGTTTCTGCTGGATAACAGAAAGAAACAGATAATACCCTATTTTTCCTCTTCTTACAGGGTAGTTTAGGTCAGTCTTGTCAGGCAGGCAGTGGTGTGTCTCTCTCTTCCTCCTGCTCCTCTCTTGTCATGATCTCCTTCTTCTTGAACTCCTTGAACTCTTGAACTAACTTCTCTTTGTTTGTCCCTAGTTTTATGAGGTTTCCTTTCAACCAATCACATTTTGGCAGCACAACACCATGAGAAGGGTGTGTGATACAGATGTAGCTTAGAGGTAGGGGTCTTTGGAGATTGGCAAGGAGTCAATCAGAGGACAGGTATCTTTTGGACTCTGGACACATAGATAAGCCAGGGTCTACCAGGGGCCTCTTTCGAATTTAGGGAACTAGATAGAAGGGAAGAAGTCTTTTTATTGTACCAAACCAGATTGCATAGAATTTCCCATAGAAAAATACATTCTAACAAATAATATCTTACAGTATAATCATTGATTATGAATGTGGCTTGTTTTGGGGATATTTGCGCACGGTCATGGGGAAATCAATAAACTGTTGGACGATCTCGAGTGTTAATGCCAGTATGGTTTGATTGGAAAATCTGCTTTTTGAAGGCTGTGATGATGGTCCCAAATCATCACTGCTACATTGTTGCATTTCCCCTGTTGCCAGACACCACAACATTGTCACCACCTTTACTCTGCTGTCAGTGTTGCATTTCTGACAGTGGCGAAAGAAACTGCATTTCTGACTTGTTCATTAACCAAGAATATTCAATTTCTGTCCAATCTATATCGCCACAATAACTCTTCATCATCATCACCTTTCCTCTCACAGAAGTTGCGCTCAGTCGTCTTCACATTGATGCTGTCTCCCTACTCCTAACTAGTTAGGGAACCTCCTGAGGTCTCCTAAATATTGGTCAAGTTAGGAGGACTTTTAATTGTAAAGAATCTTTATTAGTAGCTTTTACTCCTAAGACTAAAAGTAGGAGCAAATTGACATCACTATCAGATATTTCAGGCATTTATGACCGAATCGCTTTATGAATATGGGCCCAGGCTTTAATTTATGAATGTATGTACTTTATGTATGTATGTTTAATTTTATTTTGGTGCGATTTCCAAAAACATTTTCTTGGCCATTTGTTTTTATTCCACTGGTTCCACTATCAAATCAATTGCATGAAATTTTAATTAATGGCAGGTGAAATACCCTAATCAAGATACAGAATTGCCAGGTCACAAACTGCTTTTTATAACTTCTTCACTTGTCTTCTTATGTCCTAAGGAGGAAGACTGGTCCATCCAGAGAAGACGACAGCAGACACATAGTGTCAGAGGTAAACGTTCAATCTTAAGGTCAGAAAAAGTGTGTGGCAGCATGTAAAATAGTGAGGTTTCCAACAATGGCCAAAGTATGAGCAGCAAAAGCCCAGGTCCCAAGTGGTAGCAAATTAGTTTGATTCACTAATATATAAGCAAAAGACAGAGAGAGAGGGAGAGATGGAGGCAGGGAGAGGGAGGGGAAGAAACTGAGGGACAGAAGGAGGGAAGGGGGAGGGATAGAGGGACAGAGGGATGGAGAAAGTGAGAGAAAGAGAAGGGGAGAGAGAGAGAGAGAGATACAGTTAAAGAGGTTGGTGGTAAAATCAAGACAACAAAACTGTGTATAAGTCTCACTCACATTGTCTGTGCCCAACCCCACACAGGCTGCAACAGAGGACTTGTACAGTAATGTGAGAAAAACAGGTTCCCCGGGGAGAGAGCAGAGCCAGAGCGCTGCAGTGCAGGGGAATGATCTCAACTACGCCACCGTTAACTTCCAGCACAAGTCAGCGCCCAGGCAAGTTTCCAAATCATCGCCCCTAAACCACTCCCCTAACACCAACCTGTGATTCTTCCACTGATGAATGCCACCAGCCGACCACCTACTACTGAAGCATGGCTTGGAAGACAAGAAAAGGACACATTTAGGACACAACAGTCATTTCAATTTCAGTGCTTATCACATTACCACACAGGCAATATGGCAAGCCAACTTATCATTTAGAGATAAATATTTTGAGATATCTCTACATTATTTCAAGATCTTGAATTGAATTTCAGATATCTTTAAACCATTTGCAGATATCTAATTAAGGTGCATTTCTAAGATATCTCTAAATGATTTGCCGATATCTTTAAGTTATTTAGAGATATCTCTAAATGTTAATTTGGCAAACTAAACCTGCAAACTATCATTAATATATTTGACTTAAATTTACATTTAAATTATTTAGAGATATCTGCAAATAATATCAATATATCTTCAAATGACTTTCTGTATGTTGGCTGAGATCATCACTTCCTGTTTCCTCATTCAGTTACATAGAAATTATTGAACAAGTGAACAAGAAGTGATAATCTTGTGCTACATACAGGATGTCATTTGCAGATGTCTCTAAATGATTTAGAGATACAGTGGCTCTCGAAAGTATTCACCCCCTTGGACTTTTCCACATTTAATTGTTACAACATGAAAATAATTGAATGCATAAGTAATCACCCCCTTTGCTATGACACACCTGATTGAGCTGTGGTGAAACCAGTTGTCTTTAGAAGTCATGTAATTAGTTGAATGGAGTCCACCTCTGTGCAATTAAGGTGTGTCACATGATTTCAGGTTAAATACAGCTGTCTCTGGGATGTCCCACAGATAGTTAGTTAGTACAATTTCTAACAGAAAACTACATAATGAAGACGAAGGAACACTTCAATCAAATCCGAATAGGGTTCTTCAAAAGCACCAATCAGGGGTAGGATATAAGACCATTTCCAAGGCATTGAAAATCCCCCAGAGCACAGTAAAGTCAATTATTAATAAATGGAGAGACTATAGTACAACTGTGAATCTGCCTAGATCAGGCCGTCCTCAAAAACTGAGTATCCAGGCAAGAAGGGCACTAGTCAGGGAGGCCAGCAAGAGGCCTATAGCAACTCTAAAGGAGTTACAGTCTTCAACTGCTAAGCTGGGAGACACTGCCCAGGTGCTTCACAAAAGTGGCCTTGATGGGAGAGTGGCAAAACAAAAGCCATTGTTGAAAAAATTCACATCAAATCTCAGCTAGAGTTTGCCAGAAGACATGAGACCAAGTGGAGGAAGATTCTATAGACTAATGAGACCAAAATGGATGCAGCAAAGTACAGATAAATCCTAGAAGAAACCCTGCTGAAGTCTTTGAGAGTTCTGGGACTTGGGAGAAGATGTATCTTCCAGCAGAACAAAGACCCCAAACATACAGCCAAAGTCATACAGGAGTGGCTTAGTAACAAAAAGGTCAATGTCCTGGAGTGCAGTCAAAGCCCGGACCTCAATCAAATTGAGAATATGTGGAAAGAGTTGAAAATTGCTATTCACTAAAAGTGAATTTTTGCAATTTTGCAAAGAAGAATGGGCAAAGATTGCTGTGTCCAGATGTGCAAAGCTGTTAGAGACTTTTCCACATAGACTCATGGCTGTTATTGCTACCAAAGCTGCCTCTACCAAATATTGACGGAATGGGGTTATAATTTATGCATTCAGGCATTTTCTGTTTTGTATTTGTAATTAATTTTGAACAATTCGCAGATTATATTTTTCACTTTAACCAGTGACAAAAAATCCTGATTAAATCCATTCTGATTTCATTTTGTAACACAATGAAATATGGAAAAGTCCAAAGGTGTGAATACTTTTGAGAGCCACTGTACTTACTGACATCCAGTCTTGGTGAGCTGCATGTTATTATCAACTTGTTTTTTCTCTGTTTTCACATGGTCACATTGTATTAACTTGACACTAATGGCTTTTATATCTTTACAGAGTTGTCCGTTATGCAAATGTTCAGACTGGTTGCATCTAAACTATGTCATGTGTTTGCTATTTCTCAGCAATGATGCCGCCACCAACCCAGAAACGGAAGACCCCTCGGTTATCTACAGCTCAGTAAAGACATAAACACAATTAAAGGATTGTTGGGAGTCACCATCTCAATGCAGTCTGAAGGCAACTTATGCAATGAAGAATCCCGTTCATGAGATCCATTGGCTGTTATTGCATGTGCATATGTGCCACATGTGCAAAAGTTTTGCAAAAGGCCTAAAGTAAGCTTTATAGGTGTCCTTATTGGACACCCTTTGGACCTGGGTCTGACTGAGACAAAAAGATGTAGGCTACAGGTGAATGTATTAACTGCAAAAACAGACATGAAAGAACTTGGGCAGCATGCAATCTACTTATCTCCCTGTTCTGCTGCAAGCTTGCAACTCACATCTTGATGACGTGGCTGATAAATAAACACCTCATGTATTTGAGTTTGTTGCATCACAAAGGAGTCTCTGACCAGTGGCCAGCTTCTCTAAACTCCTGCTGATGAGAATGACTGAACACTCAATTCAGCACTCCAGCAATCTGACACTCAACATGTTAATTTCAGCCTGGGAAAGTGTATTTGATCTGTATTCATTTATTTTTCTTTCTTTCTTTCTTTCTTTCTTTCTTTCTTGTAATCATGTCAGAATCTCAAACTCCTTTCTGTTGGATTGTTTGTTTCCACAGTAAAAAATAAATAATATGGCTCTGCTTCTGAGAAAATATCAAAATATTGTTTTCTTCACAGATGCCCTCACCCAGATGAATAAATATATATAGTATATACAGCTCTGGAAATAATTAAGAGACCACTCCAAGTTCAGAAATCAGTCAAGTGGTTTCTTATTTTTTTTTCCAGAGCTGTATATATATTTATTTATACAGATATACACACTCAATATAGAAACAGTATATGACTACATCTAGTGTCTGGATTGTGCCTGACCACTGTAGTGGATTAGAGCAAGAACAATACTGTACAATAAAAGTTAGAATTCTCCATCTCTGGTCCAAATCAAACCAAGTAAATAGAGAGATAACATTCAGTGGCAACCACATAATCAAGACGCTTCTTCTTTCACTGTGCATAATAGTAGTAAGCAGTAATACAGTATCCTGTAGCTGCACTATTTTCCATGAATAAGACAGCTAGCACACACTTACATAACCTCTAGTATCCTCTATCCTATAGCTTGAGCCGGCAGCCCATTGCTGAATACTGATCTATACCACGGAGCCATTTACCAGTATGGAAACTTGCAGTTGTGTAAAGTAAAGTACTTTAGTACGTTTTTCGAGTATTTGTACTTTACTTAAGTACTTTTACTTTTACTCCACTACATGTATGCACAAAATAATGTACTTAAGACGACTTACTGTTATAATTGGAGAGAGGAATTACATACATAAACGTGCAATTAACATGTTTCAGGTTTGCTAGACACTTGTGAGCAATCACACTGTAGCATAATGAGCAGCGCTGTGGTGAGCCAATCAGTGAGCCGGATCCGCGGCACAGTCCCGCCCCTCTCTCGTCCATTAGCGCATCAGCTCTTTGTTTCCTGATCAAAGATGGACTCGAACCCGCGGCCGGACCGACACTCCGCACTGAGACACACTGTATACCCTTTCAGAGCAGGTCTCTGTTTTCTGAAGGACCAGCAGAGCGAGTTACTGATTGGCAACAGAGGCTGTTTGGGGTTTAAGAGATCAGCTACACTCTCCCCAATTTGGTTCATGTCTCCGCCCCCGAACAGTTTCATAAAATGAGTAAGAATCGCATCCTTGTAAAGGCTCGTCCTGCTCAGACATGAATGTAAAATGTGTTGGTGCTTCAGAAATCACAGAGCTGCTGTATTTCAGGGGGAGCTCCGCACTGCTTTAAGACAGTTAGCGTCACTCAGATGTAACCGCTTTACTGTCTGGATTATTCCGCCGCGACTGGAAAGAATCTGACCAATCAGAAGTGACGTCAAGCCACGTGCAAACACGCACAGTATATGCGCGCGCCCTATAGCAAACCGCGTGGAGACGAGGAGTTAATTAATGACTCAGCAATATTCATTACTGTGTCATTGTACATTAAAACACAAACACATCCATTCAAAAGACAATGCGTGGGTGAACAGCACAGCAGCTCTACTTTAATGACAACTGTGTGTAAAATATACAGTATTAATAAATAATAATTACATTTGATTTTTATGTTACATATTCTTTATTTTTCACTTAATGAATAAGGGGAGGGGGATGCTGGAATGCTGTGCCTCAACCAAAATAAGTACTGGACACGTCTGGACACCCCATTTAAAATGTTCTGATCACACCCCTGCTTCTGAGTCCTAAACAAAGAAAAAACATCCAAGTATGAGTTTTAATTTTAAACTTGTGATTCAATTAAAATGTAATCAAAAACAATTGCTTTCTCTAACAAATGTTCTCTTACAATTGTAGTCTTTGTCAGTACTGTAGATAATTATTTGCAATAGTTTATAATAACTTCTCTCATTAAAAAGACATAACAACTACAATTACTACTTTTAATGTTAATTTACAAATATGTATAACTATATATTATTGCTATCATCGCTGTCTTACAGATTGCTTACAACATCAGAAACATCTGAACAGTGTGTTTTGCTGTCAGAATTCTATATTTTGCTTTCTGTTTGCCTGGGATGCCTACCCCCTTGCGATGCCTTTGGCCACCATCATCATTATAATAATCACAATCAAACTATTAGTGACATGGAAGAATCCTTTGATTTGTTCTAATGTGTCTCTAGAAGTCACAGAAGGCAATGTGCTGGCTGGTTATATGGACTGTAAGGCAAGGACTTCCATGCAATTGAATCACATTTGTGCTTTTTCCAATTGTCTTTTAGATGTGCTCGGTGGTGATCTGGGAGTACGCTATCAAGCTACAGAGATCTGCGCCCTGAGAGGCTCCACTGTGGTCATTCCCTGTACCTTCGATTATCCTGAAGAAGCCACAGTGACAGAGAGAAAGTGGTTCAAGTCTAAAATGTATGAAGCCTCTGATGAACCCCCCTATATTTATCACAGTGGACTCTCATTACATAGGCCGAGCGCAGTATAGAGGACAAGACAAGAACTGCACCCTGAAGCTGTTGGATATAAGAAATACTGGCAGTGCAGGTTACTTCTTCAGGATCAGAATAAACAAACCCCCACAAGCAGAGGCTGGAAGTCCTGGATTATGAGTTAGAATTTCTGGTAGGATTTTAATCTCCCCCTAAAGTATGATGTTAGATCTCTTTGTGGTTGTTGTTTGTGTTTCTTGGTAACACATTGTCCTATGACTATCAAACTGAAGCACAAACACACCCGTCATCGGTCAATTTACTTACTGTGAACCTCTGATTCATTATCATCATCATCATTATTATTATTATTATTATTATTATTATTATTATTATTATTATTATTATTATTATTATTATTACTTACTTACCATTATAATTGTTATTATTGATTTCTTAGCAGATACCCTTCACACAAACATTTTAAAGCATTACAAAAGTGCAGTTACAATAAGCATACATCTCACCTAGTACTATGAGCTACCAAGTGCAAACATGATACAATTGAGTCCTAGGTATGTACTAAAGGGATAAGTTTGCATAGGATAAGGTGCAGTAAAACAATAAAAGTACTAACAATACAGTACACGGAAGCATAAGGAATCATAGCTAAATAAAGAGCATATTAGCATGAGTGCTGCTCAGGAGAATAAGCTGCTGTATTATTATTGTATTATTTATTTATTAAGAACATAAGAACATAAGAAAGTTTACAAACGAGAGGAGGCCATTCGACCCATCGTGCTTGTTTGGTGTCCATTAATATCTAAGTGATCCAAGGATCCTATCCAGTCTATTTTTAAATGTTCCCAAACTTTCAGCTTCTACCACATCGCTGGGGAGTTTGTTCCAGATTGTGACTACTCTCTGTGTAAAGAAGTGTCTCCTGTTTTCCGTTTTGAATGCCTTGCAGCCCAATTTCTATTTGTGTCCCCGGGTGCGTGTGTCCCCGCTGATCTGGAAAAGCTCCTCTGGTTTGATGTGGTTGATGCCTTTCATGATTTTGAAGACTTGGATCAAGTCCCCACGTAGTCTCCTCTGTTCCAGGGTGAAAAGGTTCAGTTCCCTCAGTCTCTCCGAGTAGGACTTTCCCTTTAGACCTGGAATAAGTCTGTTTGCTCTCCTCTGAACTGCCTCTAGAGCAGCGATACCGTTCTTGAAGTGTGGTGCCCAGAACTGCACACAGTATTCCAGATGAGCTCTAACTAGTGCATTGTACAGTCTTAACATTACTGCCCTTGTTTTAAATTCTACACTTTTGACAATATACCCTAGCATTCTGTTTGCCTTTTTTATTGCTTCCCCACATTGTTTGGATGGAGAAAGTGAGGAGTCCACATAGACTCCTAGGTCTTTCTCATGCGTTACTTCATCTAGATCTGTACCTCCCATAGTGTAATTATAGTGGACATTTTTGTTACCTGCATGTATTACCTTGCACTTGTCCACATAGAATTTCATTTGCCAGGTTTCGTCCCTCTGAATAGCCTGTGCTGCCGAGATTGTATCTGCTGAGCCACCTATTTTAGTATCATCTACAAATTTGTCAAGTTTGCTAACTATCCCAGAGTCCAGATCATTAATATAGATTAGAAAAAGCAAAGGCCCTAGTACTGATCCCTGTGGAACTCCACTATCAACCTCACTCCAGTTAGAAGCAACTCCTCTGATCGACACCCTCTGTTTCCTATACAGCAACCAGTTCATAATCCATCTACTTACATTAACCTGAATGCCTACAGCTTCCAATTTGAGGATCAGTCTTTGGTGTGGAACCTTATCAAAAGCTTTCTGAAAATCTAAGTATATCATATCATATGCTTTCACGTGATCTACAGCTGCAGTTGCATGTTCAAACAATTCTAATACATTACTAAGACATGATCTGCCTCGTCTAAACCCATGTTGACTATCTCCAAGAATATCGTTTTCATTAAGATGCTCCTCTATTTTCTGTCTAATCATTTTTTCCAACATTTTACAAGTGATGCAGGTGAGACTGATTGGTCTGTAATTTCCTGGCTCAGTTTTGTCCCCTTTCTTGTGGATTGGTTTGACATTTGCTGTCTTCCAGTCAGTGGGCACATCCCCTGGTCTAAGTGTCATTTGGAATAATTGAGTAAGCGGCCTATAAATCATTTCCCTCATTTCTTTAAGTACTGTTGGAAATATACCATCTGGCCCAGGTGATTTGTTTGTTTTTAACTCTGCTAGTCCCTTTAGTACCTCCTCCTCATTTATCCTGATCTCTATTAGGGTTTGACTGGACTGATTGTCAATCTGTGGCATGTTATCTGTTTTTTATTTTGTAAAAACCTCTGTGAAATACTCATTTAGAACATTTGCCACATCTTGTTCGTTTTCCAAGATACTTCAATTTTTGCCCTCTATCTGTTTCACTTCCTCCTTTATTGACCGCTTGCTGTTGTAATATTGAAAAAAGCTCTTTGCATTAGGTTTATTGGCAGATGCCCTTATCCAGGGCTGTATTTCAGGTAAAATCATAAAACATGTGTAATTATTCTGAATTCTTGATCATCCAGTGTACCAAGACAGAAAATAAGGTATTAAAAATCCTCTTATTTTCTTGCAGATTTAGAGGTTATCATGAGCTCATCAGGAGTGAATGGAGCAGTGAGAGAAGGGGACAGTGTGACCCTGACCTGTGAAGCACACAGCTGCTCTCCCACAGAGAGGGGGTTCAGCTGGTTTAAGAATGGCCGGCACATGTCTCACACACAGACACCAGCCAACACACTGAGCTTTAACCATGTTTCCTATGGAGACTTTGGACACTACTCCTGTGCTTCTAAACACCTCACAGCCCATACATCTGGAGTTTTCAAATTAGATGTAAAATGTGAGTATATTCATTAGAAGTGTATTTCCAATTTGTGCACTACAATATCTCAATTCATTTGCATATTTTGTAAACAAAAACTAAGAGCACCTGAGGTTATACTTGGCACTATATACTGTATGTACTAATTTTATTACTTAAATCCAATAAGCTGTGTTCTGTGATCATTGATGGTGTATGTTAACGTTTTACAAACCTGAAGGATTAATATACCTGCTGTTGCAAGGTAACTGAAGTGCTCTCTTCGAGGGGAAAACAATCCTCTTGTTCTCTGCTACTTCTAGTCAGTGTTTAACTAGCTTACTCCCAGTTCAATAATTCCCCTTTCAAGAAATGTCTTTCCTTTTAGATGCCCCAGTGAACACCTCAGTGTCAATCAGCCCCTCTGGTTAAATAGTGGAAGGCAGTTCTGTCACCCTGACCTGCAGCAGCAATGCAAACCCACCAGTGCAGAACTACACCTGGTTTAAGACCAATGGAGCTGCTGTCTGGGAGAAAGGATCAGGGCAGAGTTTGACCATTGCAGAGATCAGCTCTGGAGACAGTGGGCAGTACTACTGTGAAGCACAGAATAAACATGGAGCTCACAACTCTACAGCTGTACCTCTGCCAGTGACAGGTATGATACATTTATTCCCAATACATCGAAAGACACTGTTCAAAACCTGCAAATTCCTAGACAATTCAGAACGCTGCCCAGTCCAAATTCTATATCTTTGTGGAAAATGTTTACTCAATCAAAGGAATACTGCACATTTCTGCACTTGTAAACACCAAATGCTAGTATAACAGGGCTCATAGTGTACAAGTTCATTACCATGACATCATCCCTAGGTGAGCACAGAAGGGTGATGGGAGAGATGGTGGTTCAAATCCAAGCGGGGGCTCTGACCACACATGCTATACAAGTCCTTCTTGCAGAGATTAATTCAAACTGATAGTCCAACAATAATGAAATGGTGCACATTTGAACTTACAATAAAGCCCCAGTTTCAATAAAGTGTGATATTATCCTGGCTTGATACACACACACACACACATATATATATATATATATATATATATAAAATGAAAATTAAATTTTGTAGTCGCACTTTCACTTATTAGTTATTTAGATCAGACTTTTATATTATTACAATTTCATGTTATTGAATCACTCACAACGCGTTTCAACACTACTGTGTGTCTTCATCAGGTAGCCTTCTGTGTATATATATATATATCCTTCTGTTATACATAGGAACTTCCACAGGTGGAAACACTGGGGTATATTCATGAAGTGTTTTACAGCGGTTCACTATTTTGGACACTTTTTCTGTATTGAATAAAATACAAATTAATGTTAACATGCATTTATCACCACACATACAGTTTATTATGAATATGGTTTTTATGAGTGGATAATTTTTCAATCATTTTGCAGATTATTTTTACTTTTATTCATGTTGAAAAATAGTCGGATATATAATGTGTGTAATGTAAAACCCTTGATGAATAGGCTAGCCTGTTGATTATGAATGTGGCTTGTTTTGTGGGTATTTGCCAGGCAGTGGTGGGGAAATCAATAAACAGTAGAATGATGACAGTGCTGACAGGGCCGCATTTCTGACAGTGGCAGAAGAAACTGCATTTCTGACTTGTTCAGTAACCAAGAATATTTAAATATTTAATGTCCAGTCTATATCACCACAATAACTCTTCACCATCACATGGCTGTAACACCTTTCCTTTCACGCAAGATGCGCTCAGTCGTCTCTCATTGCTGCCAACTCCTAAATAGGACCTCGTGAGGTCTCCTAAATATTGGTTGAAGAATCCCCTTTTTAATTACTTTCAGAAAAATCAGACTGTAGAGTAGATTGAATCAAACAGAGTCTTTCTTCAAGCCGCTTGGAGAAAAGTAATACACACAGACACGCAGGTCTCTGTCCTTACTTCCCTTGAATCATAGAGCTTACATGATGTTATATACATATTGCGATATCCTGGACAGGGTGTGTTTGGGCCAATAAGGGGGAGACAACTCCCTATCTTATGATATCCTCACTGTCTTCCTGATTAAGCTTAAACACAATGTTTTCTATTTTATGCCCAAATATGGAGACATATGTGACCATTTCGTTATTTATATTCCACATGTATCTAACGCATGTCTAGATAGGCAAAGGGGGGTCGTGTGCTCACTTCCCCATCTTCTTGTGGTTTTACAGAACGTACGTTCTGTACTAAATTTGTATTGTGTGTCTGCAGAGAGATGCATCTGGTACAAACCGGTAGAAGCTGGTCACGTTATGTGCTCTTTGGTGACCCCATGTACGGGGGGGTATTTGGGGCCTCTTCATTGTTCGAGTTAGGAGTACTTTTAATTGTAATGAATCGTTATGAATTTGTATCATCCATACCTACCAATATCCCTGTAAGTTGCCCTTGTCGATCTGAGCTTTTTTTAAACTGCTGCTGATTTCTAAGCATACCTCAAAATCCCCTCTTATGCTTATCAAACTGAGATCCTATGACTGTGTCTCTTAATTTTCTCCTCTGTTCCAGGGAACATCACCAGGCTCCTTCTGGCTGTATTTGGAAGCCTAATGCCTGTAATAGTGGTTGCTGTCGTGTTCATCATCTGCATCAAGAGGTGAGCATGGGTGGAGTCTGCAAACTACGATCATGATATAACGTGTCTGCATTGGCTCTGTGTGACATCTACATGACATGGAGAGTGGACTGAGTATGCTCCCTCCCGCACTTAGCTGAGGTCTAAGGTTTTAAAGAGATGGATACCTCTTGGTTGCTACAGTAATCTGCAATGTTGCCTGAGTCGATCCTGACTCTGCCAGGGTATGGGATGGCATGATTGTTTCCTTTTCTGTAGCCAAGTATAAATAAATACTGAGCATGGCAAGATCATAGGAAACTACAAAGAGGAACTGAAACATTTTGCCATGCTAATTTACTATCAAATGTGCTGTGTGGGAACTGGCTGGTGTTTTACTTTAGCAGGGTGGCTGACCTCAGTGCTAGAGTAAATGTGTAGAGTGTGTTACTGCAGACAAGAATGTGGCCACAGCTAAGGGTTAAGCTACATTTTACTTACTTACTTTACTTAAAATTACAGGTCAACATAGTGACACAATCCCAGCAGCCCCTGTTTTCCAAAGTCAATTAAAGAGCCAGTTGTTGGTGTCCTTCTATTAGATTCTCATATATAATTGATGAATAATAAAGTATGCTGTTTTAATTAATAGTTTTAATTACTGTACAGTTACACAGTCCAGACCCTAGATGTATCTAAGATCCTGTAAAGATGATGTCAGGTTGGATCTGTACCCATATGCATAAAACATCTCAGAATGACTCCTAGGAATCACGCTAAAAGGTAGTTTAGGAGTAATATTACTCCTCACTCAGAGTAGGAGGTAGAAGTTAGTAATAAAGTCTCTTACAAATACTTTTAGCTGGAAGTTGGATCCAGTCCTAGGAAAAACTTTTAGCATATTTTCACAACAGTTTAATTTAGAATATGTGTCACTGTAACGTATTTTCTTCATTTTGAAAAAAAAAAGAACACGCGAGATCACATGTAGTCAAGCAGAAGCTACAAGAGAACTTTACGAATATGCTAAGCTGACAGCCTTTTATTTGGTTATAATTTGACAGAGAATAATAAGTGTTTTCCCCTCATTCCTTCATTGCAAGGACGTTAAGATGCTACATGGAATTAAAATGCTAGATTAATCTCACAGTCATTATCACAATCATAAAATATACATTAAACATCTTACATTACACTATTTATCTTTTTTCCGCTGTAGATAGGACATTGTCCACAGTTCAAAACACTTTTTCTGTATTGAATAAAATACAAATTAAAGTTAACATGCATTCGTCACCAAGCTAACAGTTTATGATGAATATTATAGCGACCTCAAGCCTTGCTAAGAGGCCTGGGCCTTTTAGTGATGTGGTAAGATCCCTGCATTGTAGCGCCTGAGGTTCGACTCCCTGTTGTGGCCAGAACCCCTAAATCGTTACAATATGCTTTGTATGAGCTGGATCATTTTCATTCCTTTTGCAGCTTATTTTAAAATTTTATTTAGTTAGGAAAATAATCAGATATAGAATCGGTGTAATGTAAAACCCTTGATGAATATAGGCCAGCATTGATTATATAGGTATTGTAAGAGAATTTTATATGCTTGTTTTTTCAGTCAATCTAAATAAATTGTTGAACTGAAAACTCATAGGTCAATTGATTTCTCTTTTAAGATTCTTTTTATAGGGAAGATGCGGTCAAGTCACAGATAATCATTTATTTGTGAAAGAAATACAAAACTAATATCATGCAATTATAGTACTGAAAATAAGTAATATTAAGCTTCTGCTGGATTTCTGAAAGAAACAGATAATACCCGATTTCTCCTCTTCTCCTCACAGGGCAGCTTAGGTCAGTCTTGTCGGGCAGGCAGCGGGTGTGTCTCTCTCTTCCTCCTGCTCTTCTCTTGTCATGATCTCCTTCTTCTTGAACTCCTGAACTAACTTCTCTTTGTTTGTATCCTTTCAACCAATCACATTTTGGCAGCACAACACCATGAGAAGGGTGTGCGATACAGATGTAGCTTAGAGGTAGGGGTCTTTGGAGATTGGCAAGGAGTCAATCAGAGGACAGGTATCTTTTGGACTCTGAACACATAGATAAGCCAGGGTCTACCAGGGGCCTCCTTGGAATTTAGGGAACTAGATAGAAGGGAAGAAGTCTTTTTATTGTACCAAACCAGATTGCATAGAATTTCCCATAGAAAAATACATTCTAACAAATAATATCTTACAGTATAATCATTGATTATGAATGTGGCTTGTTTTGGGGATATTTGCACACAGTCATGGGGAAATCAATAAACTGTCGGACAATCTCAAGTGTTAATGCCAGTATGGTTTGATTGGAAAATCTGCTTTTTGAATGCTGTGATGATGGTCCCAAATCATCACTGCTACATTGTTGCATTGCCAGACACCACAACATTGTCACCACCTTTACTCTGCTGTCAGTGTTGCATTTCTGACAGTGGCGAAAGAAACTCCATTTCTGACTTGTTCATTAACCAAGAATATTCAATTTCTGTCCGATCTATGTTGCCGCAATAACTCTTCATCATCACACCGCTCTAACACCTTTCCTCTCACGGAAGTTGTGCTCAGTTGTTTTCACATTAATGCCGTCTCCCTACTCCTAACTAGTAAGGGAACCTTGTGAGGTCTCCTAAATATTGGTCAAGTTAGGAGGACTTTTAATTGTAAAGAATCTTTATTAATAGCTTTTACTCCTCAGCGTAAAAGTAGGAGCAAATTGATGTCACTCTCAGATATTTCAGGCATTTATGACTGAATTGCTTTATAAATACGGGCCCAGGCTTTAATTTATGTATGCATGTACTTTATGTATGTAGAATTTTATTTTGATGCGATTTCCAAGAAATGTTTCTGGGCCATTTGTTTTTATTCCACTATCAAATCAATTGCATGAAATTTAAATGAATGGCAGTTGATCTACCCTAATCAAGTGGAACGGGTTGGGGGGCCCCGTCACAAGAAAGGGCTGTATGTAGGTGGCGTCTGGTCTTGAAACACACAGTAGGGAGGCAGGCAGAGGGTACAAAACAGGCTTGCTGTCGTTTTATTGCTTCCCTTAATGGCAGGCACAGTGTCAAAAAGCAAAACAAAACCTAGCTCTGTCCGAGCACTAACTAAACTTAAACAATCCCTAACTATAAAACAAACACTAACAATAACAGTAAATGCCCGGGTCGGTGGAGCCGAACACCGGGCAAACAGAAGCACGACAGGGGCAAGGCAGGTTCGTAGTCACAGTCCGTAATCAAAGTTAGTTACCGGTGGGAGGTTGTCAGACAGTCCGGGGTTTAAGAGGGAGAATGGTCCAGGTCCAGAAAAAGGGTCGTATGCCAGTGAATCCGTCAACTGTGAACTTCTTCCTCTCTCCTCTCTCCTCTCTCCTCTCTCCTCTCTCCTCTCTCCTCTCTCCTCTCTCCTCTCTCCTCTCTCCTCTCTCCTCTCTCCTCTCTCCTCTCTCCTCTCTCCTCTCTCCTCTCTCCTCTCTCCTCTCTCCTCTGCACCTTGCTTCCCCAGCCAAGAATGCACACACAGGTTCGCTTCCTTTTATAGGGGAAGTGGTGGGCGGGGCTATGGCCATCAGGAGCCCTGCTGGCTTCTGGGGTTTGGAGTCCTGGAGGAGATGTTTTGTAGTCTCCTCCATTGAAAGACCCGCCCTGACCACAGCCTTGCCTCTCACACTGCCACACAAGATACAGAATTGCCAGGTCACAAACTGCTTTTTATAACTTATTAATTTGTCTTCTTATGTTCTAAGGAAGAAGCTGGTGTGGCCTTGCTTCTATCTGTGCTAGTGTAGCAAGCGGCCACTGCTATGATGTCCCACGTGTGGCGCATGAGCAGGCTCCTGCGCCCCGTGGTGTATATAGCTTGTTTGTACGAAATCTAATTGTCAGCACAGCACTTCCACTCTGTACTATTCAGTTGAGTTGGATGCTCCTGTGCTGCGCGCTGGCAGCAGGAAGGTCTTACTGTCACGCAATATGTACATACTGTATATTGTTGTTAAGCTGGGATACTCTGTTGACTAGACAGCTATGTATTCTGTTGTTTGCTCATTGGATCTGTAGCCCCGCTCCTATGGGATCAGGGGTCCACTGCCATGATAATGTTCGGAGGCTGAACAAGTTGCTTGATTGCCCGCGCCAGATATTGTGCAGGTAGATTCGGCCTTGCTTCTAGCTGCACTAGTAGAGTAGCCGGACTTGCTATTGTGAGCGGAGGGCATAAGAGTTGACCTCTGTAGCCCCGCCTTGTATGTGCTGATTCTAGACAGTTCCCGGTAAGAGCGTGACTATGGTCCTCGCTCCTGGGCGGCTCAAGTGCGGCCCTACGAGGCCCCTGAGGTTACTGTCTGGAGTTGTGTTGCCGGGGCCCCTAGCGGTACACCTTGGGCAGGCTCCCTTATTAATTCACTGCCTCCTCCCTTGCAATGGTTTTGTTATTCAGTAACCCCTCCCTCTTGCGCAGTGCTTCCGACTTGAAATATAACAATAGGTTGCGTATGCAACCCTGGTTATCTGAAAAAGGAAGCACTGCCCAAGGATTGCAAGGTCGCACGGGAGTCCTGGCTCCCGGCAAAAGAGGACGAACCTGCGCTGACATCACGTTTTATGGAACAGGATGTGGGAAGGGACCTGTTCTGAGTGACGGGCGCAGGGTCCAATGGCAACTTTGATAGAGTGAAGTTTCGATCAGGTTCCTTCGGCAATGTGCAGAAACCCCTCCCCCTTGGTAGATTTATTATGTATTACTAATTATAGCCAGAGGAGAAGTGCAATATACAGAGATGTTTTATGGGTGGTTTAAACTGTATGATTGTAGCTATTTTTTCACCCAGTAGTTTTAATAAAGGCAATTTTAGATGAGCTTTTAGAATTGTAATATTATTAGCATGTATTGAACTGTATCCCTGTTTGCAGTATTTCTTGCCTGCATCGAATTGCTAAAAGAAAAATCTTGTTAAATTATACCTGAGCCTGTGTTGGGGTCCTGGCCCGAGTCTGAGCAGGGGGACACTTGGTGGCATGAGTTCTCTTACTCACAAAATAAGAGTAGTCAAGATCTGACAGGTGCACAGCTATCCTGCCACCCATAGCTTGTGACATTAACAGTGTCCAACAGTGGTTTCCACTGGTTCAATATACCTCCACTGTGCTTTACTACACTGGACAATGTTAAATGTTTCTAAGGCAGGTTGTCTAATGCAGACCATGTCTTCATGCTGTGTAAAGTCAGGTTGAAACCATTTAAAAACTAAAACCATTTTAAAAAACAATTATATGACAAATTGACCAGGGTAAACCTCCGCAACGGTACCCCTAGCTGCTCTCCCCCTCTCATCCTCCTGTCAGTAATGGGCAGGAGATCCGGCAGCATTACATCCTTCAGGACATGCAGATCCCCAGTGCTGTTTGCTCTCCACGCTCCAGCAGTCAACCAATGCTGTGCCTCTCATGTATGAGCACTGCAAACACACGGCCCTCCTTACAGAGACTGAGGAATCACAATTTCATTTCCCCACCACCCATCCAAACTGCCCAGGTACCAGGAGTTACCCTCTCCACCTTTCAAAACCAAAAAGGGACCAGCTTTCATCTCAGTTGTTTGAAATTATTTAAAATCCGCTCAAGAACTTAGATGCTGGATTAAGAGAGGTTAGGATCTATTTTGGAAGACAATCCAGTCCAGAGAAAGTCGCACACAGGCACATACATTCAAAAACACACAAAATCAGAAACAAACCCCCATATATGTGATTGAAATCAACCCTAGAGGAAACAGGAAATGAACAAACATATACCTTAGGCACTGAAAAGGACAGCATGCTAATTCCTACTGAAGTAAAGGAAATTGATCTTGCAACATTGTTGGTTTAATCTTGAATTCAAACCACTTATTTATTTGACTACAGACAAGCTACTAGCACTGCTGCTCCTCCTACCACTACTACCACAACTACTAATCAGAAGTATTATTGTTATTAAAAATAAATACAACAGGAATGATGCACAGTGCGCACATAGACAACATCATAGTTAAGGGTTCAGACACCTTCTAACTCATTGATCTCAGTCTCGGACAGTGAAGTAGCAAAGCAGTGACTCCCAGCTGCACAGCGAGCCGACCGTGTCAGTGCTGACAATGGGCAGGGTCCTGACAGGCGCTCTCTCCCTGCAGCTCTATAAAAGGCAGCCCTGCCTTGCCTCTCCCTCATCCATCTCCAGGTGTCTGTGAGGAAGAGGTGAGTGTGCTGGGTCTCCACCTTGGGTGTGTGTTGGGCTATTCCAATATTGCATTCCCGTGTGACGTGTTTCCTAAACTATTGCTGTCGTAGCCTGCTTGCGATCCTCTCTGTATTTAATGTCAGTTCTTATCTTGACACACCCCCCTCCCACTCTGAAATTAAAAAGGTGGCAATACAGTGGATGTCTTAATAATTGTGGCTGGACACCCATTTAATTAAAAAAAAATATATAAAAGCATTTCCGGAAATCAGACCTGGAGACGAATCTTGTCATCTTGATGTTACATAACATTTTGGAGTTTTCCACAAAAGTGAACTATCTTTTATTTGTGATGCAAGTTCAGACTGTCAAGACCACAGAAGGCTTCTATGATGTCATTCTGGCTGGCTGGCTTCTCTTATCTGAGTTGCTGGAAAATAGGAATGGTTTATGCATTTAGACTACTGAAATATTATATAAACAGACATACAGATAGATAGACAGAGATGGACCAATCTTGTGTCCACTATATACCATAAATAAATGATCATATAATAAATGTTAAATATATGATTTTCTTACATCTAATAAATTAGAAATCAACAACCGCATGATTGAATGCTGTATATGCATTCAGGGATTCAAACCATGTGCAGTTGTTTTCCACTTTGGCAGGAATATTTCCTTCTTCCTTTCCTATATCTGTCAGCACAAAGATTTGTTTTAACTGTATTAGATAAGATCAGACCTTCACTTATCTGACAACAGTTATGCTACTTGAATATATAGTTGGGACATAACGGAGGTGTGTTGTTCTTATCAGCACTGAAGAGGTACCTTGGCAAATCAATGGCTGCTTGCTAAAAATAATATGGACTGCATCTTCAAAGCATATTTTTTAAAATCCATATTATAAATATGTTTGCAAATGTTCTTTATTGTTGCTTTCATGTGCTATTTTCACTGCTAATAAGACATGAATATTATTGGATCAGACCAACTTTCCAGACATTCTGTACTTCATATTTGTTTCAAAGTACTCAAACAAGTAAGTAAGTAAAACATTACTGTGAATCCGATATATATTGCATATTGCTGTAAATATGTTATGTAGTGTTACCACAGCAATAGCAGATTTTCACAAACACAACATTTTTCCTTTATGGCTTAAACTAATTATAGAAGACTAGCACAATACTTTAAGTAAACAGGTGTGGTTTTCAGTTTCTGCTCACTTCAATCCATTTCTGCACAGGACCCACGTCTTACTGACTTATGACTTACTGACAACAGTGGGAGCTTTCAAACTGATCCAGATTGTTTTTTGTTTGCTTATCTGTTTTCGTATTATCTTAAGCTACAAATACAAATGACAAGAAATATTTCTACAACTGTGACTGTGATTAAGAGCTCTTAATGGCTTCAAGAATTAAATCAATTTGAAAAACTGCAAAATTATTAAATGGCTCATCTTCCTCACAAGTAAATAATTGCCAAGTATTGGTCAGTCAGACCCTAACTGCTGGACAGTCACAGATGAATAAGCACAGCCTTACTTAATTAGCATCTGCAGCCTAATGTGGTTTGTAAATTACTGCAGAATGGAATCAGAACACACAGTTAGACAGAATTAGAATTAGGCAGACAGTTCCTAGAAGACATCTATCCGTTTACTGCACCCTGACAAAATTGTAAAGAAATACAGGACATTTTGGGGTAAAACTGTCTAGGCACAGATAGAGTTGCAAATTATGCTGCTTCCTCAATGTATGTATAAAACCCTTATTCACCTTGTTGCTGGGAATCCTCCATTTACTCTCTTGGTAGATATGGTCTCTGTCCCAGTTTGTCCAAATGTCCAGTACAACTCTCTTCACACATTAAAGCAAACTGGGGGGCAGGATTGCGAGAATAGACATAAAGGGACAGATTTTCTATGCTGACATTAGAGACACTTGTCAAGGCTTCCTAACAGGTAAGGTTTTCAGATTAAAGGTTAAAGCAAGTACACTGAAAGCCAGGAATGAAAAACTGCCACAAAAAACATATTTGAAAATTTAAATGAGATGCACTTTAGAATATATGAATATAAAGGTAATGTTTTTTCAATGTCAAAAAAGCATTTCTCCCTTTTCTCTACTCCGGTTGCTGTACAGACATCATTTTCTGATTTGTTAGTTTAACTCCCCAATTTGTGGAGAAAGTTTGTCAAAGGAAATTAATTTAAATGTATGCTGATTTCTGTAATGTTTGACTACATGTATGTATGTGTAAAATCGGTTCGTTTTACACATACCGTTTATTATGTTAGTATGATATAACACATACATTGTCTAGGATAAAAGAGTTTGCATAATGACAATCATAATCATAATAATAAAGAAAGACATTAATGAATGAGAGATGTGGGTGAATCCACTATTACAAGAGCAAATTCTATTCTAACAAAGTTCAGAGTTGTCGATCTCAACTGGTATAGTTGCTTAAAAATGTAATAGGTGCAGAAATTGCTGAGAGCGAAAACACATTTTCATCCATAGATTTTTGCAGCTGTGTGACATGCCTTTTGTGCTGCCTAGGTGTTGGTGTGTGCATTCACTGGGATTGTTATATGCATTCTATAGATGGTATAAGAGGTTTATGAAAGACCATTGTGGTCACCCAGTAGATTAACAGAGTGAAAGTCTAATACTGAGACTAATTCTAATACTGAGCTTGTTTGTTTTGACAGCCATGGAGACCAAAATCCTTTTGCTCTGTGTAGCTTCCATGCTACTGAATGGTAAGCCCAATACTGCAAGCTCCTTATTGTCTTTGTTTGTTTCAAATTTCACAGACAATGTGTGACTAAGTAAGGACATTTTATATTTATTCATCTATTTATTTGCAAGGGATCCCTATTCAGGGTTTCACATTTGCAACTATTATATGTAAAACCCCCAAAATTAGGTATTGCGATTCAACCTTTTGATATTTATTAAGATGACTCTTCTGTGGGAAATATTTTTCTCTAAACATAACATTATCCAGAAGAAGGCAATGCTTTCAATGTTTCCTGGAAATAAAGGAAGTCGTTATTCATTGGTAGTCCCCCCTGTTAAGTGTGAAATACAAGATGCAGACAAACATACACACATGTATTTTTTCCCATAAAATTACTCATTACGTGTCACTAATTAAATTATTATAACTGTTATGGATTATGTGAATCTTTTTTATGGCACTGATTATGTCAATTGTGGTTAATTAGTTAATCTGTGTCCTAACAAAAGTCCTTGTTTTTCATAAAAATATTTGCAACTGATAGTTTTGTCTTATGCCAGAATCATTATCTGCATTCACCCATGTATTGCAGATCATTCAGCCCTGTCCCTTGTTCCATTTCAGGTGCCAGCGGATCATGCCCTATAGGAACAGACTTCCTCACTGTCTTCATGACCAACTACAAACCCAGCACCCCTAGCCCATCCTTCTAGCTGGGCATCACCTCTTACCGTACCCAAGCCAAGGTCAAGGTGGAGATGACGGCACTCACGTTCTCCAACACAGTGGCGGTGCCGATGGGGCAGACAGTGTGGGTCTCCTTACCCCAGTCTGCTGAGCTCCAGGGAATGGGACGTTCCCCCAAATCTGTTTGCATCACCTCCGACAACAAGATCTCTGTGGTGTGCTTCAATGCTAAGAGCTTGTCCGGGGACAGCTGTGTGGTTTTCCCTACCGAAGAGCTGGGCACTGAGTACATCATCTTCACACCCAACACGGGCCTCAGTTCCATGGATAAACTGGCCACCATCATCAATGGCAAGGACCCCAACCAGTGGAGATCTGCCCCAAAGTCAAAATGATAATTGAAGGGGTCGAGAGGATGCCTGGTAAGACAGTGACCATCAGCCTAACCCCTTATGAAACCTACCAGCTGAAGAGCCGCTGTTCTTTCTCAGGAACCCGTGTCAGAGCCACAAGCCCTGTGGCTGTCCTGGCAGGGCACCAGTGCTCTCTTCAGTCCAAGTACTGCAACCACATCTATGAGCAGCTGGTCCCACTGCAGAGGTTTTCCACTCAGTTCCTGGTGCCGGCCATGAACCGATCGCCATCCAAGGACCTGGTGCACGTAATGGCGACCGAAGACAATACCATGGTAAAGATCACTGCTGATAGCAAGTAGGATGCTGAAGACCGGGGATGTGTGGGACGTTTGCATGGGGGATGCCACCCCGCTGGCCATTGAGAGCAACAAGAAGGTGATGGTGATGTACTACAGCAACGGGGACCAGAACGACCCCTTCCTGACCAACGTCATCCCCACTGAGGGGTTCTCCATCAAGTGGTTTGTGGACACTCAGCAGTCGTTCACGAGCAGCGCTGTCCTTATCTCCAAGATGGTGTCAGGAGCATCCTGCTTAACAACAGGAAGCTTTGCAGTCGAATCAGGTGGAAAAATATAGGAGTTGGATCCAAATACGTGTGGACCACAATTGACCTAGGGTCAGATCAAAATCACTTGGAGCTCACTAGTGACTCTATGCTGGGGGTATATGTCCACGGGTTAAAATCTTACGATGCCTATGGTACCACTGGAGTGTGCTATTCAGGTGAGCTGCTGAGCAATCAGGCTGCATATCTGTTTGAACGGGGACAAGATACACTCTTTAAACTGTGTGTGTTTCCATCTCAGACAAACAAATCAGAAGGCTTTGTGGCAGGCAATGAGTGCTAGCTTGCACATTATAGCTAGTGTGCTCATTCACTGCAGCTGTCCCAAACTAATGAGCTAATAATTAATGGCTAATTAACATCAAACATCAGTGTTAAGATGTGCAATCAATCCAACTATTACTAAAACAAGAAAATTGTCAGTGTAATCATATTAAAACCTCAAATGTACATAAAATAATAATACTATATGTGTGGCAGTGTATTTATAAACAGAAACAATAATGTTGTTTGGGGGCCAGGTAGGTTACACCTACCACATGAATCACAAAATCAATTACATAAAACCCACCCAATACACACACTGTATTCAGCATGTAGACTTCAACATCTGGTGTTCAGTACATTCAACAGGAGAAAAGAAAACAAATATGGTTACACAATTGAAATAAAATATAAACAAAGTAAGAAAACAAAACAAAACACATTCAATAAATAAACTAAACATCAACAGAAAACAAATCACTCAAGTCCGATTGGCCTATGAATTATGACTCATTATGAATCCTGAAGCAGGGTCTAAACCATACTGTGTACCATAAAATTACAAAGCCAAATCTTGCATCAGAAGAGCAGTAAACAGGAGCAGTCCAGCCAGGTTGAGAATGGAACACCTTCAGTAACTAGAGGCAGTACAGCAATGTCTCTTTACGCCTTAAGCGTGGAGCACCTTCAGTTAACAGGAACAGTACGGCAAGGTCTCTTTCACCTTAAACTTAGAGTGCATTTAGTTAGCAGGAACAGTACAGCATTGTCTCTTTCCACCTTAAGCGTGGAGCGCAGTGTTTGAATTGAGGAGGGGCTGGGGGGGTCCCGGACCCCCCCATAAGAGTTAAGGGACCCCATAAGAGAGAAAATTTTGAACTTGGGGGGTCGTGATATTTAATTAAATAGAAATATATTTTTTTGTCAAAATGAATGCCCTGACACTCTTCTTCTTTTCATCAGTGTTCCAGATTCGTTTTTGTTTTCTTCAGTGACATTCTAAATATGCACACATGGGGAGCACGTCAATTCATCCCCATCATGGACCCACGCGTGTGTGCGAACTCGCAGTTTTGTGAATCAGTTACAGCAGCGAATGACACAGCGGAGGTAGTAAGTGTAAGCATACAATTCTTCTCTGATTTAGTATTGTTTACACTTTAGTTACTATAACTATTGAATTTTTCACCTTCGTGCTGAACAGCAGCTAGTTTGTAACGTACCCACTAGCTGATTTTTTTATCTTATCTATCAGACAATTGTAGGTAGTTATCCTAATGTTTCTCTGAAAAACGCGATTACATGGACCAAACTTCTTCATTCGGAATGAAATTATTCAAGTTATTAATTTCTCCTCATTAGGATTGAAGAGAAAATAATGCTTAGACAGTTAGACACTAATCATTATTATTTTTGCCTAAACCATATCTTCCTTATTTTATCACTGTGATATCTAGGAACATTAAAAACAAATAATATATAAAATTACTGTCAAAGATTCAGGAAATGTAAAATTACACTATATTTCATAAGAATGCAATGATGGATAATGTCATTATGAAGAAGTTAAAACTTTTCTTTTCTTTTTGCCCCCATCCCCCCAGGATTAGGGGACCCCACATAAGCTCTAACCCAATTCGAACACTGGTGGAGCACGTGTAATAAGCAGGAACAGCAATGGTCTCTTTCCCACAGCAGCCCAATACAAGGTGATTCAATCACCCAGAACAGGAAGTCAGCTCCCCTGTCCTTCTGCTACACACTGTGGGTTTCATGAGCTCAATCTCACTTGCATATGCTAATGTTCTTAAAGAGCTCTTCACAGTCATACATTTACATATTCGCCACACATGTATAAGGTGTAGAGTTAAGGGGGGTGTATTTTGATAGAGCATTCTAGCCCTGAGCTGGAGCTCTGAGCTAAAGAAGATTTCTCCCCCAAAGTTACCAGAATTCCTGAGCTCATCGGCCCATGAACTGTTCTATGTCAAAGTTCTACGTCTTGGGAGTCGACTCACCTAGAATGGGCCAAATGGCTTGGAATCCCTGCTGTGAAAATGTCTGGGTAATATGGTTTGGAGGTCATAAATCCCTCTGAAGTGGGCGAGAGCCGAAATCCCGAAACAGAGCTACGAACCCAGGCAAACCGGCATTTCCAAAAGATGGAATTGATTGACATCAGGCATAAGTCGAGCCTCCTCCAATAGGAGACTGGGGGCTGGCACCGGAATCCAACCTTGCAAACTCAAAAACCAATCACCTATGATATAAAAGGCAATGCACAGCACTTTTTAACTCTCTCTCACTGAACCGGTAACTCGCTGCCACAACTCAACTTGTAGCTCTGCTGCCAGAACTGGAACCAGAAACTAACCAAGTATTTGCTGGCAGCAGAAGAGTTTAACTGGGAGAAGGAGATTGAGCCGTACGAATAATTATTTTAAAGAACTTTATTAAGTAAAGAACTTGCGTCTGCCCGCCTCTACCCATCTGATCAGTGGAGTATATGCAGCTGGACAATTGACTAAGTCGACTGTAATACAGAAGTGTTCAGTCATTTAATACTAGAAACGCTGACATTTAGAACTACCTACAAGCGCGAAAGCCAGTCATTGTAACGGATAGCTCTTTAACAGCTGTGATATGATAATCAAAGGCAAACTATTGCATAAAATGCATACGTTTTATTCATGAACATCCAACATTCCAATTCCAACATTTGCATAGCACAAATTGATTTAAATTGATATATTATCATATACATTAATAGTATTGCTATGAATAACAAAGCAATGTTTTTCTAAACGCGCACACTTCAGTCAAAACATAAATAACTATATAGCCTACAATAAGCAAAACGCTCAAAAACGGCATACAATAAGATAATGAAACAAATATTGGAATAATGCTGAAAAGCAATATTTTCTAGTTCAAAAATAACTATTGCATTCATCAAAACATAATTGTACACTAAAGTAAACATTTTCAACACTGCGTAAGCTTTGTTTTCAACATACACTGCTTTTATTCACTGTAGATTTGTATTTCGAGAAGCAATTTACTATATATTTAGGCTGCATACCTGACAGCTTGTACAGTCCACATAGGACAGTTTCTGCACTTTCCCTGCATGAGCTTGTACCTCACACGGCATTTTGACAGCCCTCTCCAGGTGAACACTTTTATTCCATGAATATATAGCATCACAATAAATGCTCTTCCACTGATAATGTCCGTGAATCATTATTTTGCGTGCAATGTGCATGCGTTATTGCACTCTGTACTGTGTGAAGTAGCAATCGCGTATTGATCAGTGGAGTAAAACCTGGCATTTCACTCACAATGTTTCCACAGCACTGGCACAAACCCACAAATGATCTGTCATTGCCAGTATCACTGATGCCCCTGAATTAGTCATGTTCATATACACAGTATGTCCAAAACGCACTCTCGTCAGTCTCCATTTCCAATCCGTGTTTATTTGCGGGTAATCACTGTATCCACTCAATCTGACTACAGTTGTGTAGCGTTAGGTGTATTTTGATAAGAGCATTTTAGCTCTGAGCTAAAGCACTGATCTGAAGAAGACCTCTCCCCCCCAAAGTTATCAGATTTCCTTAACTCATCAGCTTGGAACTGGTTTACATCAAAGTGACAGTTTTGGGGAGGATGGCACCGAGAATAGGCCAAATAGTTTGGAATCCTGCTATGAGAAGCCTGGAGAAAGGGGCCTGTAGGTAATAAAAAACTTTTTGAAGTGGACGAGAGCCGAAATCCCGACATAGAGCTACGAACCCGGGCCAACCGGCATTTCCAAAAGATGTCATGGATTGACATCAGTCATAAATCAAGCCCCCCTCCAATAGAACACTGGGGGCTGAAACCAAAATCCAATCTCAAAAACTCAAGAACCAATCACCTATTGATCTGACAGACTATAAAGAACAGCGCACGGTCTATTTCTCTCTCTCTCTCACCTGAACCAGTAACTCGCTGCCACAGCTCAACCTGTAGCTCTGTTGCCTGAACCGGAACCAGAAACCAACCAAGTCTTTGCCGGCAACAGAAGAGTTAAACTGGGAGAAGGAGATTTAGCCGTACGAAGAATTCTTTTAAAGGACTTTATTAAATAAAGAACTTTACAGACTGTGCATGCCCGCCTGTGCCCACCTGATCAGTGGAGTTTTACAGCTGGACAATTGACTAAGTCGACTGTATACGAAAGTGTTCAGTCATTTAAATAGCTATTGAGTCTTAAGAAACTTGACCCTTGGAACAAACAGGGCCCTGCTTTCCTCAAAGACTTTGCCTTCAAGTAACTACGGTGGAAACCCTGCTTGCCAAGAAGATTTTGTGCACAACCTTGGAGCCTTCAAACCAGTGGAAAATCTGTTTGGAAAAGACTCTACTTTCGCGAAACCCCAACTTCCAGGTGCATCGACTGAGTGGAAGTTCTTGGACAAAGCCGAACCGGACTGCCTTTGTTCCAAACCACACGGACCTCATGCCGTGTGCTGTTATCTGAGCCCGAAGCCAGAGAGGCCTCTCTGCGACGAAGTTCAGATAAGTTTAACAGTTTGGAGTTCATGATTCATGACATTTGAGAAATCAATTAGAAATGTTAATCTGTGATTCATAACTCTAGAATGTGTAATATCATTTAGTTTTCTTAAATATAAATGTGTGTTGCATTAAACTGTTTTGTTGATAATTTTTGAAATAAAATCTGTCAACGCCGAGAAATATCTTCTCATTCCTGTTTAACTGTTTAGTCTGAAATTGACACAAGTTAATAGACGTTAGATTATTGGTGGCCCTGCCTATCCTTAATCATTGAATAATAATCAGTTAAGGGAAATTGTGGTAACAAGTAATGATAGGATCTTTCTCGGCACCTAAACGTAAATGAGACTGATATATATATAACAAGAAGTTACCTGACATTAAATACTAACCTGCATAGTTATTTAATGTCTGACTAACAATACTAACGAGAGACTCACCTTCGTCTTACTAACTGGTATTGTAGTCAATGTGTTTATAACCTTTTTTGTTTAACGATTTGTGTGTTATCATATGCGATTCCATGTTCTTTGATTTGGTCACGGAAGTGATTTGTCTTTGATTTGTTGATCTAGAGTGAATTTGAATTAGTTTTTCCCTTTTGGTATAACTAGTGCAGTGTTACATTCTATTTTTGTTTTTAATAAACTTGAGAATTTATATCCTTGAGTTGCGTCCTTGTGATCCACCCATTCCTAAACCAAGAA
This sequence comes from Amia ocellicauda, assembly GCF_036373705.1. Taxonomy (NCBI): domain Eukaryota; kingdom Metazoa; phylum Chordata; class Actinopteri; order Amiiformes; family Amiidae; genus Amia; species Amia ocellicauda. The sequence continues at coordinate 29,427,795 of NC_089861.1, read as the reverse complement.
CTCGGAGAGCTCAGTTAGCTACTGAATCTTCTGAGCCTAATTTTATTGTAGTAGAAGTCCCTATTCCTTCAGTCAGCTTGACACCAAATGTGTCAGTAGAAGCAGATGATGTTGAAACGGCTGACATACCTAATCTAGGTGTTGGTGATGCTCAGGCTCCAGTATCTGATGATGAAGAGCCTATACCTGATCCAGAGAGTAGTACTCATGCAGAGGATTCAGAAACTGACAGTGATAGTAAAGCATTGGGATCTAGTGATGTAGATGTACAGCTATCAGGGACCAAGGGTCATGAACAAGTATCAAAAGGTAGTGTACCTGTTCCAGCCATTAGAAGGAGCAAGCGAGCTATCGCAGGGGTTGATACCAATCCATTTAATTTGCCGAAGTCCACCTGTAATGCAGTTACAGTCAGCACCGATATGGTACTAACAACTCTTGGTGCTGCTCTGTTTGAGAAAGCATTGCAAGGGGCAATGGGGTTGGTTTAGATTTCTTGGTAGTCATCGAGGATGTTGACTTATTGCAGGGGAGAATGTAGCCAGGTGCTAAATTTGGATATAGAGTTAATTTCCTTGTAGTTTAGTTTCCTTGTGTTGTATTTAGATTTAATTAATTTATGTACAAACTTATTAAGCTCTAGACAGTTTGAAGGTTGCATACCCACTGATTGGTCATGTAAAAGGGTAGAAAAGGAAAGTGTTAAAACTAATTTGTGGACCGCAGAGAAACGAATACAAAGATTAATCTAAATGGTGACATCTCTAAGGTCCTTCTCACCTCCCGCCACTAGGGGCCGCTGTTCCGTAGAAGTTAATTAGGTTAAGTTAAGCACTTCCTTTTTCATTGCGTTTCCGGGTAGAGCTGAATGGGGAGAGTGATGCAAGATGGGTGCTGCGGTGCATCGGAGCTAATCGCGGGTGTTTATCGTGACGGATGCCTTGAGTTAATGAAGTAATCTGATGTCTCCTCGTGGTTAGCGAAGCTGTAAGCCCACTGCCGTATTGTTTAGTATTGTTTAGTATTGTTGTGTATTATCTTGTATTGTTTTTATTTTATATCCTGTACCTCGTATGTCCTATAGTAAATTCATTTCATGCCAATTTAGAAAGGCCAGTTGCACACCCTCTCAGCAACATACACTCACCTAAAGGATTATTAGGAACACCTGTTCAATTTCTCATTAATGCAATTATCTAACCAACCAATCACATGGCAGTTGCTTCAATGCATTTAGGGGTGTGGTCCTGGTCAAGACAATCTCCTGAACTCCAAACTGAATGTCTCAATGGGTAAGAAAGGTGATTTAAGCAATTTTGAGCGTGGCATGGTTGTTGGTGCCAGACGGGCCGGTCTGAGTATTTCACAATCTGCTAAATTACTGGGATTTTCACGCACAACCATTTCTAGGGTTTACAAAGAATGGTGTGAAAAGGGAAAAACATCCAGTATGCGGCAGTCCTGTTGGAGAAAATGCCTTGTTGATGCTAGAGGTCAGAGGAGAATGGGCCGACTGATTCAAGCTGATAGAAGAGCAACTTTGACTGAAATAACCACTCGTTACAACCGAGGTATGCAGCAAAGCATTTGTGAAGCCACAACACGTACAACCTTGAGGCGGATGGGCTACAACAGCAGAAGACCCCACCGGGTACCACTCATCTCCACTACAAATAGGAAAAAGAGGCTACAATTTGCACAAGCTCACCAAAATTGGACAGTTGAAGACTGGAAAAATGTTGCCTGGTCTGATGAGTCTCGATTTCTGTTGACACATTCAGATGGTAGAGTCAGAATTTGGCGTAAACAGAATGAGAACATGGATCCATCATGCCTTGTTACCACTGTGCAGGCTGGTGGTGGTGGTGTAATGTTGTGGGGGATGTTTTCTTGGCACACTTTAGGCCCCTTAGTGCCAATTGGGCATCGTTTAAATGCCACGGCCTACCTGAGCATTGTTTCTGACCATGTCCATCCCTTTACGACCACCATGTACCCATCCTCTGATGGCTACTTCCCGCTGGATAATGCACCATGTCACAAAGGTCGAATCATTTCAAATTGGTTCCTTGAACATGACAATGAGTTCACTGTACTAAACTGGCCCCCACAGTCACCAGATCTCAACCCAATAGAGCATCTTTGGGATGTGGTGGAACGGGAGCTTCGTGCCCTGGATGTGCATCCCACAAATCTCCATCAACTGCAAGATGCTATCCTATCAATATGGGCCAACATTTCTAAAGAATGCTTTCAGCACCTTGTTGAATCAATGCCACGTAGAATTAAGGCAGTTCTGAAGGTGAAAGGGGGTCAAACACAGTATTAGTATGGTGTTCCTAATAATCCTTTAGGTGAGTGTATAACAAAAATAAAGAACCCCCAAAGAAGTTAATGTGTCCTGTGTAGTGTATCAATTTCACGGGCTACATATATATGTATTTCCTGTTTGTCTCTTTGCTATTCACATTTCTCAGTGCACCTCTACATTTCGTAACATCTCTTGTATTTCTTTTTCTTTTTCAATGTGACAAAACATTGAACTCTGTCAATCAGAGCTAGTGGGCGGTAGCCAATGCGCTTATTGGCTAATCCAATGCACATAATCATCTTCAGAATCATCTTCATGTTCATGTTCATGTTCATAATCCTCTTTATGTTCATGTTCATAATCATTTTCATGTGCATCTTCATGTTCATAATCATCTTCATCTTCATAATCACGTTCATCTTAATTTTGGCACTGATCACCCTCCATAGACCAGAGCCATTGTACATTTAGATTACATTTATTGAATCATAAAATAAATTATGTTAATAACAAGAAAGCTCAGGAATCCAAAAAAGACCTTCACTGTACACAATTCGCAGATAATCATTAACACAAAATGAGTGACTGTAACTGTTACTAAAAAACTAAAACAGATAGGAGGAAGAAAATTAAACAATCTACTTTTTTTAACATGTAATTGCAAAATATATCTTCCGTGTTTGTGTGTAAGAGAGAAGGAGAGAGTGGGTGGGGGAAAAAAGGGGAAATTATGAATCTTTGTTTTGCTGAGTCTTTTAATTGTTGAACAATATCAGTTGCTGAAGCCCACACTTATGTACTTAGTCAGTGAGAAGAGTCTGTGTGGAAAGGAGCTCCTAATTGCTGATTGAAGGTGAGTTACAGATCACAGCACAATAACACCACTACTTGGGAAGTAATAACATAAATCCTGCTTGAGTAGGTCAAGTTCTCCAACACCATAACACCACAGCATAGAGATAATGCTAGCTCCCTGCATACACATTATTCGTTTTAGTCTGTTTGTGCTTGATTTTAGTTGTCTTTTATTAGGCCTTATATTGTACATTTTGTCTATTTACATGTTGCCTGGATGTTTTGAGAAAAGTGTATATTTTGCAGCAACTGTAATGGTGTCTGCTAAGCAAGATTGCAAGAAAGAAAGAAAAAGTTAGTTTTGCATTGCATTGAAAATGTGACTTGTTTAAGCATGCACAAGGAATTGCAAGTGTAAATTTTACCCAGTTGTGTGCTTTAAATATTTTGTTCACATTTTGCCAAATGAAGAGAGAACAGAGTGTATCTTTTACATTTTTTGGGGGGGAGTTCTTTGGACCATTCTCCATCTCTCCCTCTATCTCTCTCTCTCTCTCTCTCTCTCTCTCTCTCTCTCCCATCTCTCCAGTGACCTGCCTCTGGGAGTGTAGTCTGGTTTATATCATTGACAGAAAGCAGAAGGACAGAACAGCTATGGGTGTGGAAGAGACAGTCCTCTTACTGGAGGCAACTCTGCTCCTCCTGCCTGGTAACACTGACTGCCTGATTCAGTATTTGTGCACCTGGTATCCAAATGCCGACTGAAGCGCTTGTGAATGGAGATAACAGCTTCCACGTTAAATAAAGGTTAATAATGTGAGGCCAGCATGTCATAAACAGCTGGTTATAATAAGCAGTGTGATAATACACAAGGTATGTAATGTATAAGGATATGAGTAAACCAGCTGACATGACAAAACTAATACTCACATAAACTGGCTGCCAAACAACTCATCCAAGAAAATGCCCATGTGGACTGCAGGAGTCCCATGCAGGAGTCCCATGCAGAAGAAAGTAGAAATACATTAGAATGGAGTGTGGGTGATTATGAAGATGATTATTATTAGTAGTATTAAATTATGAATAAACTAATCCATAAATCTTTAATCAAAAAATAAAATTACAGACCCTATAGTCTGTCACTCTAACTATAGCAAATTTACTTGTGTTAAGAGGTCTGTGTATTTGTACCTATAGTTCATGTTACAATGACTACAGCAAAAAATTGTTACTCTGTGTGCTAATATCTACCACTATGTGTCTTCATGGTTCTGAATACTTTATTGTAGAACTTTGCAAAAATATTAAGCAAGTTACTTCAGTATTTTTTCCTCCCCTGTTAATGCTGGTAAATGCATCAGTGAAATAGTGTAATTTAACCACTTTAATTTAAAAATGTTTCTCTGTGCTGCCATTGAAGAAAATAGTTTGATATGTCTCAAAGGCTTTCTTGAGGGCTGGTGGTGACGTATCCAGTGTCACAGATCTGTGCACTGAGGGGCTCCTCTGTGCTCATACCCTGTACCTACGAATATCCTGACAATGCCACAGTGACAGAGAGGAAGTGAACGTATAAACCAAATTATAGTAACTTGGATGCCCCCCCTTTGTTTATCACAGTAGAGGGGAACATCTCGACCCTGAATACACAGGCAGAGTGCAGTATACTGAACAAAACAGGAGCTGCAGCTTCAAGTTAACAGGTATAAGGAGCTCTGACAGCAGGAAATATTACTTCAAATTAACAATAGACAGAAAACCAAAATCAGTCCTGGGTCTGAATGGAGTGAATCTCAGTGTTGCTGGTAAGATTTTAAAATCCCTTTTAACTAAAATAAATGTATCAAATGTACAATTGTAATTTGTTTTTATCTTTTGTTTGTTTGGAAACAATACATTCCAGCGATTTGTTTTTCTCTTTGTTTATCGTTTGCTTCTCCTTTGTGCCTGATGGTTATACAAGACTCCTCTATTTAGATAAGTCCTCCTTCCAACTGCTGATCTTGCTCAGTTGCTGAACACTTCAATCAGGTCTGTGTTTCCTACTGGATCCCACAGTACCCATTCAAGCAGAGCACCTGCCAGATCCATTCATAATGTGAACGAACAGCTAATTTATTTTCCTTTTTACCAGACGGTCCCTTGATAGTTAAAGTGAACACAAGACGCATCCCAGTCATTCTAGAAGGAAACAATGTGACCCTGACCTGCAGCACACAGAGCTGCTCTCCCAACCAGACAGAGTTCACCTGGTTTAAGGATGGCCGGCCCACCTACAACACCACATCAAACACACTGAGCTTTAATAATGTTTCCTATGAACACTCTGGAAACTACTCCTGTGCTTCAAAAGACAATACAAGTGTACATTCCCCACAGATCACTTTGAAGGTTGAAGCTGAGTCTACAGATGAAAATAATATTTCCAGTTTGTTAGCTTGACGGTGTGAATGATTCTGCAGATTTTGTCACTAAACTCTTAATGCAGCCCAGGTTTACTAGACATTTTATAAAAGTCAAAAACTGAAGACCTTCTTTGATAGAGGACACTGAATAGGAATGTATTATACCATTATAATAAGAAAATAACTACTGGTAGTAAATATTAATAGTGAAAGAACTAAATGACAGCTGACTGCTTTCTTCCAGATGCCCCAAAGGACACCAAGGTGTCTGTCAGTAAAATAGTGGAAGGCAGTTCTGTCACCCTGACCTGCAGCAGCAATGCAAACCCACCAGTGCAGAACTACACCTGGTTTAAGACCAATGGAGCTGCTGTCTGGGAGAAAGGATCAGGGCAGAGTTTCACCATTACAGAGATCAGCTCTGGAGACAGTGGGCAGTACTACTGTGAAGCACACAATAAACATGGAGCTCACAACTCTACTGCCGTACCTCTGCCAGTGACATGTATGATACATTTAATACCAATACACTGAAAAACAAAACTATGAGGAAGACGCTTGAACATGTGCAAATCCCTAAATTCAAACCACATTAATTTGCTATAGCTTTGTGGCAAATGTATTCTCTCTACTTGTAAATATCACACAAAATGCAAGTTCCACTTCAAAAAGATTCCACGAAAACTCCAAAACATCAAATGAGGGATCATAGGAAAGGTCATAGGAAAGTTGTTTAGGTTTAGTTGTTTAGTTGTTTTTTCCCCCCTTGTTTTACATTTCAGTGAAATCATCTCTGCTCATCACTGTAACAACACTGGTGAGTTTACTGTGCCTCACTGCAGCGATTGCGGTTATTTGTGTCATAAGGTGAGTACTGTACTATGTGTTCAGACTGCAACTCAACTCAACTCCCATAAAATAATGTTTCAACATTTCATGTTTAAAAAAAGCTTAAAATAAGAAAAACCATGCTAAAATTAATAAAGCAACATGGTGTCTATATAGTTAAGCTATATTTGCTAGTGGGATAAGATAATTATCTTAAATAAATGTAACTTTTTGTAAAATATGCAGAACATTATAAGTACATCACATCAATCTTTCAAAACTACATTTCTGCGATCAGTGTTTGTGTTCCTGGAAGATTAATTAAAATTAATTCCATGACAGATTTCTTTACAATTAAAATAAAACAAGACATTTACGCAAGATCAATTCAACAAATGCTACTTTAATAACAGGTGATATTTCCTGTATTTCAGACTTCTATACAGTTTTGTTTATTTTATTTTTTTAAATACCTAAAATAAGGAATACATTTGCTAAGAGTTTTTAGAGTAGTGTTATTTTTTGTTATTTTAGTACTAAACACTATAAGATTTCCATAGGATGTAATAAAGTTTAATTTCAGAAAAATCAGTCATTATAGGCCTGTATCCCTTGTCATGAACCTGTTTCTTATTCTTTTTTGTTTGCTTCGTTTCCTGCAAAGGAGGAACGCTGCAGAGTCAGGAGAAGAGGGTGACCTAAACGCAGTGACTCAGGTACACCTGCACTTCAGCCAAAGGCCCAATGTAAAGCACATTTCTTTCAATAGCTCATTAATAGTGCCAAATCACTGACAATGAAGCGTGAAAACAGGAGTCCACAGGAGTCTTTCATCAGCAGTTTCCTGTGTTTGTATGTGTGTGCATGTGTGTGGGTTTGTTCTGACAAGCATGTGATGTTTTAAATTCCTTGATCTTCCAATATTTGCTATTAAGAACAATCCTTCAGGCACTAAAACAAAACAATGGCACCAGGCAGCTTTCTGCTTCCCTTCTGTATCTCTGTCTATGATACCTCTCCTGGACATCTGCCATTCCTCCTACAGAGTGCCCTGGCCGATCCTCCCCATGACACTTACACTGCCCTCGACCTGAGGACTGTGTCTTCAGATTACGAGACATTGCAGGTGAGTCTCTGGGTAGCAGATATCTTCACAGCTGCATTAGTTGCAATGTGCAGAGTGCAGAGGGATGTACAGGGTGTGTCTGGTGTCAGATTGCCATTCTGTAGAACTCCTTAGAAGCTGTACTGAGTATGAACATGATCAGAAATGTCAAATAAATAAACTACTCTTCCTTTTATTAGGATACATATTTTGTGATTTAGTTTAACTGCTTTATCAATCGATTTTTTGATTGTTCTCTAAATTGAATAATGTTTAAACCCTGGGTTCTGAGTATCCGTAAGCTCACTCCACTCCCGTCCACTTTGTGTCTGATGTCACTCTACCTGTTCCTCATTTCAGGTTTCAAGAGATGCTGCTGGAGACGCCAATGATTATCACTAATTTTTTTATTATCTTGAGTACTTTTTCTTTTCTGGGTGAATTTATATATTTGTTTACTTTTATTATACTTTTATGTAGAGCCCGACCGATGCGGATTTTTTGGGTCCGATACCGATAATTGGGAAGCAAAATTTCCCTGATGACCGATATATCTGCCAATTACTTTTTTGTTCGTATGGAAAACAGACATTTTCTAGCATGGATCCCTCAAATCTCTCCCTGCTAGAGAAATTGTCTGCACTGAAAGCAGGACTTCTACATTTTACATAATAAACTTAACATTAATTTTCATCATAAATCACAACCACAAATCAAACATTGTAAAAATAAATTATAAGAAGGGAGAATAAAGGACAAATATGCATGTTCTATACATTAGAACAAAGACCAAGGTATATGAGCAAGGTTATAGCACAGGCAGCATAGCACAACTGCATTTGTTTTGAAGAAATGTATTTAAAAATGCCCTCAAAACTGTAACTTATTTAATACACATGTTAAATGTATTACAATATGAATCACAGCCAAAACACAATGTAAAATTTGAAATAGTTGTATAAATATAATGTATAGTTTCAGTTTTATTCAACATTTTCTGAGAGATGCGTTTTTCAGGAATTGTCTTTAGATGTTTTACTGTGATCTGAGTTTGCTTGTCATTTGGAGACAGTTTTTACATCCTGATATACAGTCAACATCTTCAGTGAACATTTACTGTTTTTCTTTATTTTAATTGCTATTGTGAATTTTGAAAAGCAATTTAATTAACTTTTCAGTAAAAATGCACCTCTATGCCATAGTATATGGTAGTTTTCAGTCGTGACGAAAATAAACAATAATCAAAACCATGGATACTCAGATGAAGCACAGCTTTCAAAAATACTTTCTATTGGTTATGAGTGTTTTAGTAAAACACTTTTGTATTAGTTTATGAGCCCTTTGTTTCTCAGTGTGTGTGTTTGTTTCAGTGTGGCGCTCAGTAGTGTGTGCGGCGCCACTGTGCAGAGAACCACTGTGGAGTCGGAAGCTTCCAGCGGAAACTAAAGCACCATAACTATGTTAAAAAACAATGGTAAATAATTATAATAACGACTGTAAAACCAAAGAAACAGCTATTTATTTATTGTCTGAAGTCTGACAATACAGAAAATATCAGTGTTATTAATGGCAGTTTAACATTTTCCTTCTGTGGGATTTTAGCCTTTTGGTATTGTTAATTATTACTTTATAATGCAGACTTCCTGCTCTGCCCTTATCTGTGACCCTGTACTGTTTAATCTAGTTTCTTTGATAGTGATTAATAAAAGATCATTGCTTATACCTGATTGGTCATGTGTGTCCTGGGGATCAAAGAGCCTGCTGTGGTGAATGGGGTGCAAGAGGCCCTCTCCTCTCAGGTGATCGATAAAAAGGGGTGGAATAGTCAATAGAGTAGAATCCCTACTCAACCCAGGGGTGCTATTGTAACACAGGAAAGACTTAATTTCCCTGAGTGTACCTGTAGTCTTTGTAGGGTCCATATGTCAACAACTTTCTCCACTACAACAGGTCTACCATGTGAAATCTTACTTGGATATAACTCCTTAAAATAGGAAATTTTACAGGTATAATACATTACTTTGCAACGAGAGAGGCTTTTTGAAGAATTCTAGTTTTAAGAATTAGATTTGCAGTTTGAATTCAACACCAACACCATTCAACATCACAAAACAGTATAGTCTACAGATTGACTGTGTTAATTTTAACATAATTGTATAGGCCTACTCACACGAGAGCACACATATGATAACATATTGCCCTCTTAGCAACCATTACAAGGATTTCAAACAAACAATTCTAAAATTACTGATATTATAGTATTTAAAGCATTGCAGAAGCCTGCCTCTACAACCTGGCACTTGCCCATTGTTCAGGACTCTTTACACCGGTGAAGTGTAATGATATTGCCAAGATAATACTTGACTGGAACATACATACTATGTTGAATCTCGGCGTGGTAGTAAGGAGTGAAATCTTTAAGCTTTTCAGCATCTAGCATCTCAGTGGCCTTGGCAAGCCTAGGGATATGAACACTGTCTATTAAGGTGCAAAGTATCATAGGGCTGGTACTCAAAGCAATAAAACAAGAAGTTCACCACTAAGATGTCTTTGATAAGTCCACATTCAGGAACACCATCATTTAGTTTGGCAACAATCAAAGTCTTTTTACAGAATCTGTTCCCATTTAGAACAAGCCACTTGACTGACACAGCATGTTGTATATTGTCAATATAAAAAAAAATACCTACTTGTTAATATAGAATGCACATATGTCAGCCCTTGTGCCAAATCACTTTTGACAACAAAAATAAACACTAATCTGGGCGCTTAACTCACATTAATTGCATATATATTTACTGAGCTCACTGTAATGAGTTTGGAGTTTATACAGTATGTCGGGTAACAAGTTCTAACACAAAGGTTATAATTCGAAGTTAGCCTGTATTTCTTAAAGCAACTGCAATGCACATGATGCATTGGTCAGTTCATAGAAATAATAACTAAAGTAAATTACAGTGTTTCTGAATTATGAACCCAGATGGCCAATGTTAACACAGGTTTCACATTAATGAAGAACATCATACTTTTATTAGCTGAACATAAAAAAATTACAGTTCACATAATACTGTGTGTGTGTGTGTGTTGACAGTGAAAGTATTGAAGAGACTGTATTATGTCTTATATTAAAATAGTATGTGATGTATTAAGTTCTCAACAGCCACTAAGGCAGTTCGGGGCATACCCTCTAGACATTCCTCTCTCCACTTTGACTTCTGCTTATTATGATAAGAGGAACACCCAAACAGAGAGAGAGCCCACAGCCATTTGTTAAAAGTCTGTCTTTGGACTTAATTGCTTCCCCAGATTGGCAGGAGCTGTCTTTGATAATGATTGATTGACAGTTGTAAAAGATGACAGTGGGAACGTACCTTTTACAAATACATCAAAGAAAGCCATTTGGTTTGCAGATCCCACACCTCTCCCTGGGAAGACAGATTGCAACCAGACTTGGGCTTGCACCTTTTGATTGGATGAACGACCACGACATTCCAGATCATTTTCTTATAAAGCTTCACTCATGTTTGCAAAAACTAAGTTCTCACTGTAGGAATTCCCTGACATGGTGCTTCCAAGCTAGCTTGTTAATAAAGTTTCTATTTCCTTTATCGCAACAACTTTTCCAATAATTTCCAAGAAAGGTTAAACACTTGGAGTCATGAACAAGGATCTGAACTTGTCTCCACTTCCTGGACCAAAACAAGGGTGAGTATTTTTATTCTACCACCCTGTATATTTAGATATGGCCTCGGGATTTTTTGAGGCTCTCAGATTAAAATTTAAAGTGAACTTGTGGAAAAGTATAGGTAAAACAAATGAAAAGAGTAGTAATATAGGGCACTATTTAAGGGGGGTTAAGTGGGATTTGACCTTTTGACCTTGAACTTGAGGATTGGATGGATGCATGTAAAGGACTGGACAAGGGAAGGGGATGTGAATAAAGTGTTAGAAGCATTGAAACAGTGGAATAGAGATCATGAAACTGCTCCGCTGCCTCTGATGTTTGAAAGTCACAACTGGGAAAGCGCTCTATCTGTGAATCATAGTAGAACTGTAATGACTCTGACTATGACGGGGTACAACAGAATCGTGTTCAGGAAAACACGCTATGCCAAACAAATTAGCTTTTTTTTACAATGCTGAACCTATTTTTATGGATCCTGAGGATGAAAATGAATATGTTACTGAAATGGATTTCTACGCCCAGGATTGGTCAAAAATGAAAACGGTCATAAAATAAATTAATGAGGGTTTTGAGGTCTTGAGGAAATATGTAGAGTTTGACTCTTTGGCTTTATTTGAACAGCGAGGACAGGCAAAAATGTTGCGGGGGTTGGTTGCATGCTGCCAAAGACATCGACGATGGGTCGACATGACCCCCACACCCCCACCCGTCTAACTGTGATGTAATACATGACGTAGTAAAAATATTGTATAAAAGTAGCCACCCCTTGCTCTTGGTTTAGATGAAAAGAGCATGTCTGTTATGAGACTCTACAGCCCTCTTACGAATGAGGACCTCCCTTGGTCATACAAACCGGACATTTTATACCAGCCTGAGCGCTCTTACAGCGGCTACCCGCCACTACCTCAAGACGAAACAGCCCGCTGTTCAATGGAAGTAACGACTAACACCACTGACTCCCCGGCTCAAGAGACCCCGAACATCGCTGCTTTTGCAGCGGCGTCTCAGGAGAGCTGTACTATGGCTCTAGAAACCTCAGGGGGCGTGACGAAGGTGACGGTTTTAGACCAGAGGTCCGCGCTGAAGTAAGTAGAATTATTAAGAACACCATAGTGTATATACTGAATGCTCTCATCGATCGAGCCCTGAAAGAAGTCTGCCTGGGGTGTGAAGTGAATCATCCTAGCCAGATGAGACACAGCTGTCTGTTTGAACCAGAAACATATTATTTCCATCTCTATTTCAAGGATTTTTACAAAAAACTGAACAAACCTTGGTTGAAATCAGCACTAGTCAAAGCATTATCTTATCATCATCTGCATGTCTGTCCCGTGCAGGTCCAGAAAATTATAGATGACATTTTGTTGGAGCTGAAAAAGGAGCCGTACATCAGGGAGAAACTCAACCAGCTGTTCGACGAGTTGGATGAGAGCAGCAGAAAAACCTCCGGCAAGCTGAAGGAATATTTCTTCCGTAAAGAAAGTAAAGCAGAGTACAAGGAGAAGGAATTTGATCTGTACGTAACCGACTCAGAGGCTGAAAGCAACTGAAAGCACCTGAAGATGGGGAATGTTCTGGATTGTTTCTGTAACCGGATTTGTCGCCAACAAACCGCAACAAATCTGAGGGCCCTATTGTATAAAGTATTGGAAAAGAAAGTGGCCGACGAGCACCTTTTCTCTACAGATTTGACTGTCGACGATGCTCAACTTTCAAACCTGGAGCATTTAATGGATGATGTGAAAAAGACTGAGGGGTATGAAAACTGGGCGGCTATGATCGCTGTTGCAAGGAACGATGTTAGACCATTTCATCAACATTTATATAATCTTTTACAAGTCATGTTTAATGAACAGTTGTTTATTTTTAAAATAGCTCATATTATTGTTTTATACATGTATGTAATCGATGTGTGTACTTATAAAATAAAAGCCGGTGTAGTAGTGGATATAGAGCAAGTAACCAATCAGTTGATATCTTTTTGTTTAGATAATGGGATAATGAGAATGTCTCGACAAGCTCCTAGGATGAAGGATTTGTACTACAACCCCGCTAAAGTAGGGAGTTTGGGGGGTCGGAAGGGATTCCAGAGAGGGCTGTCAGAGCACGGTATTAAGGCAGATAAGTGTGGCCAAGTGGTTGTCTGCGCAAGATGGTTACACCCTACATAAACCGGCTAGAATTAACTTTAAAAGAAATCGTGTGTATGTTTCAGACATAGATTCACAATGGCAGGTGGATCTAGTGGATATGTCAAATTTATCAAAACATAATAAAGGGCACACATTCATGTTGACGTGTATAGATATATTATCAAAATATGCGTGGGTGCGAGTGTTGAGGAATAAATCCGGCATTGTTGTTACGCAGGCCTTTAAAGATATACTCTTTCGGGGGCACTGTCCTAAAAAACTACAGTATGATAAAGGTAAAGAGTTTCTCAATAGAGAATTCCAGAATCTTTTTAAAAGACACAAAATACATCATTTCACCACAGGGAACGAGCTTAAGGCCTCAATTGTGGAGAGATTTAACAGAACTATGAAGACAAAAATGTGGAGATACTTCACAGCTAACAATACTCGAACGTATCTCAATAGAGTTCAAGAGTTTGTGAACGCTTACAGCCACAGTTATCACAGAAGTATTAAAATGAGACCTGTAGAGGTAGATAAGAGTAATTATTTTAAGGTCTTTAAAAAAGTCTATGGTCCATTTAAAGCCTCAAAGAAACAGATTTACAAGTTCAAAGTACAAGATGTTGTCAGAATTTCAAAGCTACGGAGACCTTTTGTAAAAGGTTATGAGCAAGCTTTTTCGGATGAATATTTCACCATTACAGAACGTGTGCCTAGAACCCCGCCGGTGTACAGGTTAAAAGACTACGACGGGGAGTCTATAGAAGGTACTTTTTATGAGGAGGAGTTACAAAATATTGTAGTGGGGAATGATAGAGTATTCAGAGTAGAAAAGATTTGAGGGAAAAAAAACTGAAAACAGGAAAAAATATGTGCTGGTAAAATGGGTGGGGTGGCCTGAAAAGTTCAATAGCTGGGTTTTGGCTAGTGCGGTGTGGGACATACGGCCGGTATACAAGTGAAAGCTCATGGAGGATCTTTCATTATGGGTCATGAAGATGGAAGAGGGAGGATTCTATGTGACGCTGCCTAGTAACGCGTCCCTCGACATTTATCCTAACAACACCATTTCTAGTTTTACGGTCAAATTTATAAAACCTATAGAACTGCGGGGGCCCTGGGAGGTGGGGTTGTCGGAAATACAGTACCCCCACACTTGGGCTGTAGTACGCGATGAAAACTCAATTTTGGACGTCGGAATTAAAAAACAGTGGACTTTCATATTACAAGACGGCTATTATGAAAATATCGAAAAAGTATTAGAAGAGATGAACAAACAGATCTCTGGAGGGAAACAACCTGTCAGATTTCATTACAGTTCGATTAAAAATAAAGTTTACATAGAGGCCGCACCTACGATAAGAATTAAAACCAGCGGTAACCTAGGCCGTATTTTAGGGTTTTACGCCAACAAAGAGGATGAATTTAAGGATATAATAGCTCCATACCCCGCGGATATCCGCGCAGGATTTTACACCCTTTATGTCTACACGGAAATCATTTCACACCAGAGGGTGGGGGATAGTTATGTCCCCCTTTTAAGAAATTTACATATTAAGGGTAAAAACAACGATGTGGTCACAATTACTTATGACAAGCCACACTACGTACCTGTCTCCAAGACTCATTTTGACAATATTACGATCGAAGTGAAATCGGATCAGAATATTGACATACCCTTCCGTTTTGGTAAGGTTATAAGCAAACTACATTTTCGACCCGTGAAACATTGTGTACACGGCTAAAATAACTATCATGAGGGGTTATGTCGATCCTAAAGACTATGTGAACTATTACAAAATGCAGGCCGGTAACGGTTTGCCCGGGTTTGCTGGAGCTAATGTGATGAATGGGAGCGGAATAGGTGGACTCTTTCGAGGACTTTTCAGGATGGCTATGCCTCTTCTCAGGAGAGGCTTTGATATAGCGAAACCGCATCTTAAATCGGCCGCCAAACACATCGTAAGCAATGTGATCAACAGCGCTATGACCAGATCCGCCAACAATGATAATCAGGAGGGTTCGGGTCTAATGGTCCTGGCCAGACGCTCTCGTAAAAGACAACGCCCACCCGGAGGGCGGAGAGTGGTAGCTAACAAAAGACAGAGATTTTCTTATTCAGCGACAGACCGTAGCAGAACTCGTAAGAGTAGGCAGCCGAAAAAGAAGAAGAAGAAGAAGACCGTTAAAAGAAAACCTAAAAGAAAGCCAAGAACCTGTTCGGGATATATATTTTAATCATGGCTTTTGTACACAACATGTCGGAAGAATGTGTGAAATCAGAACAAGATCTGTTTACGGTCCCTTACACGCAAACAAGTATTGATAAAAGCATCTATGTGGAGATTCCGCCTCTTTCGGCCATTTCAGAATCCGCCCCTCTGGAATTTTTCATAGCCGGTAATGGTGAAGATTATTTAGATTTGAATAATACCCTTATTTTACTCACTTGTAAAATTGTGACTGGTGGCCACCATCTTCTCACAAGTGGACGTAACCCTGGGGGATAGACTGATAAGTCAATGCAGTAATACATACCCCTATAGAGCACTGATGGAGTGTATACTTAATTATAGCGAGGAGAGTCTAAACAAACAGTTCAGCCCCGGGCTGTTTGCCAAAGACACACTGGCCGCCATGGATGTCAAAGATCCAGGTGGCACCAACGTGGGTCTGAAAAAAAGAGCAACATTTTCAAAAGCAAGTAAAACAATTGAGCTTTTTGGTCATGTTCATTCCTACATATTTTTTCAAGAGAAACTGATTCTCAATGGGGTTGATATTAAGATAAAAATGATTCAGAACAAAAATGAATTTTGTCTGATGAGCGATGATGATGAAAAATATAAACTCATTATTTTATCGGCCTCGCTGTTTGTTAAAAAGGTATCCGTTTCACCGGCTGTTAAACTAGGCCACGCTCAGGCTCTAATGACCACTAACGCCAAGTACCCCATTGAAAGAGTCTATATGAAAGTGCACAGCATCGCGGCAGGAGCTCACGGACAGCTCCCAAAACATGTCATTATCGGGCTGGTGGATAATGACGCATTTACAGGATCATATATTCAACCCGATTTTCAAAATGGTTGCACGGTCCGTGAATATTACAGTCTAGTTCTCGCTACAGGGAAACATCTGAAGGACCAGCCTCTGCTGATAAACCGCGCTGAATACATCAACAGCTACACTTTGTACGCCTTCAACCTAACCCCCGATGAAGAGTGCGGGCAACATTTCTCCCTGGTGAAAGCAGGAAACATGAGACTGGAAATACGTTTTAAGCAACCCCTAGCCAGTACTGTAAATATGGTTGTGTATGCCGTGTTTGACAATATTATAGAAGTGAATCAGAGAAGGAATGTGCTCTATGATTATTATTAAACATGAACACCAGAGAGCTCACGGCTGTCATGAACTGTAACCCCCACACTAAGAAGCTGTTTCACGGAGTCTATGCCTGCGATCAGTTACCTGAATTGAAGCTAAAGAACTTACCCGCCATGTTTATAATTAACACTCACCCTGAAACCATGCCCGGAGAGCACTGGCTGGCTATTTATCTGACAGAAGATCATTGCTTTTAATTTTTTGATTCCTATGGAAACCCTCCAGATTTTATTCATTTTCTAGCTACGATCAACAACTTTTTAATAAACAAATGTAAAGAACCGGTTTATAACTGCCGCCAAGTGCAAAGTCTACAGACTACAGCCTGCGGTCAACACTGTGTGTTTTTCTTATATCATAGAGCGAAAGGTCTCCCATACACAAATGTTATGACGCTGTATGGCACTGATTTAAGAAAAAATTAAAAAACGGTGTCCTGGTTTGTTAATAATAATAACTATGTTAAATACCTAACATGTATACAGAATGTCTGTTCTTGTACAGATTTAAAAAATGTCATGCGTGTTAAAGAAAAGAAACATAATCCGATATAATCATTACATTATAAAATGTGAAAAAAAAAACATTACAGAATAAGAATATATTTATTTATATATATATATATATACACTCACCTAAAGGATTATTAGGAACACCTGTTCAATTTCTCATTAATGCAATTATCTAACCAACCAATCACATGGCAGTTGCTTCAATGCATTTAGGGGTGTGGTCCTGGTCAAGACAATCTCCTGAACTCCAAACTGAATGTCTGAATGGGAAAGAAAGGTGATTTAAGCAATTTTGAGCGTGGCATGGTTGTTGGTGCCAGACGGGCCGGTCTGAGTATTTCACAATCTGCTCAGTTACTGGGATTTTCACGCACAACCATTTCTAGGGTTTACAAAGAATGGTGTGAAAAGGGAAAAACATCCAGTATGCGGCAGTCCTGTGGGCGAAAATGCCTTGTTGATGCTAGAGGTCAGAGGAGAATGGGCCGACTGATTCAAGCTGATAGAAGACCAACTTTGACTGAAATAACCACTCGTTACAACCGAGGTATGCAGCAAAGCATTTGTGAAGCCACAACACGTACAACCTTGAGGCGGATGGGCTACAACAGCAGAAGACCCCACCGGGTACCACTCATCTCCACTACAAATAGGAAAAAGAGGCTACAATTTGCACAAGCTCACCAAAATTGGACAGTTGAAGACTGGAAAAATGTTGCCTGGTCTGATGAGTCTCGATTTCTGTTGAGACATTCAGATGGTTAGAATTTGGCGTAAACAGAATGAGAACATGGATCCATCATGCCTTGTTACCACTGTGCAGGCTGCTGGTGGTGGTGGTGTAATGTTGTGGGGGATATTTTCTTGGCACACGTTAGGCCCCTTAGTGCCAATTGGGCATCGTTTAAATGCCACGGCCTACCTGAGCATTGTTTCTGACCATGTCCATCCCTTTATGACCACCATGTACCCATCCTCTGATGGCTACTTCCAGCAGGATAATGCACCATGTCACAAAGGTCGAATCATTTCAAATTGGTTTCTTGAACATGACAATGTACTATACTGGCCCCCACAGTCACCAAATCTCAACCCAATAGAGCATCTTTGGGATGTGGTGGAACGGGAGCTTCGTGCCCTGGATGTGCATCCCACAAATCTCCATCAACTGCAAGATGCTATCCTATCAATATGGGCCAACATTTCTAAAGAATGCTTTCAGCACCTTGTTGAATCAATGCCACGTAGAATTAAGGCAGTTCTGAAGGCGAAAGGGGGTCAAACACAGTATTAGTATGGTGTTCCTAATAATCCTTTAGGTGAGTGTATATATATAATAAAAGGAAGTTTGTTATGTTGTAAAATTGTGAAAAAAACATTACAGAATAAGAATATATCATAAAAGAAAAAATCATGTTGTAAAAATTGTGTAATACATGTCAAAATATGGATATACATCGTAATAAAAGTATCAGACTTTACTTTACTTTACCCCTTTCCAACTATAAGTACTCATTTATGCCATTAATAAATAAATTAAAAGCGGTAGGTTTCTTCTTATCCTAGCAAACATTCTATTTTTTATTTCTTCTCTTTAGCACATAGACTACAGGCCAATCTTGGGGCAGCAAACCCGCTCTGAGTCGATAGTCTTCGGGAGTTTGCGCTTTTAAATCCACTTGCAAGTATCCGTAAGAGTTT
Source organism: Amia ocellicauda (assembly GCF_036373705.1). Taxonomy (NCBI): domain Eukaryota; kingdom Metazoa; phylum Chordata; class Actinopteri; order Amiiformes; family Amiidae; genus Amia; species Amia ocellicauda. The sequence continues at coordinate 29,408,925 of NC_089861.1, read as the reverse complement.
TTAGTCACGTCTTCGAACGATTCCAAAAATAATTTAGATTGCCTGGGGTACATTAGCCAGGCCAAAGTGTTCACCTGCAGCTTATCTCTAGGATTTTTGAAAATAATAATATAATTAGCATTTAAATTGATCGTTCGACTCTTTTTACCTTGAAAAAATAAATTTCGAACTAGATAGACGATGCTCAAATTTCTATGGTGTGTATATTTTGTAAAAGCTTTCTCCACTTCGCTATTGTTGCTAGCTGTTTCCATAAGATCGTCTATCACTATTAAATTGCATTTGTCACTGGGTAACAAATCATCGTCGCAAAGCGACGCGGGGACACCTTCCACAAATTCAAGATTTGTAATTTTAGCCAACACCCAGTGTGTGGTGAGGAACGGGGCCCTAGGCTGCTACCCCACTCACGTCACCTGCATCCTCAGTAAGGGTTCGAGAAAAGAAGCCTGGTAAACTGGGATGATACATTTTTACATAATACTGGGCTCTTATGCATAAAAAGTCACTTTTAGCTGACATTCAAGAGGCCGTTGTGCTGCACAGCAGAAAAACAAGGACAAATGAAAGCCAGAACTAGTTTACAGAAAAGCTACCGGTCACAGTTGCACCTCGGGGAGCACAGGAACAGGGGACCCAAGTGCAGTGCATGGTCTGATAAATGCGGGATCGGGCAAACAAGGCAACAAGGGAGAGACAGAGTCATGGTCGGAATGTCAGGCGAGGGTTCAAGGAAACACGGATACCAGGGATACAGGACTCTAGGAGAGGACATGGGAAGAAGGCTCAGGATTGCAATGACTACTGGCAAAACTTCACCCCGAGTGAGAGAAGTGAGGGGATTATATAGGTCACAGGAAACCAGGTGGGAAGGTGCAGGACGAATAGGAACATAGGGAGAGTGAACAAGTGCACATGGGAGACTGGAATGTTAATAGATTGATTGACAGGAGCTGGGAGAAGGGACATGGAAAGACAGGGTGATAGCGTCTTCTAGTGGAGACAGAGGGTGAGTACCGGGGAACCGTGACACTACCAAAAAGGATTAGGAAAAATCCCAAAGCAGAATTCCTAAACAGAAGCAAATCAAAATTCAATGTGGAACTCCTGAAGAATGACCAAATAAACAAAAGGCTTCAAATAACAAGTAAGTACAGATGACAGCGAGGGGAGAGAAAGGGAATCCATCCAACACTGAATTATCTCTGTCTGTGTCCAGGTGAATGGCCAGCCTGTGTCTCTGCCCTGGAAGGCAACCAATGGGCTGGCAGTGTCGGTGGTAGAGGTGGCAGTGGTAATGGAGAAGGAAGGGAAGGAGGTGCATCTGAGCTCCATGGGCAACCTCTCTGTGACTGTACCCAACCTCCTGATGGGCGGTCTGAAGGGTCTGTGTGGCACCTACAACAATGAGGCCGAAGACGACCTGAGGATCAAGGAGAACTTCCTGACAGCTGCCGCTGCAGAGTACATCAAATCCTGCATTTCCAAGGACTTCCTACCTCAGTGGTGAGGCCCCCTTACTTAGTTAATCCAAGTCACATTAATTAATTCCTGAATGTATTTACCTTATTCTTCATATTTTCCAGAAATGGTTAGTTTTAAGCCAGTGGCTCCCTGCACTGATCCTGGAGAAGCTCCCAGTGTCTGCCGGCTGGCTGCCGTTCATTCCAGCCCCAGGTATTGTTATTGTTGTTGATGTCACCCACTGACATTACTGATCTCCACCTATTTAAGGCCTGAGAACAACTGCCAAGTCTGAAATACAATTATCAGTTGTTCAGTTAAGAATTAAATTAAGACCTCAGCTGGGATGACAACCAGCAGACACATGGGCTCCTTCAGATGTTGCTTTGGATTGAGCTGCAAGTGTCCTCAAGCCTAAAAACAGTGTTTAATAATATTAAAAATAATTATAACCAACCTTTTTTCCTGGAGCTGTTTTAAATGACATCACTCTCAGAAGGCAGCTCTGCCCCTGCAATAAAATCCACAATGAGATACCCTCTTAAAAATAAATGACACCCTCTTAAAATTAAAAAGATTGTGTTGTTAGCAATATGTTTTTATTGTTTTTCAGCAGACCATTAATAATCAATACATCATGAGGTCCCGTCTCAAGGGATAATGGATAACAAAACAAACCGAAATAAAGATGTTAATCTCATCTGAGTTCTAATTTTCCCCATTTCTTCTGTCCTGCAGTGACTAAGCCATCAGAAGAGAGAGCCAAGACCTTCCTTCACACATTCTTGCTTCTGTAGACAATTAGCCAACAGCAGCCCAATGATGTGTTAGAGGAGTTTACTGTAGGACTGTGCAGACAGAACTATAGAATCATCCTGAGCAAGTCTGGTGTACAGTTTCCTTCTTCTTAGAAAAGAAACAAAATAAAATTATCTCATCATCAATGCGTATTTTATTTTGAAATCACCCACAATGTCTCTATACCCTATGCACAGAACTTTCCAACAGCTGGAAGTGGTTGAAAAGTTTTCCATACACTTGATATGGAGAAGAAGAAGAAGAAGAAGAAGAAGAAGAAGAAGAAGAAGAAGAAGAAGAAGAAGAAGAATGAATAATTCTCATTGCACCTTGAACCATGAGTGAGCTCAGATTCACACACTGAAGCCACCTGGAAATTACTTACATTTTTCTTCTGTTTCTGGTGCATAAAAGGAAACAGTAGAAAAAGCTCTTTACAAGATTAGCTCACTATTCATATACTATCACTATCTCTATTTTAACCAACTCTAGCAGTTCTCTCTCCTGGCAGCTCTTGCCAAACGAGTCTAGGATGTGAGCAAACAATATTAAACCTACATATTTCACAACACCACAGTGTCATATTGAATATTAAACACTGACAACTGCTAGCACGACAGAATGCGGAAACCAATCTCAAAACTGAATTTGACAAAGTATATCAACACATGTTCTTTGAAGAGTTTCCAAAATGCCTTTCTTTTCTAAAGAATGGATTGCTTCAATGAATACGCAGAATAAAATGTTACACTGTACATTACATTACATTATTTGTCATTTAGCAGACACTCTTATCCAGGGCGACTTACATTTGTACCCATTTATAGAGC